>NC_071578.1:5546585-5848418 GCF_024509145.1 Vidua macroura | reverse complement strand
AAACTCTACAGTGAGACAGGCAAATAGCCCTCAGGCCAGCTGCATGATGCACAGTTTGCTCCTACTCACCAAGCAGAGGAGCAGGCAGCAGTTTTCTGACGACAAATTGCATTAATAAGCTCTTTGACGCAAAACGATTCATGAAGGCAAGAGGGAAAGCCTAAGGCATGGAGAGGAAACAGGCCATTGAAAAAATGGGCAGCATTTCAGTGTAACAGGTTAGGAAAATCAATCTGTGACTTAGTTACCATCTATGAAAATAAACAAATGCCTTGGTTTAACATTCCAACAAAATATACACCTTCTCTAGTTAATGAAGGTGCTTGTAATCACTCTTTTAGATAAGAATACAAAACACTGTGATAAAAAAAGCATTCAACATTATTATGTAGAGGATGGCAGCACTGTGAATACAAAGACAGAAAAAAGAAAATAATTACCTCTGACTAATATTCCTTGGACAATCGTCCAACTGCATTGTGTCACACACTCCTCTCTCCCCCAAACAGGAAATCTGGTTTGCTTCTGTATTTTTCCTGCTTCTCTGCAGTTTCAGCCCAATTCTATATTCTCATAATACACTTGCAGGAAGTTTCATTTAGGAATAAATGGCCAAGGCACCAACTGGCCCTCAGAGACTCCCTTGAAGGACAAAGGGAAGCACTCCCACGATGCCCCACAGGCAGGGCTGCCTCCCCAGACTTCTGTAAGGCCTGAGCAATCCTGGCCAGCTGTTTTGCCCTGCAGTGGGCAGAGGTGAAACTCCCTCTAACAGAAGCAAGAACAATCACATTTTTCTGCCAGAAGCTTATGAAAATCACTGTTTTGTGGGGGGGGGAGAGGCATTACAGAGACACCTACACTTGTGACAAGTGTCATGATGATACCTGAGCTCATTCTGATGTAGCAAACTCCAGAAACCACAAAGTCCTATCCCAGCAGAGAGCACAGGTCAGCTCCCTTCTGGAAGACTAATTTCCCTGCATCTAGAGCAGTATTTTCATGGCTATGCTGTTCCTGGGATTTGAGCAAACACTGTCCAGTACTGCTGCTTGCAGACCTCACCACTTGTTTGGAGTTAGATCTCTTCCACAGCACCACATGAAAAGTCAGCTACAACACCCCAGTGGCTCACTCTGTGTTTGTAAACACCGGCCAGTTCCTCTCACTACCTGTTTGCTAAGCTTGCAAACAACAAAGAAATTGACACAAGAGGAAGCATCAGGGGAAGCCAAGCAAAACAATGGCTGACAGATGATCAGAAAGTATTCTTACTCTGAAAAGTTCTGTGGCAAGACATCAGAGCAGAGCACCAGAGCACAGTCCCGAAGGATATCTGGCACTGTGGATATCCTGAAGGACATCTGGCACTCGGTGCCTACTCCTTCTCAGGAGAGCTTGCTAGGAAAGCAATCATTGAGCAAATACTTACACCAACAAAGGCTGAATAGAAAATGGCTCCCAAGCCAAGCAACATCTGCTTTTGCTGAAGTGAGTATTCCTAAGGAGAGAAAAAACACACTGCATAAATACATTGTAAAACACTTGCAAATCAAGTTCAAAATGGCATCTGCACAATGAAGATGATTACAAAAATAAAAATCAACACTCACTTCAGCCTTTGGGGTGCCATTTCCATTCATCAGAGTGAATGCTGTGGTGTATGTGTGAAACACAAACTGCAGAAACAAGAGATTGTAAGAAAAATTAAATTCAGGATTGAGACTAGAAGACCTGCAAAAGCAGAAAGAAAGAGGCAATTACCTGCCAAAAAAAAGAATGCCTTGCGTGGCGCTGAACAGATGAAACGATGACCTAAGAGGAAAAATGCACAAGGAAATGAGGTCTGAAGAGTGTAGAGGTTTTTGGTGCAGGAGCACCAGGAGAACTGCTGAGGTACCACTGGCAGCAGTGTCAAAGGCTTCAGCCCATGCCCAAGGCCACCAGCCTTGGTTCCAGGCTACCACATTCTCTTGTTACAGAGGTTGGCATGCTCATTTTTCTGTTCAACAGAAAGCGCACAGACATGTATAAAACACAGACATAGAGTAGTAAAACACTGTGTCCAAGAATATTGCAGAAAGGTGCTTTCTTACCCAAAAGAAAAAAGCATTTGTGCCTGTGAAACTTAAATAGATGCAAATAAAATAACTAAGGTAACAAAAGTCTAATTAAAGAAATTATTGAGAAAGGATCAGATTGCTTTTGCTGGGGATATGAATACTAACTTAGATCTAACTGATCTAAGATCAAAGGTTTTAGGAGTTAATTCCCAGCTTCTTCTCAAATTCAGACAGTGAATAAGAACTTCAGCTTTAATAAACCATAACCTTTCTTGAGGTTTCAAGCTCAAGGTGTGGAAAACTTTCAAAAAACAGAGTCAATCAAGATAAGAATACAAAATATTGAAAAAGAGGAAGGCTGAGAATTTCCAAAGCCTCAGAGAAGGATCAGTAACTCATTTAATATTAGTGAATCAACCATCTTTATTATTAATGCCAACACTGACTCTAACCACATCTATGAGAGTGCATTACGCTGTAAATATCAAAAAGAAGTATTTCTATTAATTTTATTACTGCTATTAATGAACTTAACATCCATCAAGGCTTTCACTGTACTTTCTAGCAGTGCCATGTAAGTTCAGGCTGTAATGTCTATATGGAATGACATATCTCAGGATGTACACTCATAGGCCAAGCCCAAACCAAAATAATCTAAATTAATAAATAAGCACATGATGACAGCTACAAATTTTATGAAACAAAATGGTGCCATTTTTGAGCGCAGTAACAACAGTTTATTCTTATATCTTTGGTAATTTACTGACAACACCATTTCCTACTTGCAAATGCACCATCTACATAGGAAAAAAAAAATCCTATTCTGGGTGTGAGACACAGACCACAAGGCTCCAACCCCTTCCCACTGCAGTTCCAGATTTTTTGAGGCTGAACAGACCAAACCCAGGCCTTGCTCTCATTGCTGAGTGATCTCACCTTGCATCAGAAAGCTGTCCTTCACACATGAACAAACTCTTGGAATGCTGCTGGAGAAGGGTAACTACCAGTTTTGGACTTCCAGAGCGATTCTTTAAGGCTTGATTTCCAGGTAACTCAGCACTCCCATAAAACACATGTCTTTCAAACAGCTTGTGCAGAAGCTGCAATAAAGCCCCAAAACTTCCATTCCCTCCATCCAACCCCTGGCTATGGAAAATGGAAGCCTTGCTAGATGCACATCTGGCAATCTGGCATGATTACTCACCAAGGGAAGAGTTATGGGCATGAAAGCTAAAAAGAAAGAAAACTTGATTTCAGTAAAAATAACATCTGTGAGTGTAGATGGATGGTTTTGAGCAGAAAATCCCCCAACTTCCCCTGTCTATTTCCATCTCCAAGTGAAACACTGCCCACAAACCCCAGCATCACCATTAACTTCAGCCCTAAGCTTTATCTCTCACTCCTGGCTCGAGAAGCCACAATCCCTGCTCAGACTGCACAGCCAAAAGGAGCCCCTGTGAACTCCCCTCCCCAGGGCTGCCTGGAAATGAAATAACTGGACACAAGTTCAGCTCTCTGTTCAAAAAGAGAGGTGTAACAAAAGCTGCCACAGTTGTGAGTGCTCACAGGAGATAATGAGTACTTAGCCTCAGTGTGGTTATCTCTGATTAACAACCTGTGCTGCCTAAGCAAACCCCAGGCACACCTGATCTGTCACCAGAATGGAAATTCATCCAGCAGCCACAGCCATCAAGGGAAAAACTTAAATTACAGCAGCCAGTTAAATGTGGAGGGATTTGGGAACTCATTCTGCAGCAACAAGAAGCAGAGACTAATCAGAGTGTTTCCATCTAAATGAGCAGATTATGCCGGGGAGAAATTCCTCAGCAGGACCATAGGAATAAATAAATAAATCTTCAACACATACACCAATGCAACTCACAGAAGGGTCTGCCTGCTCTTCTGTGTGGAGGAGAGTGTCACTGTGGTATCACAGCAGCTGCTCACCACGAGCAATTCCCCCCTGATGCTTCAGTCACACACATAAAATTTCACTTAAGGGAACCTACCTGGAGGTCTAAACATAACAGGAATTATCTTGTCTGTATCAGGATGTACGCTGGACTTAAAAAGGAAAAAAAAAAAAAAGCAAATTAGAAAATCTTTGCCATACTCGAATAAGGAAAAAAAAAAAATTCATCTAAATATTTTGTAAACTTACCAGGCTTAGCAAGAAGGCTTGTTTGGTCTACAACAGTTGGAAAATTAGGTCAGTAATTAAATTTCAGAAGAGGCTGGGTAAAATCTTCTTTCTAAATTTATTCTATGTCTTTTTCTAATCACTTCCTTTTATACAAAATGTATATATTTATATATACCTTTAATTATATTCTTCCCCTAAAATTTCTCTCCATATACTCCCTGTTGAATATAAAGCATTCACATCCCATGAGCTGTGTAACAGCACCAAAGCACACACTCGGGCAGAACAGAAGGTTCAAAAAGTTAAAACTAGTAGGTAGTTTAAACCATAAAGCAACAATTAAATATGGCTAAACACTTATGTCAAGACTTTAACTGCAGTCCAAAATACCTGATTATTCTGTACGGGTTCATTTTGGGTCTTCTCATTGATTTGTATTAATAACCTGGTTCTTTTTATTTCATTCTGTATTTGAGAGGGAAAAAAAAAAATCAAACAAAAAAAAAAAAACCCTCAGATTTCAATATTTTAAGTGCAATATATCAGCTATAAAACACCACAAATGCAAACCTAGAAGCTAATGATGCATCTGTTCCTTGCAGTGAAAGCAAGAAGGCTCCGAGACACAATGAATTCAGAATCACAGAAACTTTTAAACTATTGGGATAATTCAACTACAGGCACAGCAGCCACGCTCTGGGCAGGGCTGCTGAGATGGTTGTGCCTAGAAATGTCCCCTGGTTTATGCAATCAGAAGTGCACACACGTGTGTTTCTGTTTATCGCAGAACTGTGGAATGCTGCGCGTTGGGAGGGACCTTAAATCCCAGCCAGTGCCACCCGTGCCACGGCGGGGACACCTTCCACTGTCCCAGGCTGCCCCAAAGCCCCAGTGTCCAACCTTGGACATTCCAGGGATGACATTCCAGGGATCCAGGGGCAGCCGCAGCTCCTCTGCGCACCCTCACAGGGAGGAATTTCTTTCAGCTACATAATCTAAACCTCCTCTGTCAGCCTAAAGCCATTCCCTCGTCCCGCCACGCCGTGCCCTTGTCCAAAGCCCCTCCCCAGCTCTGCTGCAGCCCTGAGGCGGCGGAACATTACGTGCACTGCTGCGTTCCTCCAGAGTCTCCTTTTCCCCAGCAGCCCCGCAGTGCCCCCGTTCCGTTCCACAGCCCCCGGGCTCGCTCGCTCATCTCCACCCTCCCGCGGTACTCACGGAGGACTTGAAGAGCAGCAGCGGATCCAAGGCGTCCGCCCAGAGGAGAAACCTCTGGAAGAAAGACTGAGGGAGACACGTTGGAGGCGTTATTTATTTCGGACCCTCCCGTGCCCCCTCCCGGCCCGCACTGCCCACCTGCCCCTCCGCCCTCCAGAAGCGCAGGTTGGCGTCCATGGCGCCGCGCCACCGGAAGCGCCGCCGGGCCCGGTCCGGTGCCGCACGCTCCGCCCGGCCGCGGAGCCGCCGCGCCGAGGCCCCCCGCTGCCGGCAGCTGGGGAGAGCGTCCAAGGCCTTTTCGCTTCCCAGCGGCTTCCCCCGGGAAGGCAAGGCCCCGTGGGCTTTTCCTTTCCCAGCGGCTTCCCCCGGGAAGGCAGAGCCGAGGAGCCGGGCTGCGGAGAAACCGCCGCGCCCTCCGCCGGCTGGCGGCGGGAGGAGAAGGCCAGGCCGGGTGAAGGTCGGGGCGCCGCAGCCCCGCAGGCACAAACCGGGCACTTTGCGGCAAATAGCGGCAAATAGCGGGTTAACTGGGAAAAACCCGCGGTTACATGTCACAAAACAACCAAACACCGGGCTGAGAAGATTTGCAAGTAGTGGAACCGGAGCATCAGCAGCGGCACCGCTTCGGTGTCATTTTTTCATCCTGTGTTACAGAGGAGCATTGATCCCCATTATAAAGCTAACTCAGGACTCAGCCACCTTGTGCTTCTTTGCTCAGAGGGACAGAAGACGATAAACAGAAACACACAGGGCGCTGCACTGATCTGTGCAGCCCCCAGGACTTTGTGGGCAGGGGCTGCTCCCCTGTGAGCTGCTGGGAGCAAAGGTGCAGGACGGAGCTGCTGAGGCAATGAACGCATCCAGGTTCTTCCACAGAGAGAAACAGAGCTTGGGGAAAAGGGAAAGAAAAGCAAAGCATCACACCTGCTGCTAGGCCACGTTTAGATTATTTTATTATAGCTAGAGAGTTTCAAGCAGTACAAGAGTCAAGCAAATTCAAGTGAAGGAAAACTTCTCATTAAGCTGCAGTAAGTGCACTGTGAGGGTTCAAGTTTTTACCATCTCCCAAACAAAATTAAAGTTCATGCTTCTTAGTGCTCCTGAGTAGCTGCACTTTTTTTTTTAATGGCACATATTTACATTCATTTCATGTTTTAGTGTATTTACAAACAAAACCAATGAGTTTTAAATTATTTTTACTTGTTATATTCATGTCTTCCTCTGCAAAATCATTAAAAACAAACCATGTATCAAAATTCTATCCTTGTTTCAAATTTCTTTTTTGACAGACTTTTATGTTGTGTGAGAAAACAAAATGCAGCACATTCTTCTGGTCCAAAACTAGTTAAAGAAAAAGGGGAAAGCCAGTGGAAGGCAACTGTAACTTGTGTACTCATCACATTCAGGAAGACAATTAATGGCCACAGAAATCCATGAAACTGAAGTTGCAGAAGGCAGGGGGAAAGCCTTAGTTTTACCCTTTTTAAAGCAAGACAAGGGAGTCAGTAAATATTTCAGCATTTAATTTCTTCTTAAACATGAGGAAATGAGAGCTTTTATTTTTATTATTAATTTTTACAATTACAGCTGTTTTTCCTAATGTCTTCATTCACTCAAACATATTTGAGTGTTTATTTATGCACTTTTTCAAAATATTCTTTGGAACCTTCTGGGCTTGGTTTGATCTGTCAAGAAAAGAAAGTTAAGTTATTACTTGGAGCAGGTAGGATAACAAAATAGAGATTTGACACTTAATCCAAGCAAATCCATGCATACTTTATAAAAATAGTAATCTGTTTCTGCACTTGGTTGAAAGACAAAAGCCTAGATCATGTAGAGCTCGTACTTGAAAATTTTAAGTGTAAACCACATTTTTCCTGTTAAATTACAATGCATGAAGTAAGTAAAAAATCTGAACTCAGTTAATGGAGAGTCCAAGTCAAATTTGGAGTTTTGAACACAATTTGCATCTCCTACAAGGAAACCAGTAGCTTTCTTCACACTTACTATCAGACAAACAGACTGAACTGGCCCAACCGGTGACAGCTTTGTGTTCAGGCAACGGGCACAGACCCAGCGAAGCACCTCACAGCCCAGTGTGCCAGCCCTCCAGACAAGCACAACCTTCAGGAGGACGACAGCCAGCCCTGAGCAGGCACTCACCGTTGGGGAGTCTGGAGTCCAGTTGGCCGGGCACACCTCTCCGTGCGTCTCCACGAACTGGAAGGCCTTGACCAGGCGCAGCGTCTCGTCCACGCTGCGCCCCACGGGCAGGTCGTTGACGCTCAGGTGCTTGATGACCCCGTTTGGGTCAATGATGAACAGACCTCTGCAATGGAGCAGCAGTTCAGGGAAGGCAAATCAGTTTCCAAGGCCAAACACAAGGAACCGGGTGCACAATTTCAGCAAGGTAGTTACTCCTAGTGACATGCATCAGTTAGGAGTGGAACTGCAGCATTTGGTATCTTGTTTGTTAGCAGAGTGATCCACTGCTCTGGTACTGTGAAATTACAAAGTATGTATGGAGACTATTCAATCCAGGCAGAGAGAGCAAACGGAGAACTCAGTGTTCCACCTGTACTTCAAAACTGAAAGATGGCATCCTGCCCATGGATGGCCATTTTATCGATTTCTGGTCAAATCTGTAGGTGCTGAGTGAAGAACTGCTTGTGCATTATGCTACTAAATTAAATCCCCTTGCATACAAGTATTAGTGAAAATCAAAGTCCCAATCTGACCATACTAATTAACTTCATCTCTCAGTAAACAAATGCCAAAAGTTCCTGATCCAAAGAGATGAGGAACTGAAAGTCTCCACAAGATTCCTACCCAATCCACTGTTTCTCAGGGACTACTACGGAAAAAAAATTATCAGGAACTGTCCTTCTATGCTGCTCCTTTTCCTTAGGGACATGGAGTTCTCCCCCTCTCTCAGAGCAGAAGAGCTTTTCCCTCACACATTTTCAGAGAGGCCTGGAGCCATTCTCAGCTTCATGGCCAAAATGACCAGGTGCCCTTTTCCATGGATCCAGCCATCCTGCAGCAGAAGACATCTCACAGTCTTCACCTGATGCCATTTCCCCACAGGAGGGGACAGTGTGCCTTATGCTGGTTACACTGGGCTGTGCCACAGCACAGCAGTCAAGCCTTACCTCAGTGCTATGCCAGGTCCTTCCAGCAGCACCCCATAATCACGGGAGATCTGTTTTGTGAGGTCTGACAGAACTGGAATATTCATTTTGCCCAAACCGCCGCTCTAGAGAACAGACAAAGATTTCACTTGGTTACAAAATGCTCCCTAGGATCATCCTTCCTGAGCTGCTGGATTCCATGTTCTTGAGGGCACAGTAACAACTAAACACAACCAACGCATCTGCTCCATGAAAGGAACCAGCTGCATGTGGTGTTGTTTGGGTTTGCTTTGTCTGTTTGTTTTAAAGTAGTCAGGAACGTTTTTTTTTTCTTTAGAAAGTGAAATTTCTTTTGCACTGAGCATTTTAGAATTGCTGATTTCGGTGGTAAGAGGCTACCAATGGCAACAGCCATACATTTCCAGAAAAACTTCCTTTGTATCCTATTCAGGAGATTTGAATAGAAAAATTTCTACTGCGTATTTAAGTGTTCAGAATTAAATAGGATGAACATGGTGGGGAAGGAAGGAAACAAACCTATGAACAAACAAACTTTGGAGCACACATCTGATGAGGAACAGCTGAGGGAGCTGAGGATCTTTAGCCTGGAGAAAAGGAGGTTCAGGGGTGACCTTATCACTCCCTACAACTACTTAAAAGTGCGTGTAGCTAGGTGGGAGTAAGCCTCTTCTCCCAGGTATCAAGGGACAGGACAAAAGTAAATGATGTCAAATCGCACCAGGGGAGGTTTATATCAAACATTATCAATAATTTCTTCACAGAAAGGATTGTCAGGCATTGGAACAGGCTTCCCAGGGCATGGGAAAAAAACATGTGGATGTGGCACTTGAGGACATGGTTAGTGGTGAACATGGTGATATGGTGGTGGTGAGTTCATCATCATCATGAGACTTCATGATCCTAGAGGTCTTTTCCAGCCTTAACAATCCTATGATTCCAAACACAATGCTCTTACCGACACACTAAGTATGTCAGAGTTCTGCTGCTCTGTTCAGTGTACGTGGTTCTTTTTTTTTTTTTGTTTTGCCTCTCACAAATCAATTTAAATACTATTTGAAGAGTCAAACAGGATTTCTTTCAGTTTTGCCACAGACTGAGACTGCAAGAGACATAAGCTCTCTAACCTTGAAACAAGGCTGGAGTTTGTTAGCTTTGCTATTCTTGGCATCATCAGTGAATCACTGTGTAATCTCAGCCACTCAAGACCCTGATCCTGCAAACTCTTGTCTGCAACAGAGCTCCCTACACAGAGCTTTGAGCACAGATGTCAAACAAACCAAGGCTTCAGCTTCTCTGCGTGTCAGTTTCCTGCCTGTGCCACCATGGAATTCTTGCCACCCTGTGCAGGGTGTTTTGAGTTGGGCTCAATGATCCTTGTGGGTCCTTTCCAATTCATCTGTGCATCTGTAAAACACTGTGCACAACTGACATACCCTGAACACCTTTGGCATAAAGCTGGGAAGTCAGGCCACAGTCACATTGCTGAGCTTTGAACAAAGCATGCAGAAAAGAAATACTCTTGACAGGCTCAGCCAAGGTGTATTAAATGCAGCAAACTCTCCTCCCTCCCCTGCATGTTCCAGAAGGCACCCAGCCTGCAGCACTACTGCAGGCTGCTGTCCCACAGACTGGGACTGATGGCACAGGTGCTTCTGCACCTTCCTGGGACACTTGTGGTTCTCTACAGCTACCTAAACCAGGGAGATGCTTTATGTCACCAAAAGCAGGTATTTTTGTATGTATCTGAAAGAGGCTCCTCTCCAGGAAAAGGCTTTCTTTCCCTAAAGAAAACCAAAAACCTCCATTTGTACTGCAAGAGTGGAACAGCAAGTTCTCACACCAAGTGAGACTTAATGATAAAAGTGCCTCAATGAACTGGTGGTTCCTCTGCTTCCAACCTGAAGCCACCACTGTTGGGTAATTGTTAACAGTAACGACTGAACAGCTGCTGCTCCTTTTCTGTGATAGTTTTTGTGCATTATCAGCTGTCACAGCCACTTTGGGACAGTAACATGTAAACTGAGGAGTTGTCTTTTGAGATAAATGTACAAGGATACAAAGTTATCAACAAGGCTATCATTACAGCAAAACAAGTTAAAAACCCAAGCCAGATAATTACGAAAAAGAAAACAAAAGATAGAGGTCAGAATTATGTCATCAAATGTAGAAGCTGATTGCACACAACTTTAGGAAATCTACTAAAAATCAGCATTGGCACAATTATTTATTCAACTCCTCTTCTCTGGAGCTTTTGTGAAAAGAAACCAAACCACCACAGAAAGCCCCAAAAAGATACTCAGTTCCTACCTTTCGTGGTGTGTTTATCCAGGCCAGATGAGTAAAATGAGAGTCCACCGAAACTGCCACCACTTCACAGTTCACATCACGAAATTCTTTTGCTTTGTTGCTGAAAGCCACAATTTCCGTGGGGCAGACAAAGGTGCTGGTGGGAAGACAGATCAGGCTGTAATAATTCTGCCATCTTCTCTAGAGAAGACTCTCATGTCTGTTTCTAGGCACTAATGAAGCAGAACATTTCCTTTCGACTGATAATTTTAGCCATGTTTCCTGCTAAATATTAATTTCAGTCTCAAACCAACAGTCACAGCCACACAGCTGGTACACCAGTTCCCATCTCTGAGTTCTAGACAGATTCCTTACAAAGATGGAGAAACTGTCTCTGCTAGAGACTCTCTGGACAGAGTTTTTGGAAACTACAACAGATAAGTATGAAGGTTAAACCCTTCTCCATGTGCCCACATGCACCAAGATACTCTTGGCAATTCAAGTCTTCTGAGCAGACTGACCCCCATCTTATAATGTTTTGCCCTGAAGCTGTTTAGCTGCAGTTCTGCTGGCCTTGCTTCTTCAAGGACAGTCTGCAAGGCAGTCCCAAATTGCAAGGTAATGCCCTCACCCCTGGGATCTGACTGTACCAGGAACCACAGACACCTCCCGATGCAGGCCCTGCAGCTGGAAGATGCTCTCCAGCCACCCTATCCACTGCTGTAACATACAATCCCCGTGTGCCCCCAATCTTATCACTCACGCTCTAGAAACAGGCACATCTGCCCTGCAAGACTGGCTCAAATCGAACAAAACCAGAACGACCTGCAGCGCTTGCGATGACCTTCAGCAGGACAGAAGGCCCATCGGGAAGGGGAGAAACCCGCACTCACAAGTCCAGGGGGTAGAAGAACAGAACCAGGTATTTCCCCTTGAAATCATCTAGGCTCAGCTCCTTGAACTCTCCGTTAACGACGGCCGTTCCCTTGAAGGACGGGGCGTGCTGGGTCACCGCCGCGGCGAACCGCGAGGAGCCTGCGGAGGGGAGAACGCAGAGCTGCGGGCCGGGCCCGGGGGCGCTCCCGGGGCGCGTTCCCCGCCCGTCCTCCCGCACTTACCGAGGCTGAAGGGGCGGCGGGCGCAGGCCGGGGGCCGTGCCGTCCCTCTCCTCCCGGCGGCGGCAGCCACGGGCACCTGCGGGGACAGAGAGGGTCAGGGCGGCAGCCGGGCCGGGCCGGGCCGGGCGGGCAGGCCCGCGGGCGGTCCCTCACTCACCGCGGCGCGGAGCAGCCTGCCCAGCGCGGCGGCCATGTCGAGCGGCGGGCGGAGCGGGGCGGGCCGCCGGGGCGGGAACCCCAGAGGGGCGGTGAGGGACGCACAGGCGCGGAAGCACGGAATCGATGGGCTTGGGAAAGGCTTCTCGCGGCGTGCAGTCCGGCCTGTGGGCGAACACCACCGGGTCAAGCAGACCATGGCACGGAGGGCCACGTTCAGTCTTTCCTTGAAGACCTTCAGTGACCGTGACTCCAACACCTCCCTGGGTAGCCCATTCCAATGTCTAATCACCCTTTCTGCGAAGCAGTTCTTCCCAATTTCCAAACTAAACCTCCCCACGCACAGCTTGAGGCCATGTCCTCTTGTCTTGCCATTTGTTACTTGGGAGCAGAGCCCGAGCCCTCCTGTCAGGGAGTTGTGGAGAGTGATAAGGTTTGCCCTGAGCCTCTTCCAGGCTAAACACCCCCAGCTCCTTCACCTGCTTCTTGCAGGACTTGTGCTCCAGACCCTTCCCCAGCTCCGTTCGCTTCTCTGGGCCTGCTCCAGCACCCCACTGTCCTTCCAGAACTGCGGGCCCAGAGCTGGGCACAGCACTCGAGGTGCGGCCTCACCAGTGCCACGTCCCCGGCGCTGTGCCCGGCCTCGCAGGGGTGAGTGGTGTTTGCTGTGTGCTGATACAGCCCGGCTTGTGCTCAGAAACCTTCCACATACACGCTTACAACTGGCTCTGACTTTGTTGAACTCACTTGGATTATAGTTACAGAATCACAGAATATTCTCAGTTGGAAGGAATATACAAGGGTTATCGAAGTCCATCTCCTGACCCTGCACACCAGGAGTCAGACCATGTGCCTGAGAGCATTGTCCAAACACTTATTGAACTCTCTCAGGCTTGGTGCTGTGCCCACTTCCCTCGGGAGCTCGTTCCAGCACCCAATCACCCTCTGTTTTTTCTAAAACCTGATGGTTTTTCTAATATACCACCTAAACCTCTCCTGACTCAACTTCAGGCCATTCTCTCAGGTCCTGTCACTGATCACCACAGAGCAGAGATCAGTGTCTGCCCCCTCCTCTTCCTCTTACAAAGTTGTAGACTGCAATGTGTTGTCCCCTCAGTCTTCTCTTCTCCAGGCTGAACAGACCAGGTGCCCTCAGCTGCTCTGCATACAGCATCCCCTCAAGGCCCTTCACCATCTTCGCAGCTCCTAGCTTCTTTCTTTGTGTTCCTTCATCTAAACAATTAAACCAAGCTGAACCCAGTTTCCCTTCTGGTTTTAATAACTTCTAGTTACTAAAGTTGAACTGGGATGAACTCAATGAATGCTAAATCTATGCTTCTGAACTTATTCCTGGTACTGATCCATCTGCATGGTCCAGTCACCGTTGTAATAGTGAACCTCTGAGCCTTCAAAAGAGGGAGGATTGTGTTCAACCTGCCAGTTAGGGTTGACAACTAGCTGGTATTAACTCCCTACTATGCCTAGGAATTGTTTGGGGCGGTATTAGTTGGTGTTGTCCAAAAGTGTGCTGAGACCTTTCTGGGCACTTAACATCATGGCAAATTTCAGTCACTGGCACCTTGAATTTATTAATCCAGATGTAGCCAATGACAGCTGGAAATGTGGCTCTGAAAATCTTCTCAAAAAAGAAAGTAATTCCTAGCAAAGCAGCCAGAATAATGTTATCTACTCAAAACATGAAAGTGGAAGGGAGTAAACAATTTGTACATTAGAAAATATGTCAGGTAGAGTGTGGGTGAGCCGTGCCCTAGTCTGCAGCCTTGGATTAGGAGAGGGAAGGAGCGATTGTGGAGATTGTGACCAGAGTAGAGGTGTGGGAGGTCTTTGTGCTGCTGCAAGCAGAGCAGTGAGCAGTGAAGCTGAGCCTGGGACACCTGTGGAGCAGTGGCTGTAGGTGGAGAGCAGCAAGCCCATCAGCCATTACCTGGGCTGATTCTTTCCAGAGCAGTGCAGGATGGCATGGCTGCGTTCGTGTCTGAAACCTGGCACAGAGATGTGCTCACCCAGACGAGTGCCCTGGGGCTGGGCAGCAAACTGTGTGTCCAGGAGTGGCTGGGTCCTTTCCCTCAGGTGTGGGAGCTGCATTGTGGCAGCCAAAAAAAGGCTGTTGCTCGGATTTCCTGAGGATGGCTGTCTCATCCACAGATGATTATTCACAAAACTTCTAAGTTTATGTATTCTAAACCAATGCCCTTCCCCCCATCCCCGGAAAGTTATATTTGTTTAAAACTCTTTGTTTAAACTCTTGGCTTGCAGGTGGGGAAATATTGCTCATGCTTTGTCATGGAGGCAGCGTAACTCAGCTTCTCAGACTTCTGTGCAAAAGCTTGAACTACTGCCATTTAATTGGGGTATTTTCCATTTTGCTTTTGCAAAATGAGCATCCCCACAATCTGAAGATGAACCTTGTCACTGCCAAAGTGCACCTGATAAAATTTGTTCCATTTTCATCAGCTCTGGATCTGGCACAGGCTTGAGCAGCTGCTAAACCTGGTTCTTATTGACATCCAAAGCTCAAAATCAATCTACCGAGTGATACCATAGGCACATCTTTTTCCAAATCTTATTGGATGTCTCCTTTGCTGTCTTTAAGTCTGATTCAAATTGACATGTGAAGTTGGTGAAAGACTCTCCAGGGATTTCAGCAGGCTTTAGGGAGAAGTTGGTATACAAGGTACAGAGAAGTCCATAAGGCACTTGAATAGATAATGAGAGATGTGAATGTTCTTTTTGGTTAGGACACTTATCTGCCTGCTCCCATTTTGTGCCTCTCTTTTCCTATCTGAGAATAGTTAACTATGTCTTTCTGGTGAAAAACTACAAGATTGGTTGTTAAAAAATACAGATAATGCTTGTGTGTTGTTTCCATTATTGTTTTGTAAGTGTTAGATTTTAAAGAGCTCTTTGAAAGATCATCGTTCACACAACAGAATTTTAGGGGAAAAGTAGCTGTTTCTCTCTACACTTGATAAAAGGGATAAGCAAATCCCAAATGGGAACTGCTGCTGTGGATCACCGAGTGGCAAATTCTGTGCAGAGTATGGGATACATATATCTGTTTGTTTAAGACTAAAGTCTGCTCATCTTCTAGAAGGTTATGTTATTCCATGTGCTCAAATGTTGTAACAATCATTTGTCCTCTACCATGAGGAAATAGGTAACTGAAAAAGAGGCTGGGAAATGGGAAAAATCAACAGAGGCGTAAACATTTCTATCTAAACCAAAGCAAAAAGTTGGCTTAGGCAACACGATGCATCACCCCGTGACTGTTGGTAGATGGCAGCCTCTGTCCTTGCACACAGGGGCGCTGGAAAAATATTCCAGCTGCCTGCAAATGCTCTCACAGGCCTGTGTGCTCCCACCTGCTGATACCCAAGCTCAGCAGGAGGAGAAAGAATTTGCCCGTTCGTAGCAATAAGTTCCAGAAGCAATCCCAAGCACTATCCAGCTTAGGGATATCATGAACGGGCTTTACTGCATTAATTAAGTGTTAGAACATGGATTTAGGAGATAGCTGCTGTTAGGGTATGTTTCCAATTGATAAGTATAGGCAAAAGCCTTTCTGACATCTGGTCCACCGGGGGTCTTATCCTTCGCTGTCGAGGCGGCCGTGCTGAGGCCGAGCGGTTTTTCTCTGGAGCCAGGATAAAACTGGGTGTGTTGCTGCTGTGTTTCTGGCTGGAGCTGTGCGAGCCCACCCTGCCGATGACTCATCCTTCGAGTGGCTCAGAATATCACACTGTGCCTCGCTGCTTCCCTGTTCCTATTACACTGATGCATTTGGGTCTCGCTCGGTGTTGGCGTTTCATTTACAAACCTCGCTTTTCCCATAAAGGAAAGATGGCTGCCAGCCCTGCTTTACCCTGATGTTCAGCACTTTTAGGTTTTTAGGAGCCTCTCCTGAATAACTTCAGATGGAAATTTTAAAGCACATTTTTAAAGCACCTTAGAAAGCACATTTTTCAGAATATGAATTTTTTTTTTGTAGCCTCTTCTTTTTTTTTTTTTTTTTCTCCTTCCAATACTGGTTGCTTCTGCATATGATTCAGACTAAATTTTCCTTTTCTCATTCAAATGTTGAATCAGGATATTTTGGCCAGCAAAAGAGTCCTGTGTTCCTTCCCTGCATTCCTTCTCTGCCACCCTGTCTTTGAGTCCACGTATTTCAGCACCATTTTACAAGAGTGAATAGAGTCAGATAAGCAGAGGAACAGATTTATATGTCTCCTGTTTCCTTCTCCCTCTGTCACAGAGAACCTGACTGTTCCATTAAATCAGGTGGGGACATAGCTTGAAATTAAAGGACTTGTGTCGCCACAAGAGAAAATGAATATAAATAAATCTACCTCTTCCTGATTTTTTTTTGTTGGTTTTGTGAACCACTTGTTCCAGGTGACATGAGAATGAAGATACTGACAGCTGTGAAGCACTCATGAGGTAAGAGTCCAAATGCTGCAGTAGGTTTTGCAAAAGCCAACTGATGGACTTTTCTGTGCAGTGGAACTTGCTCTGGCAACACATGGGGAGCCACATCCATGAAAGGGGCCATCCATCTCAGACCCCTTTGTCATATATCAGGGGTTTAATCAGGCTTAAAAAATGCAGTAGAAAAGAGAGATGCAGTGAGGACTAATCACTTTGATTTTGTTTTTCAAAGTAGTGCTACTGCGTGCTAGGGAACACACCTCCTTCCATGTCCTAGTGCCCCACAGCGAGTCAGATTTATTAGAAACAAGAGGGGCTTTGTTAGTTAACATAAGAATATTGACAAAAAAAACCTTCCATTGGTCTTCCCCATAGGCATGGAGTCAGAATCGCTGCTCTCCATGTAGATGTGTAAGTCAGACACACATTGCAGACCCTCAGCAGCCCAGTAGCAGAGCTCAGCTACCCCCGCTCCCTGCACTCAGCCACATTTAAGTTATGTGGCTGCCTCTGGTCCACTTCAACGCCCAGCCATGCAGCTGAGCTGGAATAACCCGTGTGTCACAGCACACACGCTGCTGCCGGGCTGTCCCTGCTCCTGCGGGAGCTGGGTGAGCGTGCCTCTGGCGCCAGGATCGTGGAGCCTGCGGGAGCTGCGCCGCTCATGAACGCTAGGTAGCTCCGTGGGATTTCCAAACTCCAGACAGATCTGTCGTAACTCTTTTGATAAATAGGTTTGACCTTTCAAGAATTAGATATTTGAAACTATACAGGACAATATCAGCGTGCTGGAGTCATGCTTTTGTCCCACAGGGCAACACTGTGGGTGACTCCACATATCTCGAGGTACATACAGATATTAGATAAGAGGAGCAGTAGAGCTGTTGGGTGCATGTGCTGATTTCCAGTGCAACTCATACTGGAGCTCTTCAAGATCTGCCCTCTTCATTCAGGCACCTCTATAAAAATAACTCACCAAACACAGTCAGTGCTCCCTGTGGAGTCTCCCATGAAGATAAATCCCACCGGTCAGTCTCATCCTGAGGTGCAGCAGAAACAGCAATATGCCAGTGCTGCTGCAGTGAGTGGTGCTTCACAAAGTGGGCACTTAGACACACGCCTTCATTTGTCCTCTGGAGAGAGGAGTTGCTTGTAGCATTAAAAACATTCTGTATAATAAAAATTCTGTCTTCCACCGACCATCAGCCTTGTTGCGATGTTTGCATTGTCCTTCTGATGATCATTAGTGGGAGGCTGGGCAGGGATGTGGAGTGCACTTAGAACTGAGCATAATCTGGTCTGTTTACATCAGTGCTTGCACAGAAGAGTTCAAACAACAAGCAGGGCAGATGCTCCTTAGGAACCTCATCTCTGTGCTAAGGCTCTGGTTTCCAGGAAGCAATTTCTCCCTCAAGAATTATTTAATCAGAGAAAAATCTTCCGGTACTTACAGACACAACTGCTGCTGCATAGAACTTGTATTACAAAGAAAGTAACCACAACATGGAATGGCTCTGAAAGCTGAATGTTTTTCTGAAGCGACAGGAGAGAAAGGCTGTGGAAGATTGCGCATAGCAGTGCCACCTGCTATGCAAAATAACTTTCAAAGGTCAAACCTTTGACACTTAATCAGGTACAAAAGGCATTTATTGTAGCAATTTTACCCCCAAGGTATTATTCATTAAATGCATTTCTCATCTATTTCCTATGTTCAGAAAATGTGTTCTAGGCAGTCTGCAAGCTCTGCTATTGCAGGCCATTTCTGTGTGGCTGTGGAAAGAAAAAAATTGGTACAATAAAAAAAAAACAAGAAGAAAAGAGTAGTATCTATGCTCCACTTACAAGAAAGTGCATGTTAATTTGATTTGCTTCATGTGGATTTAATCAATGCAAATATAGATAGAGGAAGAGTGTCAGTGAGAGTAATGGGTCGTTTTTATTTCTCTTTCATTGCTTGACCTGATGAATCGATCTACCCCGTTGCTAGGAAAATCAGAATCATGCTGACATGAGCATCTGTCCTATGTAGACAGGAGAGAGTTTATGTTGTAATCTAGCGCTTAAAATTCACAAACTTTCCACAAGTGGCTGATGCTTCACACAGTTCCTTACAAGGATGAAAACAATGGTGTGGCGGAAGAGATGGGGTTCCCTCGGGTTCTTCTGTAGGGGCTTTTGAGATCCCGAGAAAGGCGAGAAGCCTCGTCCCGAGGAGAAGGGCGGGGGGGCGGAAGACGTCTGCCGGGTGTCGGCGACCCCTTCCCACGAGTGTGGGCACCTGCGGAGGGGTGACAAGCACGGAGAGCCGGGCCGGGGAGCCCTGGGGACCGCGGGAAAGACAGTCGGAGCCCCGGGCCGCCTCCGCGGGATGGAGCGCGGCACCAGGGCTGCGCCGGAGCCAGGACCGCGGGAGCCCCGAGCATCGCCCCGCGCATCCCCGGCGGCGAACATCCATCCCCACCGCCCGGGACGCTCTGGCCAGCCCCTGTCCGTGCCCCTGCCCGTGCTCTCCCCCTCCCCGAGGCGGACAGTGACCGTCCCTCCCTGGGGACCCTGCGCGGCTGCGGAGCCGGCGCCAGGTGCGGCGGGGCCGCCCCAGGACTACACGTCCCGTCGTGCCCGGCCCGGCGGGGCCGGCGCCTGCGCGGGGCTGCGGGGCCGCTCCGCGGTGCCACACCCCCGAGGGAGGGAGGCAGGAGCGCCCGAGCCCTCAAACCACCGGGGGAGCCGGCGGGGCGGAGGATGGAGTAGCGGGGCGCGGCGGAGCAGGCAGTGCGGGGAGCGCCGCCTCCGCCCGGGGAGCGCGGGGGAGCGGGCGGGCAGGCGGGGATGATGCGCGGGGGGACAGCGCGCTAGGGGCAGGAGGCGGGTGGTCGCCCGGAGACTCCGCACCTCGGAGTGACGTCCTGCTGCAGTGCCGCTGCCTGCGCTGCCCGAGCTCGTCAATGGAGCTGGAAAACATCGTTGCCAACACCGTTTTGCTGAAAGCCAGGGAAGGTGAGAGAGCGGCGGGAGGGGAGAGGGGGCTGGAGCATCCTTGTCGCAGTCGCCCCTCCGCGGAGCGATGCCCGCGGGATGCGGGCGGGCACCGGCGGGGATGCGCGCCGGTCCCGCCGGCGGTGGTTCTCGGGGTGCCATGTGGCTGTGCCGGCGTTGGAAACGGCTTGTTTGAGACGGAGCCCCGGCGAAAAGGAAAATACCGCTGTTTTTCCCTGTGCGCGGGGGTTTGGGAAAGGAAGTGAATGAGATTGCAGAGATTACAATATTCACCCATCTCTTCCTTCCCCCTTCCCGCCTCCCCCCCTCAAATCTGGTCCCACAGATTGTGCTATTTCAGCGTCTATTGTTAAAGGTCAGCTGCAGATGCATTCATTCAAAAGGGCTTAGCAAATCTGCAAATAGCTTTCCGCGCCGTGTGGTGAGACCGGCAGGATCGTATCGCTTCCCCGTACAGTCATTGCCTTATTCGGCGTTATTAGGTGAGATCATGTTGCTGCAAACATGCCCATTGTTGAGAGCGTGTTTGTCCCCAGCCGGAGCCGGACGGAGGGGCTGGGGGCTCAGCCCCCGCCCGCGGGTGGCGCGGGGGTCTCCGAGCGGGGGCTGTCCCCCGCGGCCGCCGCCGCGCTCGGGCAGCGGGGATGCTCCGGGCGAAGCCGGAGCCGCGGGCGCGGAGCCGCCGCTGCCCGGCGCGGGGCGCCCTGCAAAGACGCTCGGCTGCCGGCTGCGGCGGGGGCTCCCGGCAGCATCCCCGTCCCGACCCCGCGGGCTCGCAGAACCGAGCCCCGACAACCACCGGTGGATCGGGCTCCCGGGGCATTCTTTCCCCGCGTCGGGAGCGGACGCAGTTTCCTCTCCCCGCGCGGGCGGAAATCCTCCCGCGGCTGCGGGGCGCGGAGCCGGGCGCCGGGCACGGCGGGGCCGGGGCTCGGGGCTCCCCGCGGAGCCCCGTCCGCCCGGGAGCATCCCTCCGGCTGGAGCGGGAGCGCCTCGCACAAGCAACACGTCTCACGGCTGCGGCATCGCTGCCAAGACGCGATCGCCTTCTGTCTGCTCCAACCCATTTTTATGTTTCTGTTTATTTACTTGCTTGTTGCTTAAAATAAGGCATTTTTCCAAGCCCTTGGTCAGAGTTTCTTCCCTGAAAGCACTTGCTGGACCAGGCGTTATTAGGTGCGGTACAACCTGCAGGCTGTTCTCCGCTGTTCGCCGGAGCGCTGGAGCTGCCTGCGAGCGAGGCTGGGCACCGCTTGGGTGGGCTTCAGCTTCGGCCGCTCTGAAGCTGTGGAACTACGAGTAAAGCAGCGTTCATTTTGTAAGAGAGATCATTGAAATAGTCTGCCCCTGGAGCGATCCTTTTGCTGGGAAAATAACTCAAATTGTAAAGTAGTGTTTATATAACTCACAGGCTGTTGAACTTTTGAGGCTTAGCTAAAGAGTAAAGTCCTGAGATCATCCCCAAAAAAGCTCTACAAATAATAAGGGCAAAGGTGTTCAGCAGATCAATGAATTATAACTTTTTGACTTCTGATGGAGATTTTATATTCTGTTGTCATTTTTAATGTTGTTTAGGATGTAGTTGTTGCTACCAGTCACACAATGCTGGTTTAGATTTCAGTAGGCTTTAGGAATACTTTACTTTAGGAATACTTTAAAGGACTGGTATTAATTACAGTTATTGTGTGTTGTTTACAGAGAGCTGATATTTTGCAAGTAATTTTAAATGTGCCGCTCAGTTTTATGGTCCTTTTCTACCATTCTCAGGAAGATGGTTATAGTCATGTTGCTTTATTGTTTTAGAGTTGCATTAAAGAAGCTGTTAGCTATAATCCAAATGGCAGAAATTTATCAAGATTTCCTCCAAACTACATTCCAAGTGTTCTTTAAATCATGTATGAACCTCCAACAACATATTTCGGAGGCCTGTTGCTAATTTATTTTAAAGCTTTTTTTTTTTTTTTTTTTTTTTTTTTGAGGGGATATGAATTTTTTTAAAGGAAGAACAAGGGCAAATGATGTACCTGGCAACAGAGCCACAAGTACTATTGCTGTATGAGATAGGTTGCCACACTTCAGTCATTGTTGCAAGCTGCTGTGAGTAAAGTTGTTTTAAAATTTGCAGCAAGTAATGTGGGTGGCTTTCATTGCAGATGAAGAAGGCAGACACCACATGTAAGACCAAGAGTTAATATACTGAAGATTACGGTATCTAAAACAAAAACAAGTTTGTTCCAGGTTCTGCAGACTCCATCTATAGATTTAGCTGGGTGAACGTGTAGCCTAAGCCAAGTAAGTGCCTGTGTGTTTCCACTTGTGAAGTCAAAATTAAAAGGTGTATTAGCTCAATCGCGTGCTGGTTGGTGCCTGCAGTGTGGTCCTTAATGTTAGGAGAAGAAAAATGATAGAACCACTCTGCAAATGTCAGTAAAGGCAGAAGTTTTGTCAGAATTGCACAAGGAACACAAACCTACTCTCAGCAGCAAAGGGAATGTCAAGGAGAGGTTTAGGTAGAGCTGCAGTGTGAAATCCAGCAGTGAGGACGTTTGAGGGAGTCAGAAGTAGGGCTGAGTGGCCACCACAAATGTTTTATAGCAAATATTGGTTTAAATTTTGCAACTCTTTTGCTCTGGCCTTGATAGCTTTTTTTTTTTTTTCCTGTAGTCCCTTGTCTAAGTTCCTTCACCCCTGATGTAAAGTGAGCTTTCTAGCTGAAATACCAGGGGGCAAGTTTTATAACTGCTACACAAATACTTGCACTTAAATCCTGATGATCACAATGAGAAGCACACCCAGAATTAACTGATGCCATGTGATACATGAGTAATCTTATTAGAGCAACAAAAAGAGTAAATGTGGTTCACATACAAAAATGCATTTCAGTGAATAATTTTGAGCAGAGAATAAATTTCCGGAAATTGTAATATTTTTGCAGAATATGAAGGTTTTGACACAAAATTACACATAAGTTACTTGTTATACTCAGAAGTCTGTCAGTTTGAACATGTAAGAATGGAGATTTACTGCATTTGAAAGTCCATTCATTATTTATTAGGAGTAAATTTATGCTTTTTCCTCAACTGTAATTTCTCATTTCTTGAATGCAAAGTCCCATTTCACAAATCACTAATCCCTTTTCAGACTGAACAGAAAATACATCTGGTTTAATTATAGGAACCAAATAGGTATTTGGGAACTATCTAGTATTGCCTGGAGAGAAGAATAAGCTAAAAAGGGAAGACAAGAAAGATGAGACTCATAAAAAGAAAATCAAAACAATAACAATTGTGCTCATTTTGGGTTGAGTAAGAACCCCAGATTATGAGGTGATAAAACATTTATCTGGATCTTCATGGCATCATAGAATGGTTGGGTTGGACGGGACATTAAAGATTATCCAGTGCCACCCCCTGCCATGGGCAGGGACACCTTGCACCATCCCAGGCTGCTCCAAGCCCTGTCCAACCTGGCCTTGGACACTGCCAGGGACTGGGATCCACAGCTTCTCTTGCACCCTCTGTCAGGGCCTCCCTACCCTCACAGGGAGCAATTCCTTCCCAAGATCCCATCTAACCCTGCCCTCTGGCAGTCTAAAGCCATTTCACTGACCTTTCTTTTAGTCAGCCTTCGTGTTCCTGAGTCTCAGCAGTGGTGGCTGAGGCTCAGAACCACCCGGCCGTGAGCGCTGGAGATCCACCACGCTGCCAGCAACCAGTCCAGGCTGGACAGTGAGTCCCAGGTCACCTTCCAAATTTGTGGTTGTTTGACAGAGGGCATCATCAGAGACAAGGAGCCAGGAGAGACCAAGAACTGAGTCTCCCAAGGTCTCAGAGGAACTTTAACAATCCTAATCTGGAATTTCAATTGTATCCACAGAGTCTTGAATCTACCCTTGCCTGTCAAAAGCAATAAGCCGCTAAAAGACAAGCCTTTCAAAGAGGACAGTGTTTGTAATACAATACTACAGTGTTTGTAATACAATACTACAGTGTTTGTAATAAAAATAATCTACAGTGTTTGTAATAAAAATAAACAATATGGTCTGAAAAGCATAACCAAGGCATGGTGATCACCTGAATATTCTTCCTCGTGAGCTGTTCTTCCTAGCCATAAAATCAGCCTTCCCTGATGTTTCCTGATGCTTTTCTGGGTATGAGTTTCCTCAGACAACCCGAAACACATTTCAAAACAGAAATACAATTTGAGTCTAAAATTGCAAAATCCTTAAAAAATTTGTACAAACAGATAATTCTCACCACTTTGAAATTTTAATGATAACTGTGATGTCTAATTTAGTCATTAGCTTTAAAACAGCCACTTTGGAAGATGAACTGTGGTTTTTTTTTGTCAAACCTAGAGTTTCTAAAGCACAAAGTTTACCACATAACAGTGGTAAAAAAAATCTTCAACCACTGAAACACAATGCAAATGCTTTTTTCCCTTTTTAGGTAGGCTGGAATTCTAAAATAAACTTATTTATGGCACCCAAGCAGAGCCTTCTAGTGGCCTAGACAAAAGGGGCCGACCTTTTATACGCTCAGAATGTTTTGATGCGTGCACACTGATGCCATATAACATGCAAAATGTTCACAAATTGCTGTATTTTTAGCTTGCTTTTGCAGGATGATCACAGGAGAGATTTGTGTGTGTCTGTACTGGCAGAAGACTAGCAATAAATCCTAAACGTGAAGCGTGATTGCTTTCCAAGAACTTGGCTGCAGAGCAGTTGGAAAAAGGGCAGGAGAACAATGAAAAGCATATTTTGAAGGAAAGAAGGTGGCTGTAGTGACAGCCAAAACTCTATGGAGAATATGGTTGCACTGAATGCAGAATCTAAGGTCCCGTCCTCCATCCCTTGAAGTAAACCCAAAATGCCTTCTGTGAAAAACATTGTAAGCAGAGGAAGCTTCCATGTGGTGTCTCGGTTTAGTTTTCTTTTTTGAGTTCAAGAGAAGCTTGCCACTGTAATAGCTTTCAAAAAAAGTATTTCAAGAATGGAGTCAGCCATTGCTTCAGATGCAACAGGGTGCTTTCAAGCAGTAGTATTAAAAAAATAGTTTCCTGGAACCAGTTCTTTCTGGGGAAAAAAAAAAAGTACCCAGAAGAGTCAAGACTATCTCATATTTTGATCAAGGAAATTCAGAAAAGACGATTTTCCAGGACTTTCTGAAAAGAATGTGTAAGTCTGAATCACTTCAAAGTTACTTTTTAGAGAAGGCAATTAGTTCTGTAGCCACGCCTGGCTTAGGGCAAATGTGTGTATAGAACTGGCTTGAAATATATTTCCTATACTGTTTTTTTTTAATATTTTTTGATAGCAGGGCTGATGCAGAGCAAGGTAGAGCTGTAGCTATGCCCTTGCTAGACACTCTGGGGTTCTCCAGTCTGCAGACATGGGCAGCAGGGCTGGGGATGTGGCAGTGCTGGAGAAATCAAGAGCTCTTCCATCCAAACTTTTTCACTGGAGAGAGGACCATGCTCCTTCCTGTGTTGTTGTGTGGAACTGTTATGGCCTGATTGCTATCTGTCTTGTTGGGTTTGTAGGCATTTAAAAAATATTTAGTGGTGAGCCAGTTTATTAACACAGAGAACCTATTATGTAGTAAAACTTTTAGTACAAATGTTAACTGTGGAGGTTTGAGTAGAACTACTTACATCTGCTCCATTAATCTCATGGGATTGCTTTCCTCAAGTGCAAAATAATAAATCTAAGAGACTGCCTGTCTCTGTTATCAGTATGTTCTTTTTCTGAGAAGGATTTAACTTAGTGTTGCTGAAATTATCCACTCAGAAAAGAATTTTCAGTACTTATACAAGACATTGACATAACTTTATGACACTTTTTTTTGTCTTAGTTAAGAATACTCTGAGAACTTAGTCAAAAATACCCAAAAGAGGTGGTTTTAGTGATGCTCTGCTGAGTGTTGCCAGAGCAGCAGCACGTGGACCAAACCAGCCCACGTGTCTCTGTGATAAACAGCTCCAGAATGAAAGTTTTAAATACAGTTATGCCCCAAGATGAGCCCTACCTGTCCATGCCTTTGTCCCCAGTGAGTTTGGTTGGCATGTGCTGCCCCATTTTGAAGGAGAAACAGCTTAAGAGGAATTCAGCAGCTCTGACTTTGCTGCTTTATGCCCTGTATGTTACACTTGCTTGGTGGCTGGTAGTGCTTCCTTTTTCCTTTATACCTGTGGACAGCACAGTGTGTTTCTCCTGGAAAAAATACACAACAAAGACCTCACAATTGCATCCTGGCTGACTTCTTGGAAAGTGAGCTCCCTTTCCAGGTACTGCTGTGCTAGCTGAGAGCTGCCAGTGATCTCTTCCCAGCTCAGAGGATGAAGACCTATGTGCTGAGGACTTGGATGTTTGCAGGGAAGAGTCTGAAGCCCTAGCTGTGCAGTCAGACTTCCTGCAGATGTGTTCTGATCCCCACAAACCTCAAAACTGACTGCTAGGATGGGGCAGGGTCCTCCTGCAGCATAGAGACACCAGTTGTGGTTTTGTTGTTCAGCTGATTGATTCTTCTCCCACGCTGGTTTTCTGCCAGTGTTACTCTGTGGATGACTTCTGGTTTGTATTGATCCAGGGAAAGCTACAATATCACATCAGGATCCATATTGTTGCACTGAAAAACTTTTAAAGATTATTTTATCAAAGCAGTTACTCTTCTTACGTAAAAATTCAACCAAATAAACACAGGACAGAAAACTGGGAGTTAGGGATCTAACTCATGCTCATCTGAGATCTTCCCCTGCATCTTTATTTTGAAAATATTCTGTGTGCTGTGTGAGTTTTTTGTGTGGCAGTAGGGAAGAAGAGAATTGGTTACCCCCTATTTTTACTGGCATGTAATCTAAACAATAACAAGATGATATAATCCTAATATTTCTTTAAGACCACAGGATGTGAAATTAAATTAAAAGGCCAGGAAAATAAAGAACCCTGCAGTTTGATTACACTCAGCTGGATTATCTTTGTAATTATTTTCCTTGGAAGATTTAAAAATGCGTACGGCTTTGTGAAAAAGATTAAGTAGGGAAACCAAAATTAAAGTAAACAATCTAAAGAAAATATTGCAAAGATGATGATGATTAATTAAAAAAAAATGCACCAAGCTGCCTGTTAAAAATGAAAGGATGGAACAAAACACAGGTGAGGAAGAAGATGGATGAGGCTGTTCAACTGGCCCAGCTGCTTGTAGCTCATATAATGTCCTTTCAGATATGGTTAAAAAACTGTCAAAAGCAGTTATTCAGGGAAGAAGGGGAGGCTGAAAGGAGCAAAATTACACACAGGTACTTGAGCCTCAATTCAGACCTGGGAGCAAATAATGCAAATAGTGAAGGCTGTCTGTGTTCCAGGATGAGAATAGTTATTCACAGAGAAGTTTTTGGTGGTACAGCCAAGGCTGAAAAATGTCTATATCCATCATTTCCAGCACCTAGGGATGTGTTTGCTATGCATGAGTAGTCCCATGGACTTCATGGGCACTGCTTGCTGGTTGGAAATGCAGCTTGTTTGTGCTCAGGGAGCAGGCAGCTCTCTCTGCAGCAGAGCTGTTCCAGCAGTAAAACCACACTGAGAGAACTAAAGGGAAACTACTGGAAGCCATGGGGAAAGGCCTACTACGTCATCTTGTCCCTGGTCTGCCATGTACTTTTTAAGGTATGAAACATTTTGGTGTAAAAATTACTCCATTTATGTGTCTGTCTCTCTAGATTTTTTTTAATGAGCCCAAGAAATCTTGGGTTTTTTGTTTTTTTTTTTTTTTTTTTTTACTCCCATATCCTTTACTCATGCACTCCCTTTTGTACAGTTTTCATTTTTCCAGGTACTTTCTGTGCCTCACCAGTTACGGTCTTGCCAAGTCAAGAAGGATTTGTTCTTTCCTTCTTCCAGCCTGTCAGCTTGGATGGCCCAGCTCAGATTTTGTGCATTCAGCATTGGAGTTCCCTCCTGGCAGTGGGTTCCCCAGCCAGGCTGAACCTGCTCCTCACCCTGCTGCACCTCCAAACCAGCCAGAACAGCTTCTGTGGTGGGGACGGGCCCTGGGGAAGGGGCAGGACCCCCAGGGTATTTCATCAGGCTATTTCTGAGCAGTTTCTCCTGCTGAGGTTGCTGGAGGAGCTCCCTGTTGTCCCCAGGATGCCGGAGAGGCAGTGAATAAGCTGCAGCAGCTATTTTTTGCCTTGGTTGAGTATTCTCTTGGGTCCCATTGAATGCATGATTTCACTGTGAGCCTGGCTTTTCCTGGTAGGCTGAGGTTATGTTGCAAGTTCTAGAAGTTGCCGTATTTTTCATACAATACCTCTTTTGCTTCACTACTCAAAGGGCCAATCTTTACCTTGTGTGGGTGTGGAGAATGATGACTTTTTTGGATGCTGTTTGCTGGTTCCCAGTGCTCCTGAACCCATCCCTTTTTCCTAGCATCATTCTCCTAGTGAATAAATTTGGATGATTTTATTTCCTCTCACTATTGGAGTAGTCTAAACTTTTCTAGACCAAAATTCCCATATTTTGTTCTTCCCACTTCTCTGTCTAGTTTATTTTCCCTGTCTTCTGTTTCTGACACCACCTTTGAATTTGAGAAGTCTTTGATGTACTGTTTTAAACACATTTAATTAGTTTGGATTAAATGTCAGTTTCCTGGCCACATGTAAGACTTTATGTATTTACACACTCCTATTATCCTTGGTTGCTCTTTGGTCAGTGTTTAGTCTGTGTGACAAGGTTCCTGTCTAAAATGACTGAAACTGTTATTTTTTTTTCCTCTCCATGCATGTGTTAGGAGAGAACTTCATGGCTCTATAGGAAGTCTTTATTTACAATGAAAGCTTTAGACTCTGCCTGCCTCAGAGTTCTCCTTCAATTTTATCTTGTGTGTCCCAGGAAAGGGCCTACCTGCCAGGAGAATGGAAAAATGCTGTAACATTACAGTGGTGTTCACTTAGCAGCATCTGCAGAAGGCACTGATGGAAGATCTCCTCTTCTGGGGAAAAAAAAAAAGGCTAAAAAAAGAGAGAAATGCAGCTGGAAGAAGAGGAGATTCAGAAACAAAGGGAAGATGTCAATGATGCCAAGTGAGAACAGCAGCAGTGAGTCCTCCGTGACACTTCCATCAAAGTGTTCCTGTAGGCAGTGCAAGGGAGCTGACACCTTCAACAAGCTGATGGGTTGGAAAGAATCATGCCAGACTAAATCATCATTTAGCCAAGGCTGCCAGAATCTCTTGAGGAAGATATAGATACATGTAGATACATATTCATTCATACTGGTGTTGTTTAATGCTTGTCCTTAGCTTTCTGCTGATTTCAACTTCCTCTTCCCTCTTAGATTTTGTTTCTTTCAAATGAAGATTGTATTGGCAATCTCTTCAGCCAATGTTCTCTCTTCCATCTACTTCAGTTTTGGTTGTTTCAGAAGTGGTTTCTTTATTTTCCCAGTGCTCTGGGTCTCTAAGAAGGAGGAGGAGTTTTAGTGAAAAGAACTCTGGAAATCAATAGGGTTGTTTTTTGTAGGGGTGATCTTGCTACTTGCACAGCAAACCTTTCTCCTGCAGCAATCAGTGGAACAACCTACTTTTCCTCTTTTGTTGCACAAAAATGCAACTGCTCACCAGATTTTACTTGGCTATCAGTTATGGAAAATTAGGGGAGTCTAGACACTCATCCTTAATCTTACTATGAGAGGAAGGATAGTTGCCCAGTGCAACATTTGGAAACTGTGAAAAAGCTTACAAATACAGGAGTTTGGACTAATCTATCAATAAACCCTTTCTATCTCCCTCTGTAGCAATTCCACATCTACATTCCATCTTTGAATCACGGTTTTGTGTTTTCTGAGGATGCCAAATTAAAAATCATACGTTGAGTGAGAATTCCTCATGAAGCACGCATCTGGGAAAGTTTGTGCTTTGTTTATTTCAGCAGGAGCAGAGTTTTGGGAAGAACTATCCAGATGATTGACATATGATGTAAGGTTCTCTCAGGGTTACCATACACCTGTCCTGCAAGCCTTGTGTGTTTAGTGTGCACCTCCTTTCACTCTTTGCTGGGTGAGAGACAGGAATGGTTCAGGAATGAAAAAAAACCCCACAAAACTTCAGCACTCTGGTGTGGAGATCTGGTGATAGAACAGAAAAGCATTTGAGGTAAATCTCCTTCTTGTCACATGTCACTGATGGACACTGAATAGCAGCAGGTGCCTGTGGAAAGGCGTGGATATCACAATCCCCACTCAGGCTGAATTTTTCAACCTCCCATTCAAGGGACTTACTGAGCAGAAGGGACCCTGTGGGACTTAACAGAGAGATCTATCCTTTGTTAATTTATTTAATCCATTTTTTTGGATCACATTTCTGCTTTTGGCCTGAGCAGCTTTCTGTGGTGATGAGTTCCATCATGTAAGAAAAGCATGCAAGCTTCCCCACATGTGTCCTTCGTGAGGGACTTGGTCAATGCATGACTTATGTTTTGGCAGCCCCAGAAAGCAGTCGTTGTGAAGACGTGGAAGTGTCTTGGAGGGGGAGGAAAGGGAATTATCCACAAATCAATCAAATATTTCTGTTTTTTTGCTGTGCTGGTTTGGTTTTAACTTTTTTTTTTTAACATGTTGATTTCATTGCTTCTGTGATTTATATTAGACCATCCATGATTTTATAACCTTTTATCATGTCCTCTAATAAATAGTGTATCTCCAGGCTGAAAGGGCTGAAAGGTCCAAGTCATCTCTGTCCTTCTGCATCTTCTAATTCTGTGTCCTTTTTTGAATTGGGTGACCAAAACTACCTGGCACTGGTGTGCACTGTGGGCAGTGGCACATGGATGCTGACCACTTTGCACTTTCTTCTTGTCACCATTTTCACTTGATGTTTGTTTGCGCTTTTTCCCCACTGCCACAAGTATTCATTACTAGGCCTATTGATGGTGACCTCAGAAATGTGTCTCCTGAGCTGCAGTGTTTACTTTGGAGCCCATTGTTTGGTGGATATAGCGAGAGTTGTTTTCTTTCATGAGCAATACTGTGCTGACACAGAATATAGCTTATTTTCCCTCCTAATTTTTAAGTGATTTAGTACTGCAAAATACTCCTGCAACTCTTTGCAGGCTGTTTTTGTTACAACTGTCCTGAAGAAACTCATCTTGGCAGCAGATGCCATCTCTTTTCCAGACCATTTATAAATACACTGAATAGTCTGAGTCCTGTTTCAGACCTCTGTGGCACCCTGTGAGCAGCCCTGCTCCTCTGTCAAATTCTTATCCCTGATTTTCCATCTTGTCAGCTGCTACTGACTCACAGCAGGGCCCCCTCTCCAAAAACAGTTTAGTTTCTTAAGAATTGTTGGGGAAGGTCACTGCCAAGAAAATCACTGTTCAAAAGTGTCAAAATCCACCTGCCCAGGCAGCTGTGAGTACAGCCAGCTTCTTCCAGAGGTGGGGAGGAAAAGGGAACGAGAAATGTAGGAATTTGCCAGCTGATGGCAGTGTTTGAAGGAGCCATTCCTGAGACAACTGAAGATTGGCAAAGAAATGAGGGTTGCACCAAGGGCTGAGGGACAAGGTCCCAGGTGAACACTCTTAAAATGGCCACTGTAAAATGTACCCATCAAATCTCTGAGGCTGTTGTCAGTGCTCACTCCTAATGCCCCAGAGGAGTGTGATACCTGCCAGTGGGCCACTGGCCACAACACACTGAGAAATGAACCCCCATCCCCATCCCCAGACCCTGCCAATCATGGGAACAAAAAAAAAAAAAAAAAGAAGAAAAATAAAAAGAAAGGTGTTTTCAGGCAAAAATCTTCAGGACCTGTACAGTAAACACTTGCCTCTGCCCATGCATGCATGCACAGGATCAACCTCTTCCATCAGACAGCCTACTCCAAAATCTCTAGCAGGTCTCGGGACATTTGTTATTCTGGCTCATGCAGACCTCCAGCTGCACAATGTTTATTTGGCTGTGAAAAGTCTATGAAGTAACAATCTTTGATGGATTCAGCATATTGTTTTCTCTTCCTTTTTTGGGATGCTCTTTGCCTCCATCTCTCCTGGGGAACACATCTCTCTTTTCTGTGTGTCATAAATACCAGAGGCCACCAAGGGCTCTGGAGGTGGCACAGGTAGGAGCCTGCCCTGCACAGAGCTTGCCTAAAAGTAATGCTGTAATCTGACTGCACAACAAGTTAATGGTTAACCTTGCCAGCATTTCAGGTTGCTAATAATTTATCCTTGCTTATATAGCAGCTTATGGCTTGAATAATACCATGACACTGGGATTGTTCATGGAGGCAAGTGAAGGAAGTAAACTCTGGCTCGTCAGCGTAGCTGGGAAAACAGATAGGGAAATTTATTATTTATTGAGTGACCTCCCCAAGGCCTTGGTGTGGTGGTTGTTATAAGCAAACTGGTAATTGCAAAGAGTGAAGTAAGTAGAAGGCAGCTTTTAAAAACTTATGGGCGTGCTGTATGAATGATGCTTCCAAGATGAAGCTCAAGTCTATATGTTACAAATCTTTTTCAAAGGGATTGTTGGAATATATTTTTGAGCAAACGTTTACCAGCTGTGTGAAGGCATGAAGCTTGTTTAGAAGCCCAGAAATATTTTACAAGGTGAGGACAGAGCATGCTTTTGTTCAGAGTCCCTGGCCTAAATTTTAAAAAATACTTAGGGATAAAAAAAAAAAAAAAAAATCAGCTTTTAGATACAATGAGCTGAGAAGAAATTAAAAGAGGGAATTAACTAATGGATATTAAACTCTGTTAAAATGTGCATTCTGTGCAGGGAAGAGGTAAATGTGAGCGGTCTGGCTTGTTTCTAGGGCCAGATACCAAGGAGAGCAGGCAGCAAAGCTTTGACCTCTGCCCTTTGTTCATCTCTGTGCTCGCTGTTATCTCTCAGATCTTGGGATGCAGCATCACATCTTAAAGGGGAATGAAGAAATGCTGCCTGTGTGAACCTGCCAGTGCAGGTGCCAGCTGAAGATGCCATTTTATAAACACTGAGGCAGGTAATAAGTTTCAGATGTGAATAGTCCCATGATGTGAACAATTTGTTGACAGAGGCAATTTGAGCAGTTGCTCATCAGTGAAATTCTTCCCATTCCTGGCTCTTGCCTTCTTGTATAAAAAATAATCACGTTTTGTGTAAGTTGTTAGAGGGCCTGATGCCCAATTCCAGCAGCTAATTGTGGGAAGACTGTTTTTTAAGGAGATTTTGCTTGTTTCATTAAAAAGATGATGAGATTTGCAGGTGCTTTGCTAACATAGATATGCACTATTACTGTTATATTTTCATCTGGACTGATTGCAAATCACAATGACTGCATTTAAAAAAACACAAACAAGTGATGTATTAACTCCTCTAATATCTCACTGCAGATGGAGTTTCATCTGATCTTAGTAGATGATCAGCTGGAGGATAAAGCTAAGTTTTAGGATTGCAAAATTTTGCACAGGAGTGAATTTTGCTTTTTATAAATCTTAATGTTTTCCTCTAGGGAGGGGGAAGAGGGAGAGAAATAGCTTGAGAGGAATCAGTTGTTTTGATTTAAGATAATGTGAGGAAACGGTATCTTCCAATAAATACAGATTTTATTAAAGTTGAATACTATGACAAATAGTTTAGACTTAGAACATCAGATTTGGTATGTAAGCAGAGCAACTCCACTGAGAATTGAGTGCATTGCTAAGATTAATGAAATATACTTTGTAAAGAAGGGCAATGATTCACTGAGTAAAAATAGGCAGCATCTTAAAGACCTTGTAAACACAGCTATTAATTTTACGACTAGAATCTTACACTCTTTGTCTTAGTCTGAGAATAATGCCACTGCATTCCCTGACACTATTCAGTGGGTACAAATTCAGCTCTTAAATAGATTTTTAAATAGATTCTGACAGTGGCCACAGTTGCATTTTTGTTTGCATGCTTTGTCCATGCTTTGGAACAGCTTCATGATACTTCTGCTGTATAAAATATTAATCTCTTCCCTCTTAAGCTGTCACCCACACCACAAATCCTGCTTGATACTCTTGCTGCAGACAGTAATAACAATACAAAAGGAGCCACAACTGACATGCCCCTGCTTTTCTACCTACTTATTTCAGGATTTAGCAGTCTAGAAAGTACTCCTTGGTGTGAGGCACTAAGTCCCCCCCATTTCTGATTGTGCTTAAAGCTTAGTTCGATGCCATAGTTCACGTTCGATTTGAGGAAAGGGGAATCTCTTCCCCCTTCTCTTCCTCAGGTCTTGTAATTTTTATTCATTCTTTTCAGTATGAGAGAGAAGCTTTCTTTAGCTTGACACAGCTTAGTGTTGATCTTTCCAACAGCTCCTGTCTTATGCCACTGTCTTATGCTCCTTCTACATGAGGTGTGTATTTGTTTTCTTTCAAAAGAAAGAAGCCTCAAAATTTGGGCATGAAGCAACGGCTCAATTCAAGCTCAGTGATATTATTTTTTAATGGAACATGGCAAAGTCACCATCATTTTCCATTGAACCCACTGGCCATGAGTGTCTTTTTTTTTCTTCTAAGCTAAAAAGCACAAGAAAGCATATTTGGTACCAATTCCTTGGCACCAAATTCCTTTATCTTTTGAGAAATAAGCCAAAGGCTCAGCTTACTGCTTATGCAGGAATATTAATAATCACTTTATGTCAATGAGGTAAGCACAGAGATCACAAATAAAATTTACTGAACTCTGTGAATTCTGTAGGGTTTTAAAATTTTCTCCTCACCCTTGCAATTTACTGTTTTTACCATTCTTGCAGGGTCCTGAACCTCTGTTTTTAGATTAAAAGTAAGAATCCAGTAGTTCATCTCCATACAGTAACCTGCCTATAGGAAGAATCAGTCCAGTTGACCAGACTGCTGTCTGGATATTTAAAACATAATCAAATGCTTAGGCTTTCATGTCAGTCTGTAACAACTGGCACAGACCTAAGTGTAATTTGTGCTCTGACTCCACCTTGTTTTTAGCAGTGAAGGAGTGTTATTTGACAAGCAGCTCCTTTTCTGGCCAGGCTAACCCACATACCAACCACTACAACGTGGTGAGAAGTGATGGGACATGACCTGTGGTGGTGAATACTCTCATTTGTAAATGAGATGTAAATGTTCCTGTCTGTGGCTATCTGCCTCTGCCTGTTCTCTCACTGTACACGCTGTTCATGAAGACATAATAGTACTTTTTGGGTAAAGTACAGATCCCTTAGGGGATGCTGTAGCTGGCCTTTTGAGTGGTGGGAATTACTTTCCCTCTGCTGCTTCCCAGCTGTGCAGTGCCATGGGGCTCAGCCCCCTTCCCTGTCTGCCTGGGAAGGGGCAGGGGGACAGGGCTCAGGGTATGGCCCCTTCATCCAGCCCCTGGGAGCAAGAAACTTCCAGACCTAGGAGACATATCAGGGACTCACAGCTGTTTAAGAGGGGTCTGGGATCAGTTAGAAAGTGAGCAATTTTTCTAACTGTGAGTAAATCCTGCACCTGGAAAGAGGAAAGGACTCAGGAGACTGAAACTGGAGCAGAGCAGGCCACCAAGCACCATTCACAGTTGTGTATCCCAGCAGTGGCATAGAAGATTTTTTTTCCTGCCTTTTAAGTTGTGATGGATGAGGCTGGAGAACAGGAGAATGGTCTCTGCCACCAGTTAACTTGGTGCATCTGAGTCAACTGTTTAATCTTTCATGGTCAAAATCTCTTCTGCAACCAACCTGTGTTCTGTAAAGCAGCTGAACTTAAGGATCTAATAAAGGAATATTAATGCAGGTGTCTCTGTTACATAGAAAACAGAGTATGCAATGACGTTCCCTTCTGCTGTGGAGCAGCATGTGGTTTTTATTTTCTGCATATAAATCAGCATATTTTATTTGTTTTGTAGTAATTTGTAATACATGGATCAGTATATTCTCCAGGAACTTACACTAATTGTTCAGGAATGATCCCCTATTTAATTGTTAGGACTAATTTTTCAGCCTGGTTCTTCCATTAGCTGTGCCATGTAAAGAAATTTTTAAAAATGCATGTCATGATTAATTATCTTATAGAGGAGTCATGAGTAATGCCATTCTGTTGTCTGAGCAGTTCAAGGAACATTCCTGTAGCTGACACCCTGGGAACTTTCCCTTTGAAGTCACTGTAGACTTTGGCTGATTGTAAACCTCAGGACTATGTCCAGGTTGGTCTTCTGAAGTTAAACCAGGTGAATTATTTCTGCTTCTTTGTGACATTTATTTTTTGAGATGACTGCATATCATATTCTTCCTGAGACACTGAAACCAAGCATACCTCACATTTTCTTAAGTATCCGTATTTGACCACCAAAACTTTAAATTTTTTTTATAGGAATGGCTTAATGAAATTTTCTGAAAGCTTTTGCAAATCCTGATCTGCTTTCTCAGTTCTGGGCAGCTCTGTGCTGACATGTGAAAGGGAATATACACATACCTAAAGGGTGATAGCATTACTCCTGCAAAGTTTATAAGCTTACAGTAAGCTCACATGTATTGAATTCAGTAACAGTTAAAAGCATGGAGGTATGGAAGGCCTTATGTAAGCACTTAACCTTTCCTCACAAAGCTGACTGCTAGAGGCTATGTGGACAACTCAGTAATTTTACAGAAGTGACCATTAGTGTTTCCTGCCCTCCTTATGAACTTTAAAAATATTCAGTGTTTACCTCTGATGATAGTAGCACTCCAGATGCAGAATCCTTTAGTGCTGCTCAGTACTGGCAAGGGAAGATGATGCAGCCTCTTCCCTGAGCAGCATAAAGCTTTACTAATCCATGGGCCCAGGTGGGCAGAGTGCAGAGTGAGGAGCAGCCCCTTGCCTGTGGTCCCACAGAGCTTCTGAGCAAGAAGCAGCAGAAGGCCCCTGGACACTATTGATCACTGCACTCACAAATCCCAGCTCCCCACTGTAGCAGCCATTTGCAGCCCATGAGGTTAATTCATGTTATTTCACCTCACCTCTTGGTTATAACCAGTTGAGAAAGTCGTTCTCTCATGCAGCTTCAAATTCTTGCAACCAGGAATTTGAAACTGCAAATAATTCTGCAGCTGGGAGAGCATTTCGCCATAGCTGCCACGAGGGGAAAGTGTGTGTTGGTTGTAGGGCTGCTGGTTTCCTCCAAACAATTTACCCAAGCAGATTAAGATCTGAGATTTTCCAAAGTACAAGTGCAATAAAATACAGTGGAAAACAGGAGCTCTGCTATACTGTGGCTACCTACTGAAGTCGCAAGGGAATTGAGGCAGAACATGCTGCCCACCCCATCTGACAGCAGCGGGATTCAAATTTTGGTTTGCATCAACAAACTCATTTACAAGAAAAACAAAAGAACTGCTCTGGAAAGCACTGAAGAAATAGCTGCTATGTGGGAACCCACAGCTTCTCAGGGGAAGGAGTAGAAAGAAGGAAGAGAAAATCCTGGGGCCTTTGCTCCCAAATGATAACACCCAAGACTCCACGTGCTCCCCGCGGGGAGGTTCAGCGTGTTGGGTGCATGGTGCCAGTGCTCAGAGCAGAGAGTGGGGCTCCCTCTGGCTACATCAGCTTGATGCCACCTGTGTGTCACTGCCACACTGCCTTCCCTGAGGCTGTGTCAAATACCAGCATGCATCCAAAAAATGGTGGTGATAGCAAGTTTTATTTGCAACCTGCTCTTTTAAAGGGAGTGAAAGTTTTCAGGCAGCTTAGGAGAGTTAGGGCTTGGCTGAGCTTTACATCCGCACAGGTGCCTCCCTGTGATCCGCAGAGGTTGTGAGGGAATAGCTCCCAGCAATAATTGCTGCCAGGGAAATATGGAGCTAATAAATGTCTGCAGTTAGCAGCAAACTGAATAACATATTTAAAATAGTAAGAATAGTGTTTGAACTCCCATAAGTGTAACGACATGTAGCTGTAGACTTTGTTAATGAATAATTACAGTGTAAAATTAAGCATATGGAAAATATTTCCATTTCTGTTTTCTGATTTATAACTTACTTTAAACACTTTGGGACAATGTTCTTTCCTGCAAAGGAAAATGACTGGTGTATGGACAGGTTATTAAAGATATTTGATTTTCACCTTTGAATATGACTTTATTCCCCAAACCCTTATGTGTGGGGAAATGTGTGCATGTGAGTAGTTCATCTTGCTTCAAAGTAGAACACATCTGGCTTCAGCGTCCACCTCTGGAAGGTGACTTAGGAGCAAAACCTGTGAGAATTTCAAAAATTCTTCTTAAATCTTTGTACCATTGGGCAGTCATCCCCAGTCAGTCTGCTTTAAGGTCTAGTCTGGGACCTGTTTCCAAAGTATATGAACACCAGTAGGTTTTGCCAGTTGGCAGCCTGGGACCTGAAATATCTGTTATTACTTAGTGGAAGTACACCATGCTACAGACTGTGATTTAGAAGGCTGGTGTTTGCAAATCATTTATGAAAACTTTCTTTTGTTTCATCTTGTAAAACTTTATAATTCAGCTGCTGCCCAGGGTGTTTTTAAGCTTGAGGGTATTAAGTGTTGCAATGTTTCTGTTTTAAAATCACAGTTTAAATCATTTTAGGAGTTTCAAACTCCAAAAGCATTCTCAGAACATGGAACATTTCTCATTACCAAAACTGATGCTGAAATAAACTTTTTTTTTTTTTTTTTTTTTTTTTTTTTTTTTTTTTTTAGAAAAGTGACTAACCCAGCTCAGTCTTTTCTGTCCTATAAAACCTTTCAACTTGGGGGATGGAGTGTATATGTAAGGAACAGGCTCCCAGGCTTAGGACAAAATGTTTTGATGCTGCTGATGCTGCAGAGGGAATTCTTTCCTAAATACTTTAACATCAGTGTAACTGGCATTTTGGCATCACTGCCTTACATTGCTCTGTGTCAAGTCAGGGTATTATTTTATTTGGTTTAGGAAATGTGTTTGTGCAGCTCCTGTTTATGAAGGATACCATAGACTGGGCTCCTCAGCCTAAGACAAATACCAGTGGAATCTGATGGAAAATGCACAGCCTTAATAGATGTGCTGGTATGCCCTGTTGAATTTTGTTTTTGTATTTATTTTGCTCGGAAAGAGAAAACAAGTAATTAGCCAAGAAAGCTCACAGCTGCATAGCACACTCCCCTCTCTCCTATGTACACACAGTTTATTGGTGTACACAAAACTGGCACTAATGAAACATAAATAGATCCTTTTCCTGTATGGAAAAGACTTTTAGCATTGAAAGGGAATGAAAGCAATTGGATTCTTTGGAAATCCCAGTTATTTGGGTTCCCAGTTTGGGTGTTAGGATCTAAAGCCCTCTGTGGTTCCATACATGGTATGAAGTCTTACTGGGTTTCCTGGGGTTTCTTTTTTTTTTGCTTTATGTGTTTGTTTAAACCTGTTGGGAGATGGGATCCTTTTTCTGGATTTCTGTAACCACTTTATTTGCTGCTTCCAGCAATGACCCCCTCTTCCAGAATCAAAGCTCCTCTTCTTTGCAACAGCCATGGAGCCTCCAGCTGTGTCCAATGACATTCACCCCTAAAACAACAGCCAGGTCCCAGCTTCTTTCACTGTTACCTGCCCCCATTTTAACTTCTACCTCAGTTCCTGGAAGCAGTGCTGTGCAAGAGGCTTGGCAGCTCTGAGCAGTGCTGCTCACACTAAGCTGTTGCCCCTGCACCTCTCTCTTTCCCAAGCTAAAATAGCCCCACTTGCAGACCTGGCTGAACACCAGGTCTCAGCCGCTGGCTGTCTCGTCTGTTCTGTCCTCTCCTGCTTCTCTGAGCAAAATGCCATCACGTCCTCTGTCCTTTCTTCACCTACAGTTCCTCTCAAGATTATTGTTTTGAGAAGCTCAGCAGCAATGTAATGAAGTCATGGCATTTATTTCTAGGCCTCCCTAACGTTTCTGGTCAGAGATGCCTCACGTTCCAGGAATATCAGGGTCTGCACCGTGGTACTCTGTGCTCTTCAGCACTTTGAATAAATTCAAAGAGACCTTCTGTGTTTTATTTTAAGAGGGGGAAAGGCGATCTGGCTTCAAATAAGACAGGTTGGATTCACTTACATAGACTTCATGCAACGTGGCAGGATCCTACCCTTCAAAACCCTCCCAGCAGGATCAAGCTAATGAATTCCCCATTACTGTTCTCATAGAGCAGCTCAGAAGTAGATAGTTTTCTCCTTTAGTGAATTACATTTCCTTTCGAATTCTGTGCTTTTTTAACAATTACTTTTCTTTCAGGCAGTCCCTTGACATCACAATCAAACCTTCTCTGAACACCTTAGACCTCCTCTTTGAGAAGTTCATGCAGTTGGTTAAGGAAGTGCTAGCCCAAGCTCAGCCCCACCTTTCCTGTTATCTAGCAGAATCCCCTCATTCAGACTTTCTGCACGTTGTGTGGAATTTCCTCTTCTGTCTGCCTGAATTTTTGGAGAGCCTTAAACACTGGCAGTGGCTCTGCAAAATTTTTCTGGGGAGCTTGGTAGAAGCTGAGCTGGAATGGTGAATTATAAGGAGAGTAAAGAAGCTAACATCACGTAACTCCGCAGGAGACCCAAGTTCTGCTCTCACTTAAAAACCCCCCACCTTTGTCTCAGAAAACCTTCCTTTTCCAGTATGTGCACTAGTAGACTGCAGCAGGAAGGTTGAGGGTGGCTTATAGACCAAGATAAATTTTCAAGGGGTTTGTTCTTCCTATAGGCAGACGTATTGTACACTGGAATAATTTAACTCCCCCCCCACAACTGTTTGTGTTTCATGGTGACAATTTTGAAAGGTACCAGTGACTAAGTTAGATAAACTTTGAAATGCCTAATTGTTCTGTTTTTCAAACGCACCCTCGCAGTAATGTTCAGTGCTTTAATAACAGTTTCCTTAGAAAGTTCAAAATGTTTTACATGTCACGATGCCAGAAAAATCGGCTTGTAGGGAAACAAAACAAATATGTCATTCTTAATGGGAAAGGTCACTTTTCTATCCCTTCCTCCTACCTGCTGAAAAGAGTTACTTAACTGTGTGTGTTTGGCCATGTGAAGTGGTGCCCCCTCAAGCTTTTCTGCCTGCGCCTCCCTTTTGGTGCAGAGAGTTTCAGTCTCTTATCACGGCCCTTGGCTCCTGTGTGTGTGTGGAAACAGCTGTTGCCACATCTTTATCGTGGAGCCAGGAGCAGCTCCGGGGAGCAGCAGCCAGGGGAGCCTTGCTGGCCGCAGCAGATTGGGGCAGATCGTGGGTGAGTCGGTCCCTGCACGGCTCACGGAGCCTTATCTGGCCAGGACCTGGGCCAGGCTGCACCGAGCTCTGGCTTTGTTTTCTCTCCTCACAGGGCTCCTGTCCCCACCAAAACTGCGTCCCTCAAGTGCGGCGGGCAGTCACGTAAGAAAAAACATCAGGGAAATGCTGGAGCAGGGATAAGAAGAGGACGTAGGCTGGTGATGAGATCTGAATTGTGCGTGCTTGGCAAGCTGATAAGGCGGCTGAGCCTAATCAGAGACTGGCCAGGCACTGTTCAGGGGGACAATCGGTGTCCCCAGGAACACAATGGGAGGGGAACTACGTCCTCGCACGCACACACAGGGAGGAAGCCTCCACTTGACAAAGTGGATATTTTAACTGGAGTTACTTTCCCCAGTTTCGCTGCTGCGCGTTGGCAAAGAGGCTGCAGATCTCTCTCAAAGCAGCCAGAGGAAGTGAAGTTATAGAAAAGGATCAAAATGGGTAATCACTGAACAGCTGCATCTCCATCCTGTCTTTGTATGACACATGTTCCTCTTACATACAGACACGGGAGTATGCAGTCAGCTGAGTGACAGTTCCAGAGAATTAGTCCTTTTGCACTAATGGCTGAAACCACTCAGAATTTGTGCAGGAGATGCCAACACTTTCTTCCTGGCTGTGATTCCTCTCCCTTTGCCACAGCCTTTCTTGGGGCTCTCAGCTGGCTTTGCTGTGATAAACTCTGGTTCTTGCATTTTTATCTCAAGGTCCACAAGCTCTCCTGCCAGTGCCATCACCCCACGTTTGCCTCATGGTAGTCTGACATGTACATGGCCATCATCCTTGTTTTATGCCATTTGTAGCACTCAATTCCCTTACAAAACCCCTCTTTCCTTATTTCCCCACAGGAGTCTCTTCAGGTTGTATTTTTAAATCTTCTGCCACTTAGTACATTCACAATTAAAAAAAAAAAAAAAGTGTTTTCTTGCAGAATGCTACAGCTACAAAGGGCTGGAAAGCTTTAGGACTTCTTGAAAATGTTTTATGATAAATACTGCTCAGCAATCCTTTGAGCACACCTGCACTACATCTGGATCTCCAGTGAAGGCTAAACGTGTTTTCCTGAGTTATTTTACTTTTTAATTACATACATAATTTGGACTGTTTATATATTATACTAGGCACTTAAGAACTGTAGGCAATTCTGCCTAAACCACAGTCACATCTTGGGCTGTACTACTGGCCTCTATAATCTGGATTTTTTTCTGTGACAGTAACTAGAGCCAGATGACTGAGGAAGGCATAATGCTTTGACTGTCCCATAATAAAGTATTTGGGAAAGGCTTTTTTTTGTTGCTAGCCAGGGATCACTGGACAGCTGAAATCTGATGCTTAGCACTGATTTTTGATGTGTTTTGATCCAAGCACCCACACATGATTCCACAAGCTTCCTAATAACTTGCCGGAGTCACAGCCCAGTCCTGCATTACCCCTCTGAGAAGCTGAACAAGAACACCAAGTGATCTTCTGCAGGCACCTGGACAAAGTAGCTAGAGAAGCAGCTAATCCTATTCTTAGCTTGGCATGCTGGTTATCTGTAAGAGGACAGCCTGCCAGAAATGTCTGGTGACATATTTGTCCAAGGGAGGGAGGCCTGTGCCAAGATGCTGTGGGTGCTGCTGAATGGAGTTGAGTTTAGGAGGAGAAAAATCTGTGAAATGTGAGCTCAAAAACACAGCTGTTGTTAAAGAAAATGAGAAGCTGTTCCCACCAACACAGATATATTCAAGATACAGATATTTTTAAAAAATTATTTTTTAAGTATCAGGAAATTAAACAGTAAATGCGGCGGTGTCAGCCAAAGTTAACTCTACCTAATACTTTTGGCTTGGCCACCAGAGGTGGCAGCAAGCTGTATGCACAGTTAAATGCTGTTTTTATTTCATTTCATTTTAAACTTAAAGCCCTTTATGCAGGTTAAACATTCTGGGACTTGTGCTTGAGTGTCACCCAGCAGTTTGGGCTGTGTGTGCGTAACCCGGCGGTGAGTACGTGTTACAGTCCTCCCTCTGTGCCTGCTCTGCAGCAGTTATAAATTTGTTCACAGCTCCAGTAGCACAGCCTGGCTGCACAGAAGCAGCCTGGGCTTGGGGGTCTCCCTGCAGTGCCTGTGCTGGCTCAGGGTGGCAGATGCTTACAGATGCCCATCAGATCGTTGGAAGCCACCAAGGATCAAAAACAAACCAGCAGTTCAAGAGCAATTGCAGTAGCTGGCAAACAAGCACTCTCTGTTGTGTGAAATGAGGGCATTCAGCCTGCCACAGGCTCTGCCAGGCATCCTGGGAGTGCTTTGGGGCACCACGTGCAGGCACCCACCCCACACTGCTGGGTCCTGCACCAGCACTCCCTGATCTTGGGAAATCTTGTTTCCTTTGTGTGCTTCCAACTGCCCCAAAGTCAGGTACTCAAATCAGGAAGCCTCCTCTGAGGTGCCTGAGCCCATTTCTGCCCACCTCCCTCTGTCTGGGTGCCAGAGCCTCCTCTGCTTCTCTGGGGTGAGAGCTCTCCAGTGATAACCCCACAACATGGCTGGGAATACTTTTTCTCCTGTATTTTTTAGCAGTGAAGGCCAGGCAGAGTTTAGGCTAAGGCTGTAGTGGTCAGGATGACTTTGGTGGGCACTGGAGAGGATTTGGCTCAGCACTGTCTGGGCTGGGACTAACCCTGGCAGGATCTGCTCCTGCAGTCCCTCAGTGCTCGAGCTCGATATCTTCAGGTGCTCCTGCTGCAAGCTGCTTGGGATTCCAAGGGTGACACAGCTATTTAGGTTGTGGTGCCCCCTGAGAGAATATCAGAGTGGACACAAGAGGGACTGTGGCTTCTGCATTGTTTGCTCTAACCACAAGCAGAGGTGGAAGCTGATCCCTGTGGACAGGTTTCAGCTGTGCTCATCTGTGCCCTGAAGAATACATTGCTTTGAATTCCTAAAGCCATGAATTTCATGTGTGAATATAATATAAAAAGTCACTTCAGTTCAGCAGAAAAAATATTGCCCATGAGGCAAGGAATTGTTTTTTTATTATCTGCATCTTGGGTAACAAATCCGTTCTGATAAATGCAGACAATATCAAGTCCATTGTTGTTGGCACCCAAAGGTAACAGATAAGTTGTCTTGGGCAGTTCTAGTGGATGATGTCCAAAGATGACAGGCTTTTGCTGCTGATAAGTTCAAAGTAAATGTAGTTTTTAGGTATATAGGAGAATTATTGTTACCTCTGGGTACTGAGTGTTCCTAGTCCAGTTACGTAAGAGCAAACAGTGACGAAGTTGGCTTGAAGCCTTCTTCAAGGTTTATTTGGATCACAAAGAGAGTTCCCTACTCTGTAAAGAGAGAAAACTGGGTTGATTTCACAGCTGAAGCCATTCACTATGAATGCCTCTAGCAACAGCTGGCAGAGGTCCCACTATTACAGAATGAAGGCACCAAACTGTGTATCAAAAATACAAGAAGAGCAAAGCATCCAGGCAGGACATCTCTGTCAAGGAAATTGATGTCCCATTCATTCAGTCCTACAGTATGTTTTCCTTAGACATCCTGTGCCTCCTTCAGGGTTTTAAAATGAGCCATAACAACTTGTTCCTGCACACAAAGCCTGGTACTCATTTGTACTTGCCAGGTCAAGCTCTTTGCTTGCACGAGGGCAGAGACCCTCCACTGAATCAGCTTATTGCAGGGAGAGCTTCCCAAGTTAAAGCAAGGTTTAAAACTGCACTCCTGCTAATGCACCAAAATGGAATGTAATGCCAAGTGATTAGGCTGCACAAGTCACAGTTTGTGCTTATTGATGAGAAGTTTTCAGGCAAGTGGCAGTTTTGTGGTTGACTTTTGTTGTGGTGAGGTCTCATCCAGGGCAGTAATATTGGTGTGTAGGGAAAGGGCTGGGGAAAGACCTGGTTCTGTTTTGTTCCCAAGCTCCATCAGTTTCCTGCTGAGCCTGTAGCAAAACCTGTTGTCACCTGGACCTCTGTTTCTGTTGATAAATGACAATGAGCCCAGTTTCTCACCAGGATGAATGCATCATCAGGCATTTAAGAAGTGCTTTAAGATCTTCATAGGAAAGCTTTGTTCTACAGAGGAATGAAATGTATTTATTTCCACATGTGGTTGTTGCTGTGATACATTCTGCAGCTTTGTCTACCTCTCTTGTGCTTTTTCTAGCAATCCCTGCTTGTAGCTGTTTCTCCTCTTTATGTCTTTGCAGGAAGCAGGGTCATTCCACATTTGACAGTCATTCCCTTCACCTTTATATGCAGTTTAATTCAAATTCAGTTCAATTGTGCATGATCTTTGCTCCCTTCCACTCCGTATTGGCAAGGCAGTGGAAGATGAATGGGAGATGTTTTCATCTGCATAAATTATGAATGGAAACTTCTGAAAGCAGGTGGCCAAAAGTGACAGGGTCAGGAGCAGGTTTGAATACAGCCATAGCTTGAAGGTTCTTTGTGACACCTCAGTAACAGTAGATAATAGGCATTTTTGCTCCAGCCTTTGAATTTGCATAATCTAGGGTGCAGAGCCTACTTGCCTGATCTGCTGTGTAAGTGCTGCAGTGTTTGTGGCCAGCTCTGGTATCCACAGCATCATCCCTCATTCCAGTGTGTGAACATTTCTGGTGATTAACTGGCAGAGGGAGCCCTGGCTGGCCTCACAGCTTTCCCTTGCTGTTTACTATCATTATAATAAGATATTTGACCCATACAATAACGGCATTAGTGGTGGGTCCAAACCAAAATCTTTGGATTCTAAATGCTCTAAACTTCGGGAAATGGTCAGACCCAAATTTTGTGGCTTGGCACAAACTCTGAATGAAATGAAACCAAGCATCCCTAGGATTAAAACTCCTTTAGAGTCAGAAGCCTTACTTTATTTTGAAAGAGTTTGATCTCTGTTGTTTGAAGTGTTTCTTAAGACTTTGCAAAGGCAAGTCAGGTTTCTCTATAGTTTTTTTTTTTCACCCCCAAATCCTTTCATATTTGTGGATTATTTTCATAGACTTCTAATATTATTTTCCCCTTTATTTTTGCCTATGTTTTCATCTCTGTTGAGCAAGGAAGAATTAACAGTTGTAGCCTTGATGTTTTTAGGCTTCAAGTTTTTTTTTGATGCTGTCTAGATAAATGTACACTTTTATATGCCATACTTGGAAAATGTACTGGTGATATGGTTTTAATTTGAAATTAGTCTGACATCTGAAGCCAAACATCTTAATTGTCCATCTAATGCTTTCCCTGTGTCCATCTAATGCTTTCCCTTTGGAGACTTGTGTGCTATTGAATCTTTGATACACAAAGTCCACTGAGTGCCAAACTCTGAACGTTACAGAGAAATCCTTGGATTACATATAATGCTAAAGTAAAGCTTTGAATGCTACCAGATCTCTAGAGAAGGACTTGAGGACCCTGGGCTGAACTTTTTTCTTTTGACACTGGTTTCTTGACAGATGACAGTCTGATTTTCCTGACTGTTTATTTTCGGGAAGAACACGAGCATCTTCAGTGCTCCTCTCAGCGACTCACTTCCGCCTTCCCGAAAAGCCAGATAGCAAACATTTCACTTAACCTTTCTGTTTGCTCCCTTTATAAACAAAGATTAAGGAGACCTCCCTGGGAAGTTGATGTTTAAATCCCTTAAGGAGCTCAGAGACTGGATCTGCCCGATGGGGAGGTGATGTGTGCTCACACACCTCAGGGACGTGCAAGGCTGACACAACAAAGAAATGAATGGGGAGTTGGTTCTTCTTTCTCCTGCTGGGTCTGCTCGTGGTTCCCCTCCCCTTCTGCTGAGCAGAGTCTTGTGGGTGCTCTGTGGCTGGCAGAGACCGTGGGGCTGCAGCTGCTGGCCTGTGGGTTGGAGCTGACCCGCAGCGTGGCCTGGCTCTGAGCCCGTTCCTTGGAGAGCGTGGGGAACGGGCACAGCAGCCCCACTGCTGCTCATCTGCAGCAGCTGAAGACCTGGCCTGGGTAACTGGAAGGAACACAAAACATTCCTGAGCCTGGAGGGGTTTCACAGCTCAGTCTGGGACTTAGCATCCTCTCCAAATTCTTTATTCCAGTGTTTGTGAGGTTTGTATTTGTATTGACTTCAGAGGGCTGTCAGGAGGAAGGCGGATCAGCTCAAAAAGAGTGTGGTTGGTGCGTCTTGTGATGCTGAATCCAGGTGCTCAAACTTCTTGACATTATCAGCACTGAAATAAAAAAGAAAAAAAAAGGAAAAATAAGCTGAACCCGGTGTTTGGTGCATTGTGTTGATAATGTGAGTGTGGTAGACATCCATAGGCATACATTCTAGACATACATTTATATGTCATGCCTGAGGAGAAAATTATTGTAAAAGTGTGCTTCCTAATGCATCATCCAGACCTTGCAGCCTGAGCAAAACAGTGAAGGCTTACTCAACTAATCTTCTCCTAAAGATAATACCATGATATTTCACGCCATTTTGGGTTTGTTTTTTTTTTTTTTCCTAGCAAGATCTGTATGCATTTATCATACATTAAAAGGCTAAGGTAAATTATTTTCCTCTAGAAAATGCCAGCTGCAATAAATCCTCCCCCCTCACCACTCCTGTAATGGAGAGCTTGGCATTTTAAAGCTGTTGATTCACCTTGCTTGCAGGGGTCCCAGCCAACTCACCTTCCCAGCCACCAGCTCCTCTGCTGCTCCACTCTCTCCATCAGTGGTCCTGAGTTGCTTTTCCACATACCCTGCCTAATCCTTCACACGAGGCTGTGTTCCCATCCCCGTGTTCTCCAGCTGATCCCCACTAGCATCCAAGGGGAGTACCTTGTCACTTACAGCTATTCAGGGGCCCAAATTAGCATCTGTCCCCTAAACTCCTCTCTCCTTGCCTGCAGCCCCTCGAAACCCTCCTCTCAGCTGAATGGTGCCTGTTAGAGGTGCAGGCTGTGCTGTACCCAGTGAGTGCCTGGGGTGTGTGTGTACTTTGTGGTATGTGCTGGTTGAGCCTGGCACGCTGCTCTCTGATAGTGCTTTATGACAGTAGAAATGTCTGCTTGTGTGTAATGTCACGTCCTAGTTGTCATGTTTATTCTGTGGCCAGCATTGCCAGTGGGATCCAGGCTGTACCTACAGAAAGAAGTGCTTTATGCATTTGTACATTTTAAGAACCGAGGTTCATCGCTGTTTTTCCATGTCCCTACGTCTGTGCCCAGGTCTCAGTAGCCAGAGTTTCCTTACACAAAACTGCCTGGAAATCCAGTCTCATATTCTTTCTCCAGACTGGAAGCAAAATTCCCAACTCCTGTTTTTTGAGCCCCTTGCCTGGTTTCTGTTGCTGCACTGGGTTTGGTAGCGCTTCATGGACTCGCCCTTCCCGCTGTGGCTGGTAGGGACATTTCAGTATTACTTGGGGAAAAAAAAAAAGAAAAAAAAGAGTGGGAGTAAAACACTCAAGTTCTGCAGCGAGGCCGCACTGACAGTTTTAAATGCTTATTTGTGCTTTCTTGTGCGTTAGCACTGGAAAATGAGAATGTGAGGGTGGAGGAGGGCGCAGCGTCGTTTGGCGGCACCGCCTCTGTGCAGCGGCGGCTCGAGGGACGGGCACGGCGTGGCTCTGCTGTGGTGGCTCTGCTGTGGTTTAGCTGCTGGGTGTCAGTGGCTTGGCCACCACCAGCCCCACGTTATGTAAAGGTCATCTGGGCCAGGGTTAATTCTATTGCCACCAGACTTCGGCAAAAGTAAATGCGCAAAACGTTACATAACCCGAGGGGAGAAGTAGGATGAAAATTGTGCTGCCCACAGATTGAGTGGGGAGGGTTGTGGGTGTTGGTAGTTGGTAATTTAGAACATCTGCAGAATTTTTATTATTACTTTTTTTTTTTTTTTTTTTTAGTGTTTTCCATTTCCCTGCTTTGTGGTAGTACCTTTCTTAAAAGACCTGGAGGCAATGCTGTATCCAGCAATAGGTGAATTTAAGGGCTTGGCTGGCTTTCATTGAGGTTAGTGCTGAAATGCTGTGCTCAGAATCAGAATGAAAATGGTGCTTGGATAGTCTCAGCTTGCCAAGTCTATAAAGAAACTTATCCTACCTCTTCCCAGCGTCTCTCCTCCAAAACTGGGGTGTTTGTATAGGGAGAGATCTGCCATTTCCCACATCAGCATCAGCTGGCTCGTGAGCTGTTCTCTGTTCCTTTGTGGAGGAGCCACGGTGCAGTCACTGGGGCAGACACCTCTTCTACAAACTGGTGTGTTCAGACCCCCAGTTTCACTCTCTGTTGATATTTTCCCCCTCCATCCCCACAAGCACAATAACATTAGTAGCACTTACACTCTCCTTTCTATCCAGGAGTGGTTTTGGTTTTTATGGAAAAGCTGTAAAAAGAATAATCCTCTGCTTGCAGATATAGATCTTCATGCTAGTTTGGATATATTCCCCATGCTTGGGACAGGGCCAACTGGACCTCTTTAATGTTCAGCTTTCCTCTTTTTTTTTTTTTTTTTTAAGAACTTATCTTTATTAGATATTTGAGCATTTCAATTCTTTATTGCTTTATTTCAAGAGAGGAGATATTTCTTCTTCCACATGCTCAGTTTAATCAGAGGGCTGAAAATAGGTGTTTGGGGATTCCGATGTTATTTATTTTTCCCTATTAGGAAATGAGTCACGAGTAAGTGACAACAGTGTCTCCAATCAGAGGGAGTCAGAGCTTGTGGATGCCAAGGACTTGTCTGCTAATGATGACTTTAAACTGTACAGTCTTACAGCCTTCTCTGAACCTCAGCCTGTTTCAGGTGTGGCTTTGGCCTTTTATTATTCTTCTTCCCAGCACACTGAAAAGGACATTTCACTCTTTGTCAGCGAGCAGATGTCCTGAGAGGTCCTGAGTGCTTTTTCATCCCAGTAAATGGAGGGGGTGTCACAGACGGTCAGCATTGCTCAGCACTCCCTCAAGTACATCACAGAGACATCTGTTGGCAGAAGCACTCATGAAATTACCCATCAATATCTCTGCATTTCAGCTGTCACATACTCACTGCACTGATAGAAAGTCACGTGTGTGGGCCAGGCTGGGATGGCTTTACGGGAAAGATGGCTAAAAAGTGATTTCTCTTCCCTGGGAATGCTCAGGATATTCTGCTTCATGCCAGTGTCACTTACAGCCAGATATTTAAGTCCCATTCAGTTTAACACAGCTCTTAAAATGTGCATACCAAGTGCTGCCTCAAGATGCTAAATATTAAAATTGAATGAAAAAAAATAAACTCCTGTTTTATTTGTTGCTGAGGATCTTTTCCTCATGTAGTCCTTTTTGTTATGATATTGCTCTGATATGAAGTAATCTTCTCTCTTCAGTGCTAAAAATTAATTACTTTTAAGAGCAGAATGAACTGTATGTTAAAAAGCATTTACTTTCTGCATTAAAAAGTACAGCTGGCTCTTAAGTCCAGAGGACAATTATATTGCCTTTAAGGGAAAAGAAAAGTAATTACAAATAACTGTCTGCGAAGCCAGATGAGATTGGCTGGATTTTGAGGAAAATGTATCTTTATCCCTTGTTCTGGCAGTCGCCTGGCAGTCAGAGCAGGAAAAGCAAGTCACCGAGCTTTTTTTCCATCTCTCTGAGGTGGGAAATGCACATCCTACTGCAGAGATAGAAAAGGAACAAGCAGCTCTCCAGGGCAGCATGACAGGCACACACATTCTTTTCTGGAGGAACAGCCCATAGTCAGGGTATTCCTGGTTTCCAGTGACAGGAGCATCACAGGCTCTGCCCGAGTCTCCTCCAGATCTCTTGTGTATGTTTATATAAGTGCTGTGGTAGTAAATTATAAAGGTTTTTGTTTTGGTTTGGGTTTTTTTGTGTGCTGTGTTCATCATAGCTGTCACTCCAAGACCTAAACAAAACTGGAGCCTTGCCATCCTGCTGTTGTGGCATCACAGGAATAAATTGTTTATGACCAAATAGTTTGAAGTTTGAGACAATAAAAAAAAAAAAAACCAGGTAGAGGAGGGGGATAGGATCTGTTCAAGCATCCATATGTGTGTGCTTTATGTGCATATGGACATGCTTTGTTTGTACAGAGGCATTGGAAATATAGCTTTTTGCTGGTTTTTTTTTTTTTTTATGTTCTCATCATCCAATGGCCTGAAACCATGGCAGAGCAAGGTGTGACACTCTTCTCTCTTCAAATCCCAAAGCAATCCTTATCATTCTTGTTTTAGACCAGTTTCTTACTCCCTACCCCCCCCCCAAAAAGGGGATTGAATTGCATTCCCTCAGTTCAGGCTACAGGCACTTCCAGATCCTGGATTGCTCCCACAGAATTAACAAACCCACGTGTGGCTGGGGGCTTCAGAGCTAATTGCCACCTCCTAAAGCTTCACTTCCTCTTGTTAAGAGTGAGGCTGTGGTCAAGCTGGAAAACAGCAGCTTAAACAAACACGTTTGAAGTTTTTGATGTGCGAAATAGTTGCCTACAGAAACACACCTAAGGAAGACACAGGCTTGCAAAATTCAGAGTGATTTACCTGGGATCCTTTCCTATGTAGCTCAAGTCCATGGCAGCCTAACCCCAGGAAAACAAGTCCCCTGTGGGAAGTTAAAGAAAGGCAGAGCTGGGGACATTCAGAACTGTTTTATGGGAAACAATGAAATGGTATCTAGCGCACATAAAAGCCATAATATATAGCAAATGCAGATGGAGCTGCAGGCCAGTGAAGAAAGAGCAAAGGTGTAAAAGCATGTCAGCAAACATATAAAAATGACCCCAAGGGGATCCGAGCGTGAGGAAGAAAAAAACATCAACAAGAGCAGTATATTCCTGCTGGGAGAGGGATGTGGGTGATGGTGATGCCAGAATGAAACCTGTGGCCTTGAGATCCAGAGAGACAGGGAAAGGAAGAGGATAGCACCAGGAAACAGGGTAGAAACTAAGTCTGTGTGTATATCAGTTCTCACTATGCTAATATTTCTTTTTCTGTATTTAAATAAAAATATGAAAAAATAAATCTTGACTAATACTGATTAGGGTCTTAAGACCTCAGTTATCCTAGCAATAAATACTTGGTCTTTTGTATACATATGAGTATATACACATACATGTATATATATATACATACATATATATACACATGTATGTGTATATATTCATATGTATACATATGTATACATACATACATATATATATATATATATATATATATATATATATATATATATATGGTGTGCTTCCTCTTTAGTGATAAAACAAGATTACAGAATAATTAATAATGTGACATCACCTTTTAAATGAAGGTTTGGGCTGTAGGATTACAGCCTAGCAATGATAAAGGTCCACAGTTTGGTGTCACACACATCCCACCTCAGGCTGGCCTTGGCTGCCCTCAGGACCCCTGGATGTGAATGCACATGTTGGGTCTCAGGCTGGGATAATTATCTGTGTGACGGCTGCTCGGGTGCAGGGGGGAGTGTGGAAACAAAACAGCCTTGAGTGGCTTCCAAGGAGGCCCTGGGACCACGCTGGGGAATTCTCTGTGCTAAGGCACACCAGCTCTCCTAAGGGTGCTTTTCCCCAGGTGAGATCGAGGTGATGTGTTCATTTCCCTGCTTCGAGGGATCAGAGCAAACCCCAGTGTGTGCTGCTGGTGGGTGGGAGCTAGGCAATCTGCTTGTGCTTTCATGCCAGATGGGTTAAGTATTCCCCACCCTAAGGGCTGGTTTGCACAAGGGCAGGCAGCACAGGAGGAGACGGAGCTTGGCCAGCGCTGTGGGAACAGGCAGAGCCGTGGAAATCCTGTTGGGAATTGGGGTCCATCCACACTTTGCTGTCTGTGGCTGCTGCCGTGTGTCAGACTCTTGGCTGCTCTCACTTTCCCACCAAATTTCCCACAGCTGAACAGAAAGTGGCACAGGCTGAGAGGCCAGAAGTGGTTCTCCTCCAGCAGCTCTGGGTTTCCATGCTGCTGGCAGGTGGGGACCTACTCAGGGCCTTCTTCAAGCACAGAGTGTGGCTGCAGAGCCAGCTCGCTTTGGAACACGTATGAGCTGGTCACACTTTGTAATTCCTTCTCCAAGGAATGCTGTGTTGGTTGTGGAGATGATGGCAGTCATGGGTGAGAAGTGGAGGTGACATCTCACACATCTGAGCTTGGGGAGACTGTCTGCATCCCCTTAGGCAGCAGGACAGGACAGCTGGCACTGGCCACGGTGCTGGGCTTCCCTGGGAGCACAGGTCAGGCTGGAACCAGGCTCCTTCCAAAGCAAGTGGAGGGTTCTCTTTGGTGTCAGCACACACACTTCTGAGCACGCCTCCTCACTGAGGACAGCCTGATGCTGCCCTCCAGGGCCTTAGCAAAGCGCTCAAGCAAATTTTTAACAGTGGCTATTCCCTGTCTCCCACTTCTCTCACGCTTCCAGCTGAACAGAAGAGTGAAACTCCTGCTGTATTCCACGGAGCAACATCAGTGCAGTTTCTTAAAATTCCCTGAGGTCTTCAATTGGCTCAAGTTTTGTCCTAGATGGCCATACAGTTTTGATGTTTGATTTTTGGACTTTTTCTACATTGTGCACTGCCAGATGTTGAGGTTCGCAGTCATTTTTGTTCACTTACTATGTTGAATGTTAAAAGGAAATAAAAATTCTTGTACTTCAGGCTTTAAAATGACCTTTAATGCAGGAAGAGAATCTCACATACATTTAATATATTTTGTCTACAAGAAGTGCCTTTAAAGGATGAACTACATAAAAAATATTTCCTCAAAATAAGGTAGAGAGTATTGGATATTTATCAACAAATAAAACTGCAAATAAGAGGCAGCTGGTTCAAGGTTTATCTCTAAAAATTACTGAAGCATTTACAGAAAGGTTTTGTCAGGTAATTTGCATATTCATGAGTAATTTCTCCAGTTCCTGTATTTAGTTGATAATGCCTTTTTTTAATACTGTAATTAAAAAATTTTGATCTAGGTTACACTTCAATTGTTTTCTCTGATGCACCAAAGCAATTGGTGTTTTGTTTACTTGCTGTTTTAAAACCAGCTATTACCTGTAAAACATCAGGTGCAAGGAAAATTTTCATACCTGACAAATGTCTGGGAGGACCTGCCAGGTAATTAGACTCTGGACACTGCCATTTGAGAATCCCACAGCTACAGAGATGCTTCTAGGACAGGCAAGGGAAGGATGGAGGAGGAGACAGATTAGGAGGCAAAAGAAGGATGAGAACATGCACCAGGAAAGTTGGCCACTGATAAGTCTGTCAATTCTTCTTTAGCCTTGAGGCAATGAAGATTTATGTTTGCTTGTGAGGGCAACAAGAGAGAAGTTTCTTCATCAGTCCATTCTGCAAATGTCCCTGGCTGGTAATCCCACACTCAGGACTCCAGGCTTCTGTCATCTGGCTGGAACGTGGAAATCTTATTCCATGGGCAGCATTGAAACAAATGAGATTCCAGTTAGGACAAGTATAGAAAGCTGTGGAATTTCCCATGTGCAATTTCCTTTTAGAAAGGGTTTCTCCTCTCTCACATATTAGTATTTCAGTGAAATAGTTCACTGACACTGAAATATTTAGCTTTCAACTTGTATCAGCTGGTGTTGAGTTATATGATTCTATCATCATGTAGAAATCTAAATCATGAAGCTAAGATGATGCATTTTGACCTTGTCACATAGTAGTATTCCAGAACAGTCAAGTCTGAATTACCATTTTTAGTGAAAATGTTGACAAATTATGTATCTTCTCATGGAACACTTGAGTTTAATGGAAGCATCATTTCCCAGTGGGAAAATGTGCCATTAAACAAAATGTCAACAGCTGCTGGGCTGGAGAACATGCTAGTGGACAATGGGAGGGGAGGAAAAAAAGACACATGCCACTGACACACACGTACCCTGTTGATGAAATCAATTTCAATTTACTCAAGTTGTTCTAGCATCACTTTCAATTACATATGCCAAGGAGAAAGCTACAGCATCCAGCTGTGGGAATCAACAAGACAATTGTGCAGCAGTTGTGAAAAGAACAGTCAGCAGAGAAATTATTTGCATTTGCTTCCCTTGACAGCTGATATTTTCCTGATAAATTGCTGCCCTTTGTTGTTCTAGCTGCTTTGAAGAATCAACCCACTCAAAGGGGTGGTAGCTTTGCCCTCATTCCTGGCTTTCCATCAGCTGGCACAGGTTGGGAAGGAAAACAGGAGACTGAGACAGGAGGAGGAGGTTGCAGACTGTCTAGCAAAGGTGAAGCTGGAACAGTGATTAAAGACATGCTGTGGACAGGGAGCTGCTCCAGTGATGGTGTTGTCCAGACCTGTGAGTGCTAGGGTGGATTTGGGCAGGATTGGTGGTGGGAAAGATACCTTCAGGGCTTGACATGAGCTGATGACCATCAAAACAAGTGCCTGTGAGGCTGCAGGCTGCTGAGAGAGGCAGAGGAAGTGTAAAATTAGACATCTTCTGCCTATGGAGTGTGGGTTGTGCCAGCAAGAGAGGAGGACAGGAGAGATTGTCAAGGCAGTTTGCATTTAAACTCCAAACCAGGCAGCTGTGCCATGGGATTTCTTTCCATAGCGAGCCCCAGCAAGGAGGAGCTAGAGGGAAACTTTGGCAGCAGGATGTGCAAAAGGTGCCCATATCAAATATGCAAAATTGTTCCCCCAGGATTTCCCTTCAGTGGGGTCATAATGTTGTTAAATGGATTGTTAAATAGGATTTAAATAGCTTATTAAATGGGGTCCCCAGCTGGGTGGCTCTTAGTGGGCAGACTGTTCCAATTATTCTGGATTTGCCCTTTTCCTGCAGCAGCCCTGCCCTGTCTAATACCAATATTTCAGCAAAATTCACTTTTTCAAGAATGTTATTCTATCCTAGGATCTGGGCCAGGCCTTTATTTCTGCTAATTACAGATCAGTCATTCTTTTTCTTTTCTAAATGTTGAAAAAATGTGTTTTATGTGCAAGAATGGCTGATAAGTGATACACCCACAGGAACATTATATTTTTCTAACATCCGCCTCTGTGTTCTTTCTGTAATTTGCCTGCCACTATCTTTGTAGAGGATCTGTCCCCTTCCCCTAGCACTGTTCCCTGCCTTTCAGATGTTTTCTCTTCAGCCACCCTTAATTCCCACCACTGCCACATCACAGTTTATTGCTTTTTAGTGCTTGATCAGTTGGTGAGTGTGAATTTTCTCTTTGTTTCAGGCATTCTTTGTAAGTCTTCAGTAGATGCTTAAAGGTAAAACCTCACCTGCACCATTCTGCTTCATGGTGGGACCAGGGCAGGGCCAAGAGTGACAGAGCAGGAGCACCACAAGTGCCATCTAACCCCTTTCAATTGGTGATCCTATCCTTAAAACCCATTTGTGGTGCTTTTTATGGAGAATCTTCTGGATGCCTCCTGTTTATTTCAAAGTAACATCTTTGGCCATCGAAAGAGACTGCTATGAATGCTGAAGCTGGCACCAGAGTTTTCTAAATTAGACTGAGGCAACAGAAGAAGCTCAGTGATAAAACAGTGATTTGCCAGCCTCAGCTGGCTTTATACTGGTGAAGATGTTGTGTGTCAGGACTCATCCAGTCCTCCTGAGAATAAACTTTGAGGCTTTGGGCAACATTTTCAAAGTGCCTTGGTAGGCAGGGATCCCACATCTCCTCCTTGTCATCAAGGTTTGTGCTTCAGAGTGCCAGAGTCACCACAAACAGTGACCATTCCACACGTGAGGTGTGTGGAGTGCTCGTTGCCCTTTCCCTTCACGTTTGTTGTGGTGTGAGGGCTCTCCTGAAACCTGTGCCTTTTGTGCAGGAACGCCATGCTGAAATCTCAGCAGGTGTTGGAGGCAGCCAGCCTTTGTCTGGGTCCTGCTCCTGCTGCCACACAGTAAAATGAGGAGCCAAATGATCTCCTTGGAGTGCTGAATCCATCAGCAGAGGTTGAGCTGTCTCAACACAGCACAAAGCTTCCATTTTCCCCTCAGTCCCAGGGATGGAAACGGAGCTGGGGGGAGCTGGGACACCAGGAGTAGCTTGTCACACTTGAACTTTTCATGTGGGAGCACTGCTTTCTTCCTTAGGCTCACCAAACTGGCAGAAGTGATGTTTCTTGCCCAAGGTGGCTCTTGAGAGTTATGTTTTTAGGGTCCATATTTGAAAACCACCTGGGAGGTCTGAAGACACATCTGTCCATGAGGGGACACGTGTTTGTTGCACATGTGTGGAGGAAGAGCCATGACTGGGCTGGGCTGGGCTGTGCTGTGGGTGAGGAGCTGTCTGAGAGGAGCAGTCTTGGCATGCCTGGCCAGGGAAAGGCCTGGAGCCAGCTCCTGACCAGGCACCTCGCTGTTCTTGACAGCAGGCCTCAGCACAGGCTGCCAAAAAACCACTGAGGAGTGTGAAATCTGTTTTCTGAGGAAGGAGCTCACACCTGGGGCTAGAAACACGGCTTTGCTTCCCAGTCTTTTGTGGCCAGGGCCCATCACATGTCTGTCTGGGCTCGCTGCTGTCCAGCAGTGCCTGTGCCAGTTGCTTCTTCTCCCTCCTGTTTTATCTGGGCTGCAGGGCAAAACTGTCTTAAATTATTCTCTGGGCTATTTGAGCTTGCTGTGGGTAGTCCCCCTTGTATCTGGCTGCAGTGAGTGTGGCGTGGAGATCAACAGAGTGTGGAAAACTACTGAGAGCTTCTGGGAGGGGATGGTACACCACTGCTTAACATAATGTGTGCCTAGAGCCCCACAGAGCTTTCAGCTTCTCTCTTGTCTGTGTGTGGTGCCCACGTCTCAGAGGACAGGCTGGGGATGAATCCACTCTGACCATCATTGGCTGAGGTGGGAGCAGCACCAGAGATGGATATGATGCACAGTGTCATCTCCACATTCAATAACAAATGAGACCACAAAAGTTCTCAAAATAGCTCTCCTTGGGTTTGCGTCAGGGCGTCCAGGAGAATGGCAGCCAGGGACAGATTATGGCAGCCTGGAAGCTTCCTCACTTCGCTGACCAACATCCTGCCTGCAGGATACAAAAAGCTCTCTACAGGACACCAGATGGTGGCTAATAAAGGATGGACAGGAAAGTTACAGGACTACAGTTATGTTGGCCTGCTGGGTTTCACATAAAGATGCTATAAGAAGGATGCTGGTCTTACTAGGGAAAGGTATCTCAGCTGAGGGCTTTTGGATGTACACCTCTGCACTGGTCCCTCAGGCATGGCCTCTGGAGCAAACCCAGGAGGGATGTGGAAGGGGAACATGAGCCCTTGAGCAAGGGGCAAGTGACAGACCATCTGTTGCTTTGAGTTGTGCTTGCCCGAAAACTCACCGCCCCAAATATATTATTTTCTCCTTTTGACCATCACGCTCCCAGACACGCTGCTGTTTTGCAGGCCATCCCAATGGCTGTGTCCCAGCTTCTTGGTAGCATTTGAAGGGTCATCCTTCTCAGGGTGTCCTAAGTCAAGTCAAGAGAATCCTTGGAAGTACCCAATATAGGCATGTTTGATTCTGTACACAGGTCCATCCTGAAGTGCTGTAACTCCTGTTTCCTGAGGCACTTGTTTCTTGGTTGCACAGGGCTTTGGTTTATGGCAACAGGAGAGAATGAGTCTGACTTTCAACATCTGGCTTTTGGAGGCCTGAGAAACTCCTGTGATTCACAGAGAGGATTTTCATGATCAATACCTGCTAGTCCCTGAGCAGGACCAGGGGGGCAGCTCTGCCTTCTGAAGCTTTTTATTCTGTGTAGTGGCTGTTCAAATGTGGCCTTCATTCCTCAATGGGCACATCTCATGGCACTGGCCAACGTGTGAGGAGAGAAGCTGGGGGAAACCCTGCCAAGAGCTGTGGTTGAAATACAAAAAGTGTAACCAATCAAGGTACTTATAGGATTTCTTTAAATCAACAAGGAACCCGTTTGACACCCTGTCCCTCAAGCTGTCACCATCTACATAAACAGGATCTCACTTGTGATTGAGGGGTTTTTAAAGCAGAAAGAAAATGTGGAGGTGGTTACAACATGGATTCAAAGCTTCTCCTCCCTGGATCTGCGTTGTGCTGATCCCTTCCTGAGGAACTAAGCATTCCAAAGGCTGCTGTGCAAAGGTGTGCCTGAAGCACAGCTCTGATGGCTGGGGTGCAAGAAGGGCAAGTGTCAAAGCAATGATGCTGTGCTGCTGTGAAGGCTCTGTGCCCTCCTGAGATCTCCACACGTGAGGCAGACTTTTCCACTCTGAGACAAGCCAGCTTTTGGGCAGCTCCTTCCCCTGCAGTGATGCACACACTGCCCTGCTTCAGGGGCTGGCCCCAGGTTTTGAAATGTTAAAAACATTCGTCTTTTATTTCTGTCGCCGTTCAATATTATGGGAAAAGATGTTATCACAGCTAATCCGTGCGGTGTCTCTGGAATTTCTTGGCCTGTGAGGGTTTATGCTGCATTCATGTATTCCATGAATTGGGCACAGGTTTTGCTTCTGACAGCAGGAGTTTTTTTCAAGGGCATCCCAATAAGATGAAAGTGTGGTCGCTGACAGAAACCACAGTGTCAGACTACGGTCTTGAGGATGTTTTGAATGGCTCTGTATTTTAATTCTTGATTTCCCCTGGCATTTAGACAACCAGAAATTTATTTGAAATCCTAAGGGGAGAGGAAAAAGAAGGAGAACTGGAGGAAATGCTTTAATTTAATTGATTGGAATATTTTGGATGTTCACATGTGCCCTATTTTTTTTTTTTTTAAGTGATAACTGGAGAAGAGAAAAATACTGTGGAAAATCATACTGAAACTTTCACTTTTTTTTTCCTTGTTTTTTTGTTTTTTTTTTTTTTTTTTGACTTCTAATTGTATTTTAATATGCCAGGAAGGTATAAAGCAACACCTAATGGCTGAAAAAAAAATAAAAAATGGGCATAAGAGCAGTCAACCTGGGGAACTCACTGCTGCAGCCTTTTGGCAGAGAGTCCCATTTCTTGTAGGAAGACTTTGAAAAACCCTGGTACTATCACAATTGTAAAATTTGTGGGTTTGCGTAGGAAGAGTAAGAAAAAGAAAATGAGATCTTGTACGTCAGGATATGATCTATCCTTTGTCTCTTCCCCAGCTCCACATTAAACACTTCAGTAGGCATTTTCAAAGGTTGCTGTGTGAAGTAGCAAGCAGAAACAATGACCGAGTGTTGTGATCGGGGCTGGGAAAGCTTAACCAGTAACTTGCAGCTGCCTGTGTGAGTTATCTGCAAACCACATCAGCATTGTCTTATGTATATCAAAGCTGATCATTTCCTATATTGTTCTAACATACCTGCCCTGCTCTGTTGGGGCTGCAGGAAAACAGGAAAGGAGGAGGGTCTTGGCTGTAAGTGGGTATCTTGTTCTTTGTGATACCAAAACATTTGTGAATGAGCTTTGACCCTGAAGTAGGCTGAGCTGGTAAGGAAATTCATAATTTTCTGTCCATTCGCGTTTCATTCACATTGTTTACCTTATGTTTAAACAAGGAGGTTTTGTTGTTTTTTTGTTTTGTTTTTTTGCTTTGTGGAACCAAAATAGACACCAGCCCAGACACCAGCCCCTCTCCCCAGTCCAGGGTGAGCTGTGCTGGGGTGTAACAGCAGAAAGCCTGAGAGGTCACCCAAAGGATTCACTCAGGCTTTAAGTGCACAGTCACTGGGATTTCTTAAATTCTGCAGAGTGATACACCATCTGCACAGAGAGGCATCACTTTCTTCAGGTGTCCTAGCTAGACCTCATGTACAGAAGTTCCTATTGCAATGTTCCACCAGGTATAACAGTCCAGCCATGAAGATCACTGGCTGCATTGCTGACATACTGACAGCATTCCTTTCCCTTCAGATTTTGCTGCAGAAAGTTGGCATCTAGTTATTATTCATACATCTGTTCAGACCTCTCTTGCTTGTGACCAAAACTTGATGTTGATGTTGACGAGCCATTATCACTTTAGAGCTGCAATACCTGCAGAGGTGGCACATGGTAAAGGAAGGTAAAACATAACCAAGCAATGCACTGCAAAACAGCATAAAAATAAATGTGAAACAGCCTTGTGCGTGAGAGTAGGGGAAAGCTTGCACGCAAATGTAGGATCAGATAATCCTGGTTAAATGTACACCACGGTATAATCAGATTGTGCTGTTGGTTTGTGTTGTTCTAATGGTATTTATAATAAGCAGCTTTGCTCAAAAGCCTGGTGCTCATGCGGAGTGCTGTCCTCTCTGGGGGTGCTTCTCAGGGTGCTGTGGTGTGTGTAAACAGGGCAGCTCAAGGTTGCTTCCCCGTGCTGGTGTCCCAGAGGACCCAGGAGCCAAGTGAGGCTGGGAAGCTCCACTGCAGAGGAGGAGCTGGTGGCAGAGGAGGCTGTTGGCCCTTTGCTGACCCCGGGCTCATCTGCCCATGGAGCAGAGCACGATCCAAAGGTCCCTGACCCCACAGCCCAGGTTTGCTGCAGACACGTGAACAGCAGTGCCATGCTGGCGTGCCTTGTGCCCAGGCTGGTGGGCAGGGACTCTCAGCTGGTACAGCCCTGCTCCCAGGGATCCTTCCCTGTGTGCCTGCTCTGCCTGTGCTGCCCAGCCTGCCCTGGCCACTGACTCGCAGAGAGCTCATCTGCAGCCCTGTGCTGAGCTCCATGGACAGCCCCATCTTCTCCTTCAGGGAAAGAATGCATAAGTCTGGGTGTAACCCCCCCAGATTTAACTCACAGGTCTATATTGCTTAAAATCTGCACCACAAGCAGGATGCAGGTTTTGTAAGAGCTCCTCAGAACTCACAGGTGTGAGATGCCATACAGAGAGGCGTCAGCAGCTCCCCTCTGACACGACCCTTTCTATGTCTGACATGCTTTTTTCAGATGATGGTGGTTTTTGGCTTGCCCGAGCAGCCGGGCTGGGTTAACAGCAGAGAGCCCTGTGTGAGACAGATTCCCAATAGCCGAGGCTCAGCAGCTGAATCTGTGAAATAATCCTGCCAGCTTTAATCAAGAGAGGAGACTGCGAGAGGCTTGTAAATTCCTACAGCAAAATTCTCATTCACGAAGCAGATCCTGCCTCCAATGTGCTTATCTCCCTCCCTCTGTGTGCAGAGCCCTTGACGTCAATGGAAGATTCGCTCTTTCGGGGAGAGCAGAAGACTGAGGTCACGCTCCTCCCTGCAAACAGCAGAATTATGTCCCTGGCGTTGAGGCGAGAAGGCTCCAGGCTTTTGCACAAAAGCAAAAAAGGCTTCAAACAATGGCATGCATAGAAAAATAAAAAGGTAGACCAAATGCAGGAGAAGCATTTGGAGCTGGATCAGCAGGCGGTGCAAGCATGCGACTCTCAGTTGCATTTAAAAATGAGCTGTTTGGCAGCCATGAATGGTGTGCAGGATTTTCATTCATTCATCCCCCCCTCTCCAGCTCTGGGAGGGGACATCTGTCAGCCCTGAACCCAGGCAGCAGTCAGGCTGCAGCATACTGTGCTCATAGCCCAGCACATTTAAATCAGCAACCCAGAGGTTAAACTCCACAGCTCAGCCACCGGTGGCCTCAGTGATATTTATAGATTGCATTACATTTGCTGCAGATTTTATGAGCAAAAGGTACTCCTCATGGCTAAATTATCAAAGGTTAAGTGTGACCAGTTGTAGTTAACCTCATGATGGATGTTGCTATTTCACTTTTTTTCCTTTTATTTGAGAGGATTGAGCATATGGGTTTAAGAATCTCTGAAGGAAATATTAGATTTATTGTTTTTATCAAATTCCATTTATAAAGTTGCTTTTGCTGAGGAAGTGCTTTGCAGAAATTAACATTTTACCTAGCTTAAACTTTGGAATAGCATCCAGCCCATGCAAATTAAACACTGCCATTCCCCTCAAAGAACTGTTTATTTCTTCTCTGCAATAAGGGAAGCGAGTTCCTAACTCTGCGGGGAACTTATCGCTCTGCAAATGAGGTTTGTAGCTGCACAGAAATACAGCATAGTTCGCCGAGGCCAAAAGCCAGCTGAGGTGACCAAAGCCAGGAGAGGTGTCCCTGGGCGCTCCCCGTGGTCCTGGCAGGGAGGAGGGATGTCTTCTGCAGCACAGTTTCCTCCCAGGGCTGGAAGTCAATCAACGTGTGGCTCACGCCACGAAGCCGGCGGCGTAAACGGGGAGTTTGTGTTGCTTTCATCCCGTCTCATGTTCCTGCCGAGGCTGTTATTATTCACCATTTACCTTCTCAAAATATTGAGCCAATTAGAAAAGCAAATCTCTCTTTTGGTGAATGCCCAAGGGTGAAGCTGTAACGATGTGTGTTCTCCGCAAGCCCTAATTGCGGGTGTCGCAGTTGCGCCTGGGACTGCTGGGCTGAGCAAACCCAAATTCCTGTCTGAGATATTTTACACCTTGGCCAAGCCACACTGAGTGGCTGCTTTTGTCCAGCTTCATAAGCCGGGTGGCTGAGGCTGGTCAGCTCTGGGATGGGAAAAGCAGCTACAGGGAAGGAAGGGATGCTCCTGGGGAACATCATCCCGGGTGGATGGCGAGGGAAGGTCCAGCTGCTGGATCAGGCTCTGCTGCTCACAAACTGTGAGCTGCCAGTGCAATTTTTTGAGATGGGGGTTGTAATCCTGGCTGGGAGATGCAGAGAGAAGTCTGTGGGTTTTTCCCTTGTTAATTGTCAGACAGGTGGGGTGTGAGGGTTATTAATCATAATGCAGACAGGATTATTCCTGTGTGCTGTCAGATTAGGTATGGATCTAAGGTCCTGGAGTTGAAATCCTATGCTTCTCTTAGATTTCCTTTCTTGTGGTGAATTGAGTAGCATACTCTAAAAGTTTGCATGAATGACAGTGTGTATGTCAGTTGAGAGATTTCAAGCAAAGGAAGATTTCAGTATGGAAGTCCAAGAAGCTGCTGTACTTCCTTTTTCATGCCAGGATTTCTGCCCCCCCCCCCCCCCCCCCCCCATGATGAGAGCAGGGCTAACTTAGTGAATCCCTTTATTAAACTCATCTGATGGCTCAGGCCGCCTGCCATTACTGATGTTTCATACATGATAAGCGGTATTGCTAAGCTTTCTAAAATGAGTATAACAATCTAACTGGTGCCCAATGGGATATCCATCTTGTGTCTGACTACAAGGAATAAATTATGCTCTCACACTGATAATTGCTCATGCCTGAGTTCAAGGATTACAGTCCTGCAATGCTGATGATTAGAACTGGTCTCCCTTTTTTGTGCACAGATGCTCCCTGTGATCCACTTCAGTGACTGCCTCAGCTTCTCCAAATTGATTGCTCTTTGCGAAAGAAGGAAGACACAATTCTGCAAAAGCATTGCAGGCAGCTAGGACCTGATTTAAATTCTGAATATAACTTCTGATGTCGCCTAGGTAGTTTAAAGATGTATTCTTGGACATTTTTAGTGGTTCTGAAAATGGGGTGGGTCACAGAAAAACAGCATTCAAAAAGAAATACCTTGAGAAAATACAGAAGTATTCAAAAAGCCCGTAAAAGTTCATGTAAAATTGTGTCAGTTCTGAATGGAAGAAGCAGAAATAACTACGGATTTTTTCTCCCTAAAATAAATTCCCCGAGCTCCTTAACAAGACTGGTGACAAAGCAACGTATGAAGTTCTGCTCTACGCTTCACTGCCTATTTTCTCACCCTCGGCTTAAAAATAACAGCACTGTAGCACCTTCTGTTTTCTCATGACGTCTACACACACTTTATGAATAATCTTTAGGGGGAACGCTGTGCTTGATCTCTGATTGGGATTTTCCCGTCTTACCCGGTGTTGACTTAACCCTGCTTCCAAGAAGTCAAGAGTAAAACGCCCATTGATTTCAGTGCGAGCAGATTTTGACTTTTCAGAAATGCTCAGCCATATGTGTTCTCGTTTTGGAAGTATCATGTGGTTGCATTTGGCCCATGTCGTGTTTTAGTCACTCAGAAAGAACACGCAGAGTTCCAGCCTGTCCTTACCTGCCCTCACGACTGCAAGAGCTGAGGGCCTTGGGGAGGTTTGGAGGGCCAAAGGTTCTGCTGTTGTCCCGTTTTGGGGTTTTGCTTGTTTGTTTGTTTTCCTTCCCAAATTTCAAGAAAACATTTCTATTCTAAGACAAAGGGAATACAAACATTTCTAATGTGCTGTGAAATAAATCTGAGAGAGAAAAATGTTTGAGCTCAGGCTATACGTTTTATTTGGGAATAAATGGTAACAAGAACTTTATTTTATTCCTTATGATATAATGTATTATTTTTAAAGGGGTAAAATAGTTTGGAATCAGAAGTTGAAACACTGTTTTTAATCTTACTGAGGACCTTTTAAATTTCCTACATTTAAAAGTAAAATATTATCAGAAGTGACACATCTGTGAAACATTTGCTTTTGGCTGATGGGTATTTTCTGAGGGAAAAGTGTTTCACAGAAAATTTCTATCAGGCTTTAGGGTTTCTCAGTCTTTAATGTATTTACACCCATCAATATCAAAGGGAGGCTTAGGAAATGCTCTGGGTTTGTGCTATGTGCTGGGAACTGACTGAGGGCAAGATGAAGGGCTCAGAGTTGAGGTGCTGTGGAGCTTTAGGTGGGATGACCCTGCAGGCAGGGATCAGAGCCCACTGGGATAAGGGGAGTTTCAGCCCCTGTGAATCAGGAGCACAGCCCATTAAACCTGCTGTTCTCCAAGGGTAACAGCCCCTGGCAGAGGGGCTGGGTGAACAGACCTGTGTCTGCTTCAGCCACCTCTGAGTCCATCTGTGATCACAGAGCCCTTATTTTCACAAGGTGTTTACACAGCCCAACTCTTTGCCTAAAATAAAGTGAGAAATCTGTGCTAGAAGAAGGACTTAAAGCTAATCCTCCCAGGGTCTGAGGTTAATGTCCTTTCCCCTGGATTGTCTTTCCTGGTGCCATCCCTATCCTCCTGTCTGCTTAGTCATCTGTAAGGTAAGCTGAGCATGGTAGGGAGAGCTCCTCTCCAGCCAAGGGTGTAAGCAAATCAAGAAGACAAATGCAATTAATCTGTGTTTTCTCTCACATTCCTCGTGCTGTGTCCTGCTGTCACCATGTGTTCCCCGCTGTAGTCACTGAGGGATTTTCACTGGACATGGTACAGCTTTTGAGCACGTTTCCTGATCTAGATCTAGCTGCTGGTTAAAGGATTTACTGTCCTCCTCACATGATGATGGCATACCAGCAAGGTTTCCCATGACTTTGTGAAAAAATAATTGCAGTCTTCGTGTCATATGGTTGTTCTGGTTTAAACACGCTGGTCTGAGCAATGTGAGTTGGAAGGGGAGTCAGCCTGTGACTTTGAAAATGTGCAAATCACCTAAAAGAAATTTGTCTTAGGCATTTTTATGGTATTTCAGTTGGAGTTCCACGAAAAGTACAAAAAATAACACTTTGCCTAAAAACAAAGTCCCAAAACAAACAAACCCATAATAAATAAATGCTTGCCAAGAGTCATAAAAATCTTAAACTGTGATTTAATATCCTGTCTTTCTTTGTCTTAGTGGAAAAGGTCATATAGATGAAAGACATCTGCTGTTGTATCTCTCTTGGATTTCAGGACAAGACCAAAGTACTATACTTGGTTGTTTTTTGGGTTTTTTTTTTTTTTTTTTGCCTTTTTTTTTTTTTTGGTGTGTGTGAGCAAATTGCCATAAACTCCTTCCATTCAGTTGTCTTAATGCTGTGGTGAGTGATTTCCAATGAAAAATCCTTTGTATTTTCTTCTTCAGAGACTGATGCATGCCTGTTGCAGAGCATTCCTAGAGGCATTTCCCTGAAACAAGGGAAGGAAAGAGCAAGAAACTCCAAGCTCCTATTCCTAGGGTTGCTTTCAAGAGTAGGAATGATGTGGAGGCGTAGCAGTCCAGTTTGGAACAGGTTAGAGATAGAAGGTGCCATCAGAGGCTGATAGTCAGCAAGAGGTGAAAAGAGGACAAAACTGGAATATAAAATAAGTAGTTAATGCTAGAAATGTTAGAGATGGGCAGAAGACAGAAAGACAAGAAATGTCAGGGTGAAAGTGAGGGGAAACACCTGGCCTGACTTGCTCTTAATTTTTCATTATTCTTCCCATAGTCATGTTTTTATTGAATCTGTTTGAAATGCAGTCAGCCCTGGACAACAGTGCATTTATAGCCCTTGATTGTTCCTGGCAACTTTCAATGTTTTTTCAGTAATACCACCCCATTTTGAAAAATGGGCCTTCCTCAGAAAGCAATTGTGTTGATGAGTGGGAAAACTGTGACCCTCTGAAGCTACAGGGGATGAAATCCTAACCCTTGCTGAAGGCAAAGGCAGCATCCCCAGTGACAGCAGCGGGTTCAGGATGTCACGGGGAGTGCTTTTGACTGCTGTACCAAGCTGGAAACTCTTCGGAGATGGGATCTGTGTTCATGTGTTGCCTCGTACAAAGAGGTCCTGAATTTGTTGGCCTCCAGGCATTGCAGAAAAGGAAATGCTAAGTTGTCCTGTGAGCAGTGGAAGTGATTAAACATCCATGCCGTTGGATCCTCGGGTGTCTGGTAAAGGGCGAGTGTCAGGCTTTTCTCAGCAGATCTTTTTGCTCTCTCCAGCTGCTTGTTCTCTCAGCAGGAGGAAGGTGATGTGCAACCCCCTGTGACCAGCCATTTGGAGTTGATGGAGGGAATCCACACCTCTGTGTGTCCTCTCTCCAGAGCTGGGTAGAATAAAACAAATTTAAGAATGCTTTTCCTGCTAGCAGCCTTAGTTTTCTTATGTCTTCTGACAATATCAACTGGAAAACTTTTCAAGAAAAATGGGTCTGGTTTTATTTTGGTTTTCTTTTTCCTAATTAAAGCTGAGCATTTAAACTGCCTGTGATAATTTCTTTTCCCAGTTGCACATGTGGAGTGTCTCAACACGACTGTAAAAGTCATGCTAATTTATGTGAGGGCAAAATTAAGCTGGAAAAGCTTTCGCTATTTTTGTTTGCAAAATGCTTTTATGTCTTTAAGTAGAGGGCACTGCTGAAAAGCCAAGGAGTGTGTTCGTTTTATTATTTTTATTTATGTACTTTAAAAGCGACTCAGAAATCTTCTACTTGATAATCTGAAGCCAAGGCATCAAAGTGCAAATGGCTTTGTCATCTACTAATGTGGAAAATGTGAAACAAAATAGGTGCACCTTCTACTGGGTTCCCCTCCACCCCCCAATATTTGTTTTTCTGCCTCTGGAAGATAAACATTTCTTTTTTAATAATTTAGAACATTGCCTTTTTAGGCATAAAATGCAAATAATTTATTTTTATTTTTACTATCACTGTAAGCACTCTTCCACATCTCCCACATTATACTCCCATGAAAAGCTTCCATACCAGGAAGCCTTGGAAAACAGCACTTACTCCAGAAATACTCAGCACTTACAATTTTGTGCAGAGAGCACTCCTCAGTTCAGGTCCTTATCGCTCCCTCTCACAAGGGGCTTGTTGAAGGGCTTGCTGGAATTTGTGGTCCCTGATAAAATCAGCTGGAGTTATAGGTGCTGGACTTGAGGCTGTTTGGATCAAGAACTAGTTCTGCTCTTGAGACAAGTTTTAGGGCAATCACAGACTGCATTTCAAGAGGATTAACTATACAAAAGCATAGAAAATAACTGAAGATCCCAGTAAGACTGAAAGTCCAGCCTTTACCTTGAAAAGAAATCCCATGTTTTCATACCTGTAGAGGCACTTGTATATTTGCTGGAGACAGAGGGAGATTGTTAAATCCAGTCAGTCTTTCCATTGAAAGTGGAAAGCACAGCCAGGACAATCCTGCTTCCAGCTGCTACCCTGGCACGCCGTGTCCCCTGTTGCTGCTGGGGAGGCTGAGGGTGGCTCTGTGCTGTGCAAGGTGCAGGAATGTCCCCAGGCACATGGAGAACATGCCCAGGAGCCCTGGCTTCCCTGCCTCCTCTTCTTTCTTCATGTTTTTCCCAGAAGCACTGTTTTCAGCTGTAGTCCTGTTTGTGTTTTCATTTTAAAACGTATTTTGGAATGTTAACTTCAGCCAGCTGAAATTATTTCCTTTTTGCCCCCTTGCTGAGAGGGTTTATAAATATCGAGTTACACAGGAAGCAAATTCTCCTGTTATCAGATTGTTCTGTAGTCACTTGTCTTTTCCTCAAAAGCATAATGGTGAACTTTATCAGTGCTCGGTCCTTTGTTTCCTATTAAACACGAGTGATTAAGATGCCGTTTGGCTCACTGGGAAGAGTTACTGACCTGTTTTGTCTGTAAATGTATCTTCAAATTAGGAGACACCTGAAACTGGTAGGAAGTGGGTATTAATTGGGTTCAAGTTCCATGAGCACAGATTGCAGTTTCCCAGTGGGATGTGGTAAATAGCCGTCACCAAGATAATATTAATTACATTATCTCCCAGAATGGTCCCAAGAGGTGCTAAAATAGCACATGTGCCTCTTGGGCTGAGATGCTTAGACACGAAGATCAGTGTTTGCTGAGCACAGTGCAGAGTGTGTTGCGTCACTGGGGCTGTTGGATGAGATAAGGAGGCTGGGATTCTCTGCCTAGCTGCTTGGAGTTTTTCTCTCATGAGTTTGAAAATCAGAATATTATCTAAAGCAATAGCTGAATTTCTTTTCTCTGCCCTGACACCCAACAAGGAGCAATAATAGCAAGCCTAAAAAAGTGGGTATCATAAAACACCTGAACAGAAAGTGTTTCTTGCTGCAGAGATTGTGACTTCCTTGTAGATCTGTTCAGCTCCAGAGTGACTCCAAGTGCCACACAAGCAGTACACAGACCTCATTTATCAGAATCACACTCCATGCAATTGACTTTATAGCCAGTCATGCCCCTGGCATTGCAGTGCTGTGCTCTGCACCACCAGCACTGTTACAGGTTGTGTGGGCTGCACCCTGACCACTGTCCTTCCCAAAGCTGCAGCTCACAGACCTTTGCTTCAAAAGCCCTTCAATTAGTTTTGCTCAGCTGGGAGGACGTGGGCCATGGGGCCTGCAGGGACAGCTCTCTGTCTGGTGCCCATGTGAAGGTCACGCCATCCTCACACTGGAAATGCTGAGCCAGATGCCTCCCTTAGACCTTGAGGACCACATTAAGTCTCTTTAGCCTTTGAGGACCCAGCAGCCTTCCTCCCCCAGGTATTGATTAGGGGCAGCAGCATGAATCAAACAAATACACTGTTCAGTGATGTCTTGTCATTAATTTGTCAAATACACTGATCAATGATGTCTTGTCATGAACTTCTCCACTGGTAATTGAAGTTCAGCAAGCTGGATTCATGTGGGATGGAAGCCTGGCTTTGGAAATGAATGAACTCTGACCTGATAGTCAGACTCTTCTGTCTGGACTAGAAAAACATGGAGCTGGTGGTTTGTTAGGGACATGCTGGCAGACACTTAAAGACAGTGATGCTAAAGGCACCATTATAATTAGCTCAGCCAGAGACTGAGCACATAGATTGACTTGAAAACTGGTGTAGCTGTTCTTCAGTCATCATGACCCCTGTAGAAAACAGTGCTGAAAGAATACTTAGACTTTAGTCACCTAATTCAGGGTTATGCATCCTTGTTAACAGTGTTATATATTACCACTGTTAATTAAAGGTATCAGCATGTCCCATAATGAGGGGGATTACTTGCCACGTAAGAAGTCACATTATGATTCTCAAAAACTGACTGGTAGGTTGACGCTGTGTTTTTTAATATCCAGAAAGTGCTTGTTCCTTGTTTGTGAAGCTTAAATTAAACACCAGAGGTGTTCACGTGTATTCAGATGAAGGGGAAAGATGTGCCCTACAGTCTCTTTCACAACAGCTCAAAACTAACACAATCACCTTCAAACAAAGGGAAGCTTTCATCCTTGTCCTTACAGCTACACATGAAAATCTGAATTGCAATGTGATTGAGCAACTGGAAGAAAATAAGTAAGTAGACCTCATTCTTCCCTGTGGAAGTTGTTTCAATAGAGAAGTATTAGGCAGCTTCAGAAAATGTCACTAACTGGGTGAAAGTGGTCCCCATGTATTTCCCAGTTTCCTTACTCGTCCCATGATGACAATTTCCACTAAGAGATGCATTGTTGAACCAGGGTTGTGCAGGACAATGAAAGAGAGACATTTTCTGGAGAGGGAAGATGTACAGATTTTTTTTTTTTATATTTTTTAATATATTCTGTTTTTTTTTTTTTTTTTTTCCCTGTTGCTCTCTATTTTTCCTCAAAATGAGAGGAAACAAGTACCGGCTGATTTTTGTGGTGCAATTCACACTCCTCCAATTTTTTTTTTTTTTTTTAATGCTTGCTTATTCAAAGCTCTAGATCTGACATTTTTATTAAATACAAGCAAACAGTGTTCCTTTCCAAAGTGAGCAGGGTAATCTGTGTCTGCTCGACTGGGCCCAGAAGGTTCTGGTTTGTGCTGGAGTCAGCAGCAGTTTCCTACAGTGACTTCGTTTGACCTGCACTGCTCTGACGGGCTGGGGCTGGCAACAATCTCAGCCTCAGCCATCAAAACATTCCTTTGTAGCCAAGTGTGCCTCTGCTTTCTCTGAAATATCTGGTGTCAGTTTTAACAAGAGGGGAAACAGACGTTCGTCACCATTAAATCACTGGACAATTAAGCTGCTGATCTCTGACCTCCTGCCATTATTGGCTTTCAGAGCCAGGGTAAAGACCCCACAGATATCTGTTCTCTGTCATTCCCTGCGAGCTGTCCTGGTATTTTATTTACTCAGAGGCTTAGCTCTTGCCCACCACCAGCCAAATGTATATGCTTTGTAATAAAAATTGCTAAGAAGCTGTCCCAGGCAGTGGCATTCATCTCTGAGTGACGATAACAGCAAGCAAAGGGAACAGCTGGCTGTCAGGAAAGCATGTGAGTGGGAATCATACATTAATTTAGATTTATGTACATATTAGAAGTGCCCTTCCCTGGCTGCAGCTGCTTTTGGTGCTTTGGGCTACCTTGGGCATCCAGACCAGAGGCAGGGGCTTTCCACCAGGAGGTGTGGGTGGTGTGGGATTGCTGCATGGTGCTGTTTATTCTTCTTGCTTCATCTCCCAGGCTATGACAGTACTTAGCTTTTGCTCTCTCCTGGAGTCCCTGGTGGTAGGATCTTTGCTGCCACACTGCTCTCGGGGGGGCTGATGGCCCAAATCAAGACCTTGTTTTAGTTCTGGCCCCAGGGCTGCAGTGAGAGCCAGTGGAAGTGCAGGACTGTGTGAGCCATGAGGAAATAGTTAATCCATCCCTGGCACAGAGCTCTGTTTTGTGTTTATTAAGACAGCCGGGTGGGTGGGTGGGAGAGGCAGCCGAGCTGGGCCAGCTGCTTGCATCATCTGACGCTTACACCATGCAACCTTCAAGCCTCATTTTTCAGTCACTGCTTTTGAAGCACTTCATTAGCTAATCAGAGGAACCCTCTGCCTTTGCTCTGCAAGTTTCCTTGTTTTTTGTCTTCTACCTCCTAATTTTTATATTTTCTTTGTTTTTTTTTTTTTTTTTTAGTTCTGCTTTTTGTGTTGAGTCCTTCAACTGGTAGCTATAGTAACACCCATGAATGAGTGACTGTAGTACACTTCTGCAGCCCACTCCCCTCAGGAAAGCTGTGCCAGGCTGTCACACACCTGCAATGCCTTGGCACCCCCTCTTGTAGGGGTTTCTCCAGACAACAGGGACAGTTTTAGCTTGGGAGCCAGCTCCATCCTGCTCGCTATTTGCAGCTGCAGCCCACAGTATATTGTGGCAGAAGGAATGAGTCACTGGCAGAGCAATCTGTTGCATCAGATAATCACAGATTACCTCCATTAACCCAAATCCCTTCTGTAACCTTTTGCAACAATGATCCCAAAAGCTGACGCATACAATACTGTTACCATCACGTCTTGGGCTGTCAATGGTTTTTAAAGAAGATGTTTTCTGTGGTTTCAGGGGTGATGTAGCAGCACCATCCATAGAAAGCAGCTGTTGCTGGACAAGATGATGGGGCCAAGGCCAGGCTTTGTAGCTAAGTGATGGGGAAGTCTCCCCTAAAGCTGGCCAAGTCCTTTTGATCAGTCCTGTGCACCCTCTTACAGCTTTCCCTGGCATCCACACAGAATCTCCTTCCTCCAATCAATGCTTGTGCCCACATCTCTTCTCCTCTGCCAGTCAGCCACTGCAACTGGCAAATGCCTGTTGTAACCAGGCATTTCAGGGGGGTTTCACCCCTCTGCACATTGCCCCTGTGGCGTGTTTGAAGGCTCCTCATATATCTAGGGTTTAATTTATGTTTTATGAACGTGTCTGAGAAATTAGTGTGTTCCTTGACCGTGGAAAGCAGGAAGATGGTAGTTACCTGCTTTTGTGGTGAAGAAAAATGTGTCTGATCCTGATCCCAAATAGAACACGACCTAGTGTGAGACATGTTGTGATGCTGCACTTTTCTTCCTGGCTGACTCTGGAAGCAAAAGGTGTCATGGAAGGGAAATCCTCCTAAAAAATTCTGGCAGTATAGCCCATACACATGTACCAAGGAGATTCTCAGCCTAATTTTCACCATTTTTAACATGTGGATTTCTGGGTTCTTGTCAGAACATCTCAAAGCTTTACCAATTCTACCAATTTGCTGGAACTATTAAATCAGCCAGGCCTAATAAAACAAGCTATTGTTTTAGTCTCAAGCTATTAATTTTTCATGATCTTTACAAAAATTCTTTTCTTTAGTCTTGTTGGTAAGTTTATTTAGGTGAGGGTAAAAAACCAGAAGAGAATATAATTCTCAGAGCTTGGCTGTAGAGTGCTGATAGGAACACTTGAATTCTCACCTCCCCTCCAGCTGGATCTCCTCCCCACAGTTCAGAAATACTCCTTATAAGACTCAAATGTCAGGAGCACAGGGGCTAAGTTATTTTTTTAGATACTGCAGAACTATTTGCAGGAGAAAAAGCCCACACAGCTCTTTGACAAGGGACAGACAGAACCCACATGGTTTCCTGCTCAGGGCTGGGTTTTTGCATGTTCTCCCTCTGGAACTGGCATCATATTTTTCAAGAGAGCTGAGCCCCATGTATTTGCCTGTACCAGGGCCAGGTTTCCTTGCACTCCTCCTGCCTGTCTCGTGTTGCACATTGTTCTGTTGTGTTGCTAAACATCAGAACTGCATGTTATGGATCAGCAAATCAGCAGAGCTTTTTAGGTTTCTAGTCACTTCTCTCAGTGTCTAACTAGGATGCAGGAGTCCCTGTGAGGTATTTTGGGTTTAGGGGCCAGCCCTGAGAACATTTGGGCTGTTTGAGGAGCGCAGCTGTATCCAGGAACACTAAACATCCTCCTGGGCAGTCTTTGTGGGCAATGCATGGACTGTGTGTGGGTGATGAGACTCATAGAATGTCATAGAATCATAGAAATATCATAGAAAACTCATAGACTATTCACAGACTCATAGAATATCCTGCATTACAAGGCACCCACAAAGATCATCATCCTGACCATGCACAGGACCACCCCAAGTTGCATTTGCAGGTTTGGGTTTGGAGGTATCAGTTGGTAGCTTACATTCATGTTGCTAAACAGGGTAATAAATATATAGAACAGGTCATAAGTTTAAAAGCCATTGCTTAAAGAGGAGTTCCTTCCTGGAAAGATGTTATCAAGCCCTATTCAAGCAGGATTTCTGGAGCAGGGATTTGCATTCTTACTTTGGAAGAATGGGAAGCGGGTCTCTTACAGTCAGTGTAACTCACAGCTGTGCAAATTAACTCAAGGGAATTGGTAAGAAATTAGAATTTAGGGAATTTAGAGTCACTCAAACATTCAGCTATGGGGAGACCACGTTCCTTGTTTAATTCTTGTGTACTTCAGAGCATGTGACAGTTGAGAACATTTCTGACAAAAGAATCTTCCTTTCAGAGAATGAAGTTTTGTCAAAAATTAAAGGGTTTGCAGGAAAGTGTCTGCTTAAAAGAAAAGATGATTTGCTTTTTCTACCTTCTTATTGACAATATAGAAACATCATCTTAACAAAGTAAAGAATGTCAATTTACCATACCCATTTTGTTCCAGTGATATCTTAGCACTCTATTTGATATGTTCTATGATAATGTTTTGACGTTAGAGAACTGAGATGACTCAAATGTTATCACAGTGAAATGGTTTAATGTCTTTACATCAGAATTTTGTAGAACTTCGAAATACCGTCTCAGCTGCAGTTTGGAGGTAAGGTCCACGGAGAGATTTAATATTTTCAGCAGGGTGATAACCTTGAATCTCAACAACTCTGTTCAAAAGCTTGGTCTCCCATAGTAATCATTGATGTGGAAGTGTTACAATTTTTTTTTCTGTTATCCACACTATTGATGAAGAAAACCTCTCAACAGTCCCCAGAAAGTCTCCCAGATATGTTGAATCAGCCAGTACATGGTAGTGCATTCTAAACCCAACAAAAACGTCTGGGTTTGTGCCAGTAGCCTTGTTTACTTTGAGGTCAAGAATAGGAAATTGAAATTTTGGGTTCTTCTCAATTTTACTGTTTTAGATTATAGATGGCTTAATTTTTGTAGGATTTACTGTTTGTTTGTTTTTTAATAGATTGTAAATCTTCCATGGACTTTGTATCTTTTGGATTATCTTTGTATGTTCCTGGCATAAAAGCCAACAATCTCTTTTTGCTCATTTATCAGCTGCAGATAAACACAATGCAGTTGAATACAAGGTATAAAAGAGAGAGACACACAGTAATAGACAAACTATAGGTGTTTATGTTGGGTGAAATTAGACTGCATCCAGGGAAATTTGTGACCAAGCAACTCTCTGTTAGCATAGCAGCAAAATGTAAACCCAGTATATGTGAGCTGACCCACAAAACCCAAAGAAAACTTGTTCAAATAATCTCAAACTTGCATTAAAAATATCCAGTGGAGGATGTAGGCAGAGTTGTGTGGAGAATGCCACAAACTGGGATTCTTAAGCCTACTTAAGACTTAGAGAAGAAATTAAAGGCTTGATTTTTAAGTTTAGTTAAGTCCTTTCAATGTGCTCTGACCAGGCATGAAGGTAGCTTGTGCAAAGACTCCTTTATATTCCTAGGGTAGTAACAAAATGGCCTTGACATATGATGGTTAAGCCCTGGGGATCAGTCTTCAAAGACTAATCCCTTAGATTTCTCTGTCCCTTCAGGGCAGTGGATGTTACTAAAGCATATTATTATTATTATTAACATAAAAAATGTGTGGTTAAAGTCATGTTTCAGCCTCTTATCAGTATTTGCATTATTGCCTGATTTCTTCTTTAAATCATAGGAAGATATTCCTGCAGTAAGTGTTTATCAACACTGACTCCCATAAGCCAAGGTTAATAGTACTTTAGATGCCAGTTGTATACAAAATATTTTGCCCTCAGATTGCAAAGCCAGCCTGACTCTGCTTGTGCTCTTGCTTGTGAAATTCCCATCAATGTGGTTCTGGAGGCTTACACATGAAGCACATCTGCTCTTCATTCCCAAAAAGCAGTGAGGTGTTCTACACAGTGGTTGTCAGGCTTAGGTATTTGTAGCAGCATTACGAGCAAATGTGCTGTGGCAGCCGGGGAGATGGGCACAAAACCCTTATCATGGTCTGTGACTCTCCCAAGCCGAGCTCCTCAAAAAAGGCTGCGGGAGATAAAAACAGATTAGCGCCGATAAGAGGAGCTGTGTAACATGACTCTCTTCTGAGGGCTTGCAGTGGATTTTTTATTGTATCTGATAAAAGAGAGCCTCTAGAGACCGGTTTGCAGAGGCACTGCACCCCATGGTGGACACCCACCTGCTCTTGGAAATCCAGCTCTCATACTCATCGCATTTTCCTTGGCTGGCAGGAGGGGATTCATGAAGAGGTTCCTGAAGTGCTTGTTTTAAGCACAAGTTAAATCAGGAGTATCATCCAAGATCTTTTCGGAATAAAACAGGGTTCCTGGTGTTTTTTTCTGCTTTCCCAGAGGAGAGAGGCAGGATGGAGGGCAGAGAGCAAGCAGTCTTTCATTCTTTAATAACAAGCCAGTTTTATTTGCTAGTATGGCTGAGTGTGGGTGGAACTAATAGGAAAGAAGAATAGTGAACCTGGGAGAACTTCCACATGAAACAGGTCTAATAAGGGTGAAACTGTTTGCCTTAGAGGCTGAATGTATTAGACATGAAAAATTCCTGGGGGAAAATGATGGGCTGGTAAGTTTTATTAATGCTGTCTCATTAGGACAAGGCACTCTAGGAAAACAAGATTAAAATTAGTATTCTTTTCCTTCACAAATACACAGTTAATCTTTGATATTCACACCCACATGAGACATGAGGGCATTCAACAGTGCAGGGCGTTTACCGGGATCATAAGAACAGACTAATTCTAAGTAGCACAAATGCTAAAAAAAGAAAAAGAAATTGTTTGGAAGCCATATACCTTCATGTTTTGTTAGCCATATCTAATTAACAGAATATGGAACAAATTTAATGTTTTTCAAATACTTCAGAAACAGCTTTCCAAGATGTTCCTCTGAAGCTGCCTGAAGTTCATCCTGTACTGGCCAGACCTTACTCTAATATGACAATTCCATATATAACACATAGCTTCAAACACTTCCATGGGACAGAGGATAGAAAGGGTGGCAAGAGGAGGAAGAGAAGAAACATGAATACCTTGTGAGTGGAAATAGGACACTAACCATGATTTTTCTGACTTTTAATATTTTTGGAGTTTGTTTCACTGCTTTCACTGTGTAATCAAGGCCTTGCATTCTGAGGCTACAGAGCTCTCTAATGTTGTTGGGAAGGCCTTGGGTGACAACCCAGGTACTGTTGTGAAGTGGAAGATAGAAGCTGTAGTCATCCTCCAGTGATCTGGGGATTAACTAGATTGCAATTAATACAGTTGTATGAAATATTTGAAATATTTGGATTAGCCAAGCCTGGCAGCATGGGATGTGCTGCTATTTTATCAACCTGGGCAAGAACAGAGCAGCAGTAGGAAGCCAGATTATCCATCCTTAAAATCCACCTTGCCTGGTGGTATGAGGCACAAATGGAATATGCTACAGGCGTGATGCTGGAATAAATTCATCCAACAATATGTTTTACTCTGTGTTGTAAATAATCTTCAATCACCTGAGCAGGAGCATGGCTTGATGCTGTCTTTAGCAGAATTAAGAGTCTCAAAGCCTTGGCTTCTTCAGCTTCATCTTCATCTCTGATTTCTCATTTCATTTCATTTTGGACAAGCCACTTAATAGCTCACTGGCTTAATAATATGCAGGTGGTTTCCTGTCTCCTCTTGGTGTTAGGAGAATAAGTATATACTGAATAATGGAGGGGGAAAAAGGTAGGATAAGGGTAACTCCTGCTGGCAGATGTTTTACATGTGTGCCTCTGGTTATGTCTCTCTCCTCACAGGCAGAGATCAGAGCTAGATTTGCCATGCAGCATCACAAGATGATGTGAAAAATGCCATGTATTTTTCAGTAGGTAAGATGTAGAGCAAATGCTTTTGTTTCCTGCAGGACTGGTTGACATGTTAGAGAATTAGCTTCAACCCTCAGTTTGCAAATGCTGAGGTGTTGAGTGCAGGCAAGGAAGCGGGGCTGAGCTTTCCTGCTGTTGCTGGCAGCTCACCTTTTGTTGTCATCAGCAAAGCAAAATTTTAAAGCAGTCAGACCCTCCAACACTGCATGATGGAACTTACATTTAAAACATGGCACATCTGTCAAGTCCTGCCCTGAGAACTGCCTTGAAGAATGCAAATCCTCCTGTATGGAATAGAGGGTGCAAAGGCAGCAATCAAGGCAATGTGTGAAAAGCTTCCCTCTGCAACCTGCACCATGACCTATTCAGAGAAACCTCCCCTTTTAGCTTTTAGCTCTGCTAGACAATTTACTGTGTCTCAGCTGTCTCACTGCATTATGTCCTTCAAACCCCCCCAGAATTAACGTTTGGAGCCAGCAAACACTGCTGGCTCCACAAGAAAAGCTGGGAGCGGAAAGGTCAGGTCGATTAAAGCACTTGATCAGAATCTTTAACATAAAGACGTCACAAGCAAAGCAGGAACGCTGCTTCACGCTCAGCTAAGAGCAAATGATTCATCAGGCAAGGCTGCTTATTTTTGGAGGATAGCCACAAAAGAGAAGGGAACATGCTGGCTGTATCGATCACGGTTTTAACGGGGGACCGCAGAGCCCTTCCCTAGTTTTGATGGAAATTTAATGTCAGGAATACATCATCCAATGTAAATACATCAATACATATTTTACATTGAATGGATTTTAAAGATGTTCTGGCCCAGCTTCGCAGAATCATATCACCTCTGCACAAATCTCAGAGCTGTCATTTAAAGCAAAGGGCTATTCTGCAATATTCTGTGTTGCTTGATGCTGCTAAAGATGGAGCCTTTTTGAGAGGACTTCTGTAAAGGTGGCTGGAGAAGCAGGTGTGCTCTGGAATCTCTAGTGCTTGTGCCTGCAGGGCAGACCTTCAGGGGGTGAAGATGTACTGGCCTAAAAGATGGTTTCATCTGGCTGACCCCCCCGCCTCCTGTGTCCAGCAGAGTTTGGAAATACTGTTGGAGCAGGCACTGCTGCCCAGGCAGCTGCACATCCCTTGAGCAGAGAGCTCCTGCTTGCCCCAAGCAGCATCTCTGTCTGACCCTTGGGCAGAGGTGCTGCAGAAATGAGTGGCACATGAGGTTTAGTTTGGTATCAGGAAGACGTTTTTCACACAGAGGGTGGCTGAGCACTGGAACAGGCTCCCCAGGGAAGGGGTCACAGCAGCAAACCTGTCTGAGTTCAAAAAACATTTGGACAGCACTCTCAGGCACAGGTGTGTTTCTTAAGGTGTCCTGTGCAGGGCCAGGAGCTGGACTCAGTAATCTTGATGGGTCCTTTCCAACTCGGTATATTGTAGGATTCTGTGATTCTAAGATAAATAAGTGTGAAGAAAAACACACAGGGAAGAAAAATTCCGGGAAGAATGGTTCAGAGAAGAAAATGCAGCCATAGAGAATGACTGGAAGAGAGAAAGAAGCAGGAATTCCTGGTGAAGGATCATTTTCCCAGAGGAGTATATGAAGGGAGGGTGCAGGGAGAGAAGTGTAAGTACAGTGTGATGAGGCATAAGGGGCAGGAGCACAGAGGAATATGCCCCTGGAAGAGAAGGAAAAGAGGAGCAAGTGGAGGTGGCAGCCTGGCGTGCAGGAGCTGCTGTGCAGGATTGCAGGAATGGCTTTTGGGGACATGAAAACCAATGAAGACCCTTAGGGTTGCTGAATCCAACTCCTTGTGGCCACTGGCAGCCAGAGCAGAGCCATCTGGGAGCAGATGTGCTCCAGAAGTTGGTGAACAGATGATCACAGTGCTCACCCCAGCCCACAAAATGCTTAACAGCACTTTGTAGTTCACCTAAGGCCCTCAGCATGCAAGACCAAGAGAGCAAGACAAGCTCTCTGATGCTGTGGGCAGAGGGATGGGGAAGGAAATGACTTCAGCAGCAGTGGTTGGGATGCACTGAAGGGGGGGTTTGAAGCAGAATTCATTACAGACCCAAGGGGTATGTCTGTGTTGCAGAATACTGTGTGGTGGGGAGGCAGTCACAGCTCTGTGCTTTGCTGCAGTCTGATTCCTGGAAAGGATAGCAGGGCTGTGCTCCTGAAAGTCCAAACAAGCTGGTTCCTGCATGGCCAGTGCAGATATCTCAGCTCTACATTGCATACTGTAGAAATACAATCAGTTCCTATCAATAATAAATTTAAAATAATTCAAGGCAGACTCTGATGGCAAAACCATTGGCCATCAAAAGCAAAGATTCAAAAGAAGCTCTCCTATGCCAAAGGTGACATTGTGTGATCAGAAATGCCTCACAGAGTGCAATACTTGTAATTTTTTTTCCAAGGCTCCTGTTTTCTCTCTGGTGGTCTGCTACCTTTTGAGTCAGTGCTCTCCTAATTTAGCCTGTAATGTCATGCAGGACCCAAGGCACTCTCAATCTGTAGTTGTGACTCTACCAACCCCTCTACAGAATTAACTCAGCTCTCAATTAGTCATTCAGCATGCCAGTGCATATAAAATAGACTCAAGTGAATCAGGTTTTGTGTGCAGGGACTGAATTGCAGTAAATACAGGGACTTGGAGAATCCCAGTCTGCATCTGGGCTCTCATGTCCAGAGGGATATTCCTCCTCCTTGGCCGCACAGCCTCTCCAAGCAGAACAGAAAGAAGAGCCAGTAAGTGATTTTTTTCCTCATGAAGCTATTAATTTTCTCCTTCAGTTCTCCTGTGGAAGCAGCAGTGACCAGAGTGTGTAACAGCAGCAGTAGTGCCATGATGGCAGGATATGTAATGTGAGGGTGCAAGGGGATGGGGGGAACTGAATTTGGATCTTCAGTTTTCAGCGCTTTTTTGGGATAGAATCAGGGCTTGTCCCCAAACCAGAAGGGGGAGGGGATATGAATCAGGGCTTGTCCCAAAACCAGAAGGGGGATATCTGCATTGAAAAGGTGTGAACTGTAATTTTACAAGATTGTTTGACTTGTGTGAAATGGCTCTTGGTTGGGGAAGAGGTGATGCTGGAGGTAGCACTGTCATCTCAGCTGGACCTGGTGGGCAGCAAGCCTGGACTCCCAACTGTTAGCGAGCTGATCTTCTGCCAGATGCCACTTCCTTGGTCTGTTTTAAGTTCAAACAAGTTGAAATTTGATCTGTATCATAGAATCATAGAATGGTTTGGCTTAGAAGGGACCTTGAAGGTCATCTAGTTGCAACCCCCTGCCATGGGCAGGGATATCTTTTGCTAGACCAGATTGCTCAGAGCCCCATTCAACCTTTCCTTGAACACTTCCAGGCACCTGCTTGTACATCAACCCACAGTGTCTCAGCTTTAATTATTAATGGTATCCATAAGAATTGTGACTGGGCAGGTAAACTCTAGGTGGAATTATGCCCCCAAAGTAATCTAATCCTGGTATTTCTCTCTCTGCAGGGGGTGGAGGGAAACGCAAAGGCAAAAGCAAAAAGTGGAAGGAAATCCTGAAATTCCCTCATATAAGCCAATGTGAAGATCTCCGAAGAACAATAGGTAAGAGCTTTTCCCTTCTTTGGAAGAACAGCATAAAGAAAACATTCTATCAGAACTGGCTCATTAGAATGGCATTAAAGGTACTCATCATTACAGGGAATCAGTTTACAGGTGGGCATGCAATGCCCGTTCCTCCCGTGGTGCTGCCATGCAAACTCAGCATTTTCTGTTCCTAAAAGGGGTTGTGGACCAGGCAGAAGAGACTGGAATGCTGCACTTGCAGGGCAGGACATGGGGCTGGCAGCATCCAGGCCCTTTGTTTTCCATACACAGGTTCCAGGACCCAAAGGGGTTTCACAGCTGGACAATACCATGTGGGACAGGGGCTTTCACTCTGTCCCTAGCAGTGTGGCTGCAAAAACACATTCAGAAAGAAATCCCCTCATCACATCCTGCATTCCCTTCTAGTAAGTATCTCCTTATCTGGGAGGAAATGAGCCTTGGAAGTTAATATTAATTATAGTGTGGATATGATGTTTGAAGCAGCAGTCACAGGCATGTTTGCTCAGCAGCACCATCCCCTATTCACAGCCACAACTCAGCTTTATGGAGGTTTTTTACAGGACATGTAAAAAAACTTCTTTTAACTTAATTTGTTTTATTCATGTGGGCCAAAAGCTGCAGATTTGGCAGGGAGCTTGCAGTGTCCATTTTCATAGCACTGCATTTCTCCTGCTCATACATGCCAAATTTCAGCATTCTTTTGACTGCTGCCTTGGCAGACATGGCTAGTAGCTATCTCCTTCTGCATTCTCCCCTGGAAAGCCCAGGATTAATGGTCTCACCACAAGAGGTTAACTTCAGCATTTGAGGCTTCTTTTCTTCCCTACACATAAAATCCAGCCACTGGCAAGAAATGAATGAAGGGCAAGAATCTGTAACAACTGAGATAAGGGGCAGCATAATTTGTCTAACTTGGGTAAACTCCTGGGGTTTGAGTGACAGTGCCCTGGCACTATTTACATTAGAAATCCACAGCATGTTTATGCAGAGAAAATATGTGGAATGTTTTGAAAACCCTTTTCATGGTATCCTTCAGTAAAATTTTCTTCCTTTGCCTTCTGTTGTAGCTAAAAGGAGGTAAAGAAAAGAGGGGAGGCAGGAGAATAGAGTGTAGGTTTTCCCCAGCTGACAATATACAAAGCCTGACCAATTTCTGAAGGTACAGAACCTGCTGGAAGCAAATCTGACTTAGTATATTGTAATTTGTAAAGGGAATTCTCCCCATTGTTCTGCCAGCCTTGGATTCCAAAGGGGAAAATGGCTCCAGATAAAATGTTCTCTCTTTACAAAGGTGTACTACCCTAAAACGAGGAATCTTTTAAAAATTAAGTCTGCCAATTATTTCTGTTTCTGAAATGCTATTTCTGGCATTTTTTGTGTGTGTCAGCTTCACCGTAATGTAATTGTTTTGCATTTTTTTGGTGAATAATTTGGTGATGTAACCAGGCAAGAGCCGTTGTGGGATCTCTGGGTGGATTTGGTTTCAGCCATTACAGTGATTACCTGTAAACTGGCACAATGGGAAATAAGGTCCAAATCCTGGTTCTGTAACTCTGATTTTTGTTGAGTTGAGCTGGATGTGATTACACAAGGAATAAGGCACCGCTCAGCCTGAATAATGTCATCTGTCCTTGCTGGCTCTGCCATTTTCAGTGAATCTCTGAAGTTGAAACATCCCAGATAAGCAGTTGTCTGAACTTCTCCTGGCTCATACAGGGTGTCTGACACATCTTGGGTGGGTGGGTCTATAGCATTAAGTCCTTTTCATGTGTGTGCTCAGGCTGGATCCATTGCAGATCCCTTGTCCAGGGCTCTGTGCTCCCTGGAGCCCAGGAACAAGTACTGGTCACTGCAGTCTGCCCTTAAATGGCTTCTTTTCCTGCTTCTGCTGAGGAAGAACAATTTCCCTGGCTTTAACCCTTCTTCATTTGTTATTTTCTGCAAGTCCTTTAAAAGGATCTCAGGATTTCAGACTAGTGTCTGGACAGGTACAGTGAATGTGCTGAAACATCTTTCCTGGCCCTTCAGCTGCTCTGGGACATGCAGGGGATTCAGTGTCTTGGGGTGTCTGCACATCAGCCCCTACCCTAACAATTTCTTTAGTTCAGAAATAGAGAGCCCATAAAGACTTTTTCCTCCAAGGCCAGGCTGGATGGGGCTTTTAGTGGAAGGTCTTTTAGGGGGATTGGAACTTTCCAACCTTCCAACCCAAACCATGGTTCTAAACCTTATACAAGGAAAAGCCTACAGCCTAGTTCAATTTGTTTAGAGATCAAGACGAATACAGGCAGGTTCTGCTCATCACAGACCTCTTTGCTGCCTGTCCTCCTCCCAGCATTTTCCATCAGACAGAGTTTTGCCACTTAGGTTAAAAAAAAAAATCACAGTGAGTCTTGGAGGGTTGGATGAGCTGGAGCACTAGGCTGTTGAGGTTTTGTTGTGTTCCTCTCTTCTGGATGCTTCCCAAGAGCCTCCAGGGAAAGGCTGGAGGCTGGAATGGGATGGACTTTTTGATTTAGAGCAGTCATGGACTGCACAGCTTAGTTTAATGTAGCCATAAGCAATAGGTGGAAAATGCTGCTGTTGAAATTGTACAGCCTACATGTGTGTGTAGATGCCCACATTTTGGTGTAAAAACGTGTGTGCTTTTGCACCCCGCTAAGATGTACTGAAAAGAGTCTGTGTCTTAAAAAAAAATAGTGTAGTGTGAAAAGAAATCTGTGAAAAACAGGAAGGCTGAAATAAACCAAGGGTCTGCGACCTGTGTTGACACAATTATGAGTCAGTTCATACCTTTTGGTTACCTCTGTGTTTACAGGAGACTCTGTGTTTGACTATCCATCATCTGGTGTCTCACTGAAAGACTTGCTTAGTAAAGCCCTTTTTTTCCCCTCCTTCTTGTGCACAGAAATAAAAATCAAAACACCCGAGAGAAACACTGCTTTTTGATAAATAAACAAACACTGGAAACGTCTTTATTAAAAGTGCCATTTAGGCAAGGAGCTATTTTTTTGGACTGGACTTTAAAGCAACTTCTTTTCTCCTTTCTTTTTTGTCCAAAGTACGCAACACCTTTTGCAGGGAAATTCAGTGGCCTTCATTGTGTGCTAATTAAATAAGCAAGGGAAGCAGGGATGCTGCACTTTACTGGGCTCTGAGAGAGGCTTGTATACTATGAATGGCTAATGCATGTTTCCATTTGCAGCCCTCTTCCTGGCTGTATTTAATTGTATTAAAACAGCCGGCCCTTTCCAGGTTGGAAGATTTCCATATTGGCACCAGAGGCCCAGTCAATCGATAAAAACTGATTTTTGAGGCATAGCTGCCATGACTCATGTGACGGATGCTGCTGTAGATGGGGTTCTGCTATCTTTAAAACTCACAGATGACAGCTTAGCAAAAGAGAGATGTTTCAAGGGAAGAGGAAAAATACCAATGAACAGCTTTAAAAGTTCCTGCATTTGACATGGCATGAAGAGATGCCACAAGTTAGAGATATCCAGCAGTTTAAAGGCCATCAGTAAACAAAAATATAAGAAAAAGTTGCAATTTGAAAGGCCAGAGTCTTTTTGATGATAAAAGATTCTGGATGTCTGTAAATATTTCTGAATGACGCAAAAGGTTCTGTTGGTTAAAAGTGTGGAATTTTTATTTATTTTGCTCAGACCCATTCTGTGCTTTTTTCTTGCATAAAAAAACTGCCTGGGTGAAAGAGTTGATTATTCTGATCTTTGGCAAATTTTCATTCACAACTGTCCAAATGCTATATAATAAATCAAGACTTTTTGACCCCATAGATTGAACCTTGTGGGGAAACTGCCACAGAATGTGTCTGTGTTTGCTGCATAGAGTGATTTGCTGCATTATTGCATGACACTTTTAACTCCTTTGGTAAAGCAGTTTCTGGTTGTGCATGATGCTCAGGTAGAAGAGAATGCTGTGGATTTCTCTTGTTAAATATTTTTATTCAGTGAGATTTCACAGTCAGAAAGATCAGCCCCATTAATACTAATTTGGCCATTCTTGGTCTTAAAAAAAAAAATCCTTTCTTTGCCATTTAACCTCTACATGGCATTTGCCTCCCATTTACACAGGGTAAAAGTAGCTTGAGCTTCCAATTTTGGCACATTCTTTTCCATGTTGTTAAAAATACACTTCTGTGTGAGAAACACTTTGTAGAGCTGGTGAACAGAGTAAGTGGGACAAAATCGAAGCCACGGAGTTCATTCACATGCTCACTTTTTACAAAAGCTGGCTCTTTTCTCCCCCCATCACTCTCTTGGGTATTCTACTTTTTCAGACATGATCAAGACCTTCACCTACACGATTTTTTTTTTCTCAGTCACTTTGCAGCTTATCTGCCTGGAGGCACAATTGGCAGTGCAGGCTCTGCAATGAGATTCAGATGCTTTGAGTATTTGTGGAGCTTCCTAGAAATGCTTTGCAGCCTGCACTGAGCTCCTCCCTGTGGCAGAAAGCCTCCTGCTGTACCCCTGGTGTCTCATTCAGAGGTAGCTTGGATCCCCCTCTCTGCTGCACGGTGCTGGCACATCTTTCATGAATTCCCACCAGCCATGCTCGGGTTTCTTGACTCCAGAGGTTTTCCAGCACTGCAGAGAGAAACTCATGGCTGAGGGGTGTTGCAAAAGCAAAGTGTGAGCTTCCAGGCTTGCTCGGGAGGGAAGCTGTCCCTGAGAGACTGAGTGACAGCATGGCCTGTCAGTGTTCCTTGTGGGGTAATGTGTGGCACCCTGCCCCTCTTCGCTGGGAAGGGCATCACCCCTGGGTTGTATCCCTCAGGGGATGGAGATGTAGGCAAGGAAATGCACTCCATGTGCAGATCCCAGAGCCTGAGGCCACGTGGGGGTGTCACTTATAAAGCTCAGGCACTGGAACGGGGAAAGAGAAGGCATCAAAGCTCCGTCTGATCAAAAACACAAAGAAGCGGCCAATTTTCTCTCCACCAAATTCTTCACCTCCGATGTTTACAGTGATTAAAAAGCATGGTTGGGAAATGTAATCCTGAAGCCAATAAATAGATCAAAGGAAGGAATTGCAGCTTGCCTTCCACTGTAAATAACCTAGCTCAGCTGGTTATAACTTCTGTGATTGTCCTGTAGTATTGGTCTGAATCCTACACCTAAGGCTGGTCTCGTGTTTTTGGCTAAAACTAGAGTTTAATTTTTGAGAAATATTTTTTTGATAGAAAGTGTTAGCTTTCCTTGGAAAAAACCCTTACATTTTTATTGGAAATAGTTTTTCAACAAGCAGTCAGGATTCCACGGCATGAAATAACTGCGAGGGGAACCGTCTCCTCTTTTCTTTCCAAATGTGTAGGAATCAGGGTAGCTGTGTTGGGAGGATGCTGGTGGGGAGTGTGTGTGTACAGCCAGAGCTGAGTACCCAGCACAGAGCTCTACACCACTTCTGGAAGGAACTGACTTTTCTGGAAACCTGAGGAATTAGAGCTACTGGAGTAGAAAATGCTGTCTAGTAAAAATATTTAAATGAATAAATAAGACAACATACTGTATTGTTGTTATGCTCTTAATTGAAATATATTTCTAGAGAAATTCATATCATTTAAGGCCCAAGCTGGTAAACATGTAGACGCAAAAAGAATTTTTTAACCACACAGGGTGTCCCTTTAAATTCAGTTGATGCCAGGCTGGGGGGGTTTAGCAATCAGAATCGTGCCCTGTATGAAAAGCAGTTTTCCCACACTGGTGCCATTAGGTACCTGCAACATAATTCATATTTCAGTCACTATCAGCAGCAGCAAAGGGGTATCTTGCTGCTGTTCTCCCATCACCCATGTGCCAGCACCTCACTGGGGTGTTTGTTCTCAGCCCAGGTGCTCAGGGGAGGGAGTGGGCTCTGCATCACCCCGGGGTCACCAGGGCTTCTTGTGGGTGATCCCATGGGTGCTGGAGTGGTGCCTGACAGAAAATCTCCTGGATGAGTTATGCTCCATGGTGGTTGTCTGCAGGGCCAGTACAGAAAGACCAGAGAGAAGAACCCAAGAAGGACCAAAAACGAAGTTGGAAGGACTCCTGAAAGCTCTGGATAGGATGCATTGCTCTGGAAAATGTTTTGCAGAGTTTTTTTTTTTATTACATTAATGCAGAAAAATACCTCAAACTGATTCATTTCTAAATGAGAAAGAAAGTCCTTCCCCATGACAGTGCCCACTCCATACACTTCCCTTCTCCTCACTTTCTTTTTTCCTTTTTCTGCAGTAGACATCACTTTCCCCTCTCTTCCTTGAGCCAGAAGGTCTCTGTTGCTCCTTCAAAGTACAGCTTATGCAATCTTTCCAGCACAGGCCTTCCTGCAGAGTTGCCCTCTTGTTTCTTGGACTTGACGTGCTGTCCCATATCGTGAATACATCTAAATTAAATTAGATACTCTTCAGGGGCAGGAACTGGCCACATGATAGAAACAGTTCCAGCACATGAAATGATATGGCTGACGTCAAAACCATAGTGTTTGTTTACAAACCCACAGTTGGTTCAGTTCCTTTCTTTAAAATCCTTCAGATTCAAGTATAATTCCATCATAAACATAGGTTTCTAGTGCTCAAATGTGGACAAACAGAGCAATGTTTGGTGCCCTTGCAAGATTAGCTGTATCCAGTTTATAGCTATGGGTGGAATTGAGAAGGGTTGGGGTTTTTTTCCCCCCCCTTGTAATTTTTTTTTAATGCCATCACAGAAAATATGTGAAAAACAAGCTGTTTTATGCATCTAGTGAGACTCAAGACTAACACTGGGAGAACAGGCTGCTTGCAGGCTGCTTGTGCTTGACAGCTTCCAGGACGGGAAGGGGACGCAGGGGAAATGAGTTGAAATGATCTCAGTCCACGTTCTATTTACAGAATTTATTTCACAAGACTTAATCCATTGAGTATTACCTTGGCAGGGGCAACCCAGAAAGAAAGCAAGAAAGATGTTGCTATTCTCCATAAAGAACGGGCAGCAAATCCACATCTCCTTACCAAAAAGTGAGCCCCCACCAGTCATCCTTCAATAAGGAACAAATATTATCACTGAACTTCTGCATTTGTGTTTTGTGGCAAAGACTGTATTAGCCTTTGCAAACTGAGAAGGAAAAATTGCCACGACTTGCACACTTTGAATTACTTTCCAACGTTATTACAGGGATATGTAGGAAGGGAATTAGAAGAGAATATCCTTTTACAAGATCTATTTCATCTCTTGCTGAAAATAGAAGTAGATATTGTGAGCTGCAGGGTTTTTCATTATCTCATTAGGTAATATGAGTCATTAAGTCTAATTAATACTTATGCAGTGATTTGTAAAATGCTATAGAAGTGCTCACGGGTCCTGTTAAATAGTAGTACTTGGTTGTTAAGGAAATTTATTTTAAAACCAATTCAGCATTTGCTGGGTATGGGGAATGAGAGGTAGGGCTGCATTTATGGTAAAAGCTTGCTCTTATCCCTGCAGGACTGTCTTGTGGCTTTGCTCCTGGTAGTGATGGGAAGGTGGTGGCAGGACAAAGCTTGGCTGGCTCTGCTCAGCTCTGCTGGAGTCTGAAAGTTTCCCTTAAATTAAACTGTGCAGGTAATGAAAGGAGGGGAGTGCAGGGAGGGAAAAGGGAGAAAAAAGGTCTACCAGACCTACCTTATAGGGATGCTGTGAAGTGAGCAGCCTGAAATCCTCACCTATGGGGAAACACTCATCCTTTCAGGGAGGAATGGGATTAGCCAAAGTTAATGCTTCTTGAGGAAAGGAACTCATTTGGAGCAGCTGGTAGAGGAAGTGTTACTTTGACTTGCCTTCTGCTGGTTACTACAGAGGCCTCTAGGATTGTGGCTGGGCTTTGTTTTAGGGTTTTCTGGGAACAGTCATGCACCAGGGAAAGTCCCTTAGTGGAAATATGGCCCATTGCTGTCCATGCACTCACGGCTTCCAGCTGTCAAGGAAAAGAGAGGTTGAGCGTTTTTAAGATAGTCCCACACCTATCTTTTAATTCTGATTTCAAAACAGCATGAGGGAATTCACATGTGGAATGTTACAAGACTGATTTTTCAGTGGTTTGGCTGAGTCCCTGAAGTCGTTGAGAGATTCCATTTATTTTTCAGGTAATCACTCTGTGCTGCTTTGAAAACACTTGGAGGTGATAATTTGAAATATTTCTCTGTGCTCTGTAGGTCAGGAATCAGGGCATGGCCATGAATTCTGCTGCATATTGCTATTAAAATAGAACCTCCACTCAGCAGGATCAAAGCAGGAGCTATAAGGCCATTTCTGAAAGGAGCCTCTGGTTGTGCCAGTACTATTATTTACTTATTAATCACATTTTTACCATGGTAAACTGATTCCATGGAATTCTAAGACAAGTAAAATAAAATACTCTCTTGCCTTCAATTGCTGTGCCTTAGCTGAACTAATGGAAAGGATGAGTGAAAGTCCAATTTAGGGAAAGGAAATTAAATTATAGAGCAGGATAATATGAAAAAAACTCCCAAGTTTGGGTAGGATGGTAGACTGATAGTTGATTTTGTTAAAGAACCCCCTGTTGTCCTGGCATTTGTAAAGCCAGTGAAAAATTATTCAAAAAATATTCTGAACTCTTATGTTAAAAAGATATTTAAGTTACAATTCAATTTAGTACATTAAGAAAAGTGTGAAGGGTTTTACCTTTCCAGAAGAATTACTAATTTCAAAAGATGGGGAGTCTCTGTAATATTAAATGACCCACAAAAATATAATCTTTGGAGATGGTTACAAACTTCTTTGTACCTGCCAGATTTCACCATCCTCCAGCCCTGCACCAGCTTTACATTTGTACAGTGGCACTTTGAAGGTCTCTCCATGTCACATTGATTTTCTGAGCTCTCTCTTGGACAAGTTAGGTCAGTGTTGACAGATTGGTGAAGGCTGTTCTCATGAGCAGCAGGACCTGGCTCAACTACATACGAGTATTTGCAATGTTGAAACAGCTCTCTATAAGTAAGTGCTTTCAGGCTTTCATAACTCCTGGTCCAAAATATTTTTGGCATTTGTAAACACGGCTTATGGAGAAACATGGTTTTGAGCACAAGAAGAATTTGGTGTAAGTCACTTCAGAACTATTCTGATCAGTCCAAACAAACAACATTCAACACTTGAGCACCAGGCTTGTCGCATTTGACCTTTTGGTGTGGTTATAGTTTGTTTCATGAACAGTGACTTCAGCACACTGAGCTTCAAGAGAGGTCTAAAAAGGAAGAAGGGACACCCTTAAAGGTACAATACTGACTCTATAATGCAAAAGAGAGAAACACATGGTGGGGAACTTATTCATAACAGGGAATATTTGATTTAATGTAGCAAAGTTTGACATGTTTATGCTGATCAGCTCTCCAGCAGCCAAAGCCAACTGGCAGCCCTGCCACTTCAAGCAAGATCCTTTTCAGATTTCCTTTTCAGATCTTTTTAGCTGAACCTGCTAAGCCTGACCATGAGTAACTAGGTGGGAAATCTTTGGAAAAGACCTCTGTGCTGGTGACAGGATGGGCCCCACATGGGAGCGATCAAACCTGTCCTTGGGGAGGGAACAACAGCACTGTTGGCTCCTGGAGACCTCTGTGTGCCCAGGTCTGTGCCTGAGGAGGATGGAGAATGGAGAGTGGGTGAGCTGGGGGGAAAAGCTGTAGGTAAATAAAGTTACATCCCCTTTGTATCATCAGTGGGAGTTTTCCCAAGGCTTGTTCTGTCCGTGGGAGAAGAGCCAGCATGAAAAGAGCAGCTGTTAAGCAGCCCCAGTGCTGGGAGTGGACCTCATGACTGTCCTTAGCTCCATGCAGGCTTTCTTCCTCCAAGGTAGAAACTCTTTCCTTCTAAGACTCCTTTCATCCCTGCACAGGAGACTGTGGGTGTCCATGGGGTACTATAGCCTCATTATCTTCTACAGGAAAAAAAACCCCAACCAACTTCTAAAAATATTGTCTGTGTCAGTATTGTCTATGCCAGTGTGACTGTGAATCAGTGGTCAGAGCTGCGAGGGAGAATTACAGCCTTTTCTCCCTTTCTTTGCCATGGACAGCCCCAAGTCCTATGACTGGGACGAATGTATTTTTTAGAATCTACATCAAAGTCTCCTGAGGGTGCAGAGACCTTTCTTATGAGTTAAAAATCAGCTACTTTAGGTGAGATCTCAAGGCGTGACAGGAGGCAACACGAAGTTTCAAGCTCGGCAGAGGAGCTGCCAAGGCAAAGGTCACACAAGGTTGTGGTTACTCCCACTGTGCTCTGCAAAGGGCTCTGTGCACCAGCACAGACTGGGATTACAGCAGGGCCAGCACAGAGACAGGGAAGACACGGATCCACCCTGTAGCCTGTGTGGTTTTCGCAAGTTTTCTGGCACTCACTGGCCTCTGCTCCAAATCCTGAAGGAGCTCTGATGGAGACCTGCCATCCCTGTTCAAAAAAAAAAGGGATAGGATTTTGTTCCCAACAGCACCGTTGAGCTAAGTGGAAAGTAACCATCACCCACAACCAATTCCTAGGTAAAGCACCTATAGACTGAAATCTACAGTAGTGCTCACTGTAACTCTTAGCATAGGTAGGATATTCCTTTATTTTCTCCTTGTTCATATCATATGAGAAAACTTCTCCATCCCCAAGGACAGATTATAATTTTTTTCCTAAGCCCCCGTGTTCATTGCAGGGGATTGGACTGGACGACCTTCAAAGATCCCTTCCAACCCAAACTATTCTATGATTCTTTGATTTTAGCCTTCTGTCTCACTCATTGCTGGAGGCTGATGATGCTAAATCACATCTCCCCAAAAGCCTTTATTCTTTGTGTAAATTAGCTGATAGCTTCCTTCTACTGATGCAAGTCAAAACAATGCTTTAGCTGGCAGAATTATGTGGAATTCTGCCTCATCTGTTTTTTGCCTCCCATCAACAAACTCGTATTTCCCTAACAAGTCCTCAGATCTGGCAGTTTTCCAGGGTTTCCCTTTTTGGTAGGCAGCAATAAGGAAGGGAATCTCATCTTGCTGCCAACTCACCCACTTACAGCATGCATTGAGAAGGGATGAGAAAGCCTTTCCTCTGACTGCCTCAGAGAGAGAAGGCACTGGGAGTTCAGCTGGAGGCTCTGCCTGTGAGATGTGGGTCATCAAGACAAATTAGAGAGCAAACGCACCCCTTTGCTTTTCTTCCTGCCTTTAATTTAAGCAAATTTAAGTCCTGGTGATGCATAGACAGCCCTTGAAAGGGAGATATTGTGTGCATCTCCCAGGCAGGTGCACTCTGACTTCCCTGTCTGTGCTCTGGTGCAAGGTGGAGGTACAATGGCATGAGAGGGAACATTGCAGTGACTGTGATCACTGGCCCTGGGCCGGCTCTGCCAGCCTGGGTGCCAGCTGTGGTGGTGGGTTTTGCATAGCTGTGGGTTTGATACCAGGCTAGCTTGCCAACTGGCAGCATGAGTTGGGTGGCTTTCAACTCCACAAATGCCATGGCAGCATCTGTTTCTCATCCTACAGCATTTTAAATAATGCACATTTCCAGCTGTCTTCCCCTTCCTTCCCAATTCCAGAGCGCAGTTTGCTGGTTTCATGCGTTGCTCTGGGATGCATTTCCAGGCTATGCAGTTGGCATGCAAAAAGCTGATCAGGGGGCTGCAGGATTTGATGTGAACTGTCCGTGCCCTCATCCTCCAGATGAAATCCTCAGCTGTGAGGAGTCCTACAGCTTGTGGAATGCGTTAATTAAACAAGAATCTCTGGAAGAGGTAAAGTGGTAGAGGTCCTCTGCAGATAACTTGGCAGCTCCCTAATACAGTATTCATGGCTTCAAGTCTCTCAGGAAAAAAAAAAAAACAGCTTTATAAAAGGTTTTTTAAAGCCCTGCTTTCCAGTAGGAATGTATTTGAAGAACGCAGTGAAGGCTGTGGAATCATGCTGCTCCCAAGCAGAGGAAAGATTAAATTCCAGTGCTTTGTTTGGGGTAAATTGCTGACCTTTGTCTTCAGCATTAAAGCCATCTGAAGAAAACCATTCCCAGCATGCAACGAGTTGCTTGTGCTGGATTCTTTCCTGCATACAATGTAATAGTTTAATATGAATATAGCAGGAAACAAGGAAAATTGAAAGCATAATTCATTTTGAATGGCATGATGTAAGAGGTGATTTCTTTTGAGGAGCTAGAAGGCAGAGGGATCAGCATTGAATATTTCAAGTAGGCTCCTCGAACAATCCCATAATGGACTTCCCCATCCCTCCGTCTTCTTAGGACAGTAAGTTCTATGTTTCGTCCTAGTCCTCTTTTTTTATTTATATACTTTAAGCCTTAATCAGGACAGTTTTACTTATCAGATTGTAAAAATACTTTTTTTCCTGTCCCAGAAAGTCAATAAGTGTCTGCTTCTTCAGCTCAGTAACAGTTCCCCATTCTGCTTTCTGGGCAGATTTACTCCATATCTCTGCAATTTACTCCATATCTCTGCAATTTCTACCCACCAAGCCAACGTCTCTAGGCACAAACTCTTCCTGCCGTGTTATGACTAAGCCTTTTCTACAGTAGCCTTACAATTCCCCAAATTTCTCCTCCCCTTCAGAGCCTGGGAAAGCAGATGGACCCTACAGAGTGACCTGGGGAGAGGTCATGAAATCCAGGCTGTTAGAGCTAAAATGGGGAAGCACATTCCAGAGGAGACAACCCTTGCACCAGGAGTGTTTGCAGAGCTCCAGCCCACAGCGCCGAGCCGACCTCGAGCTCTCCAAGCCACTGCAGTGACACGGGCTGGGGCATGGGGACAGCAGATGTCTGCTATTTAGGCTGTTATGGTGTGGGATTTTCCACTCAAGCTGGAGCTCAGCTCCCAGCTAATGACAGCCATGGGAACCCTGTGCAGTGCAGGGCCAAGCAGGGCACCCAGCAGGAAAAATCCATTGCAAAGCATCCTGCTGCTCTCAGCCATCTGAAAGGGGAGATGGCACGTGGGAAGCCAGCAGAGGCAGAGTCACTGCAGAGAGGTCCATAGTCAAATGTCAAGCCCACAGCTTCCTCAAAAGGAGAAAAGCACTTGGCAAATCCAACCCAGCCCAGAACCTGAGTGACAGAACAGCCTCCTTCAATCTGGCTTCTCATAAGTGCTGACTTTCTCATTGTGTTTCAGTAAATCAGTTTGATTCCTCATCTCAGGCTTGAAAGCTCCAGTTAATGTCTCTGCATCCTATTGGATTGGCCTGTCATTCAGCGGTCCAAGAGTGCATCCAGTGATATCCAGATGTGATGTCCTGTCAGAGCTCTGCATGTGGAAAAAAGCTAGGGATGGTGTGGATCTCCCATGGAAGCCCTTGGGGTCAGAGAATCGGGGCTTGGCATTGCTCTGCGGCTTCTGTTGTTGAAGAAGGGGAAGGCCATGTGGTCAGTGTGCTGTAATAAATATAGCTGACCTATCTGAGAGAACTGCTGTGGGCAAATAGTTCTCTGTGGCCTGGAGGAGGTTATCAGGCAGCACAAGGAATGTGGACTCTGGGTCGTATTCAGCCCTGGAATCAAACAGATCAGGGTTAAGCATCTGAGAACAGAGCTATGGCCATTGTGAAAGATCGTGCTCTCATTCAAGGCAAGGAAAAGTGAATACAAAACACAAAAGTGAATACAAAAGCTAATGTCTCAGGCAGCATGAGATGAGTAGGAAAACATTATTGCCACCATAAAAAAGCCATCATGAAAAGGCAAGATCAAATGGAGAAGAGCAAAACCAGCACCACAACAGGCATTCTGGTTTTGGGCTGGTGGAAGTTCTTGTGATCTTTTGACTGAGTTAACAGAAGCTGTTTGCCCAGGGCCCTTGCCAAGCAGCCCATGAATTACAGGTGTGATTGCACGTGGTTAATGCAGTGGGCACGACAGCAATGAGTGGCAGTGAAAAGAGTGGCAGCACAGGCTTGTGAAGAAGTAGCAGGAGTAGTATTTCTGAGAGGCTTCCCCCAGCCTGATGAGGAACGTGCCAGGGTGTTTCATGCTGTTGCCCTTTGCAGCTGGCACAGCCTAGCAGGCATTTGTTATTTCAAGGCGTACATGCACTGTCATTTCATGGTGTTGATCTATGCTACTTTAAAATAGAATGCTTAGAAAATGGATCGTGCTTGGACCTCCTGGTCTCTAATTTGCAGCAAGTGAAATTTATGCTCCTATTAATTTTAGAGAAAGGCTGTTTTAAGGCATTGTCTCAGGCATTTATTCTTATTATTAATGACCTACTGTATTTTTTTGTAATTTCTGCTCTTACCCAGGACTCAACAACCAACTACTCATGGACAGTGAGGCTTGTGGGATCCAGAAATGAAGTCAGTGCCAAATATCTGGACTGATGTAGAGCTGTGAGATGTGATGTGATCCCAGACACAAGTAAAAGGTGGTCTCTGCCTTAACTGTGGGCCGCAACAGAGCTTGTTAATCAATGATTTCTTACCTTCCCTATTTATTTTTTTTTGTCGAACCCAAATATATTTCAACTGAAATGTGAATACCCACATGGAAATTTTAAAGCTCTGGCCTTGCTTGCTGAGCTTTTCACAGTCATTGGGCTCCTCTGAGTACATGCTGAAAGACATGGTCTGTACCAGGTGTTTTCAGTTATTTAATCAGAAAATTATGTGAAGGCTGGAGTGAAGAATACAGGAAGATCTGATAAAAAACTTAGGAAGATAACAAATTAAAATGTTGTCTCACAAGAATGCTGAATTGGGAAAAAAAAGAGAAGCAGACCATTTCAATTATATGAATTATCTGATTTGGAGATCTCCACAGTACAACAGTTCCCATTGAAATCAAGGGACTTGGTATGAATTCCTGGACTATCTTGCAACATTTGTAAGACTTTTCACAATGATGGATGAAGAGGGGAATTATCTGAATAATGTGCTACAGTGCTTTCAGTGAGGCTGTGCCAAGGGCAGCACCAGGTGACAGGATGGATGAAATCAGGCTGGTCAACACAGACACCTAAGGCAAAGGGAGCGTTGTCTTGGGTCTGTTCAGTGAAAATATCATTTGTGAGAGATGCAAGCAGATTATTCCACACTAGAGCCAGGTCTGGCCACTCTTACTGATCTAATTAGTCTCAACTGATGAGAGTGACCAAAATCAGTTTTCTTAATTGTGCTGGAAATTTCACATCTTCTTTCTGTCATATTTTTGCTGACTTCCTGCCAGTATTTGCACAAGCCGTTGTCATTGAACAGTGTAGATTGGTTCTGGGGAAATTAAGGCAAGTCAGCCATGCTAACCATGTTGACTGTGTGATTCAAAAGTGGTTTGGCCACTCCTAAAAAATGAAGAAAGAAAATTCTCCTGGTCCTTGGCAGAGGATAAGGTGACAACTTTCCAAACACCCTGATTTCCTTTCACTTAAAGTCCGACATCCAAAAAATGGGGAGGCTGTCGTCACATTTATGAGTGAGTTCATTTGAGAGCACAGTGATCAGTCAAGGGAAGCAGGCCAACAGGACAGGCTGGAAGAGAGACCTCTTGCAGATGGTTGTTTGGTTTTTCCCCCAGGGGACTTAGCTGGGACACTCCAAGACAAAAGACGCTTGCTGTCATCCACAGCGAATGTTCTCCAAGTGCTCCACCACATTTGGCAGCTGCAGCCAGGGTCGACTCAACTCTTGATGTTGCCCAGGGCTATAAATTCTGGTGTGTGTAGTTTGTTGTGAGAGGGATTATCAGAGGAGATCTTTTACTTTAGCTTGTCTCTGCTCTGCTTGGAGACTGCAGCCTGTATGGAATTTCTTATTTAGAGTAGGATGTTAAATGTAGTGTCCTGGCTAAATTCCAGCCTGGGTGTTTATATTCTGCTCAATTAAACGCCATTGCTGGATCATTATGTGAAAGCAAACTGTGGTGCTTGTCCTTCGCTAGTAATGTATATACCCTGATTTATGGAGAGGCACATCAACCCTCCTCTGAGGATCACAAAGTCATGATTCACATCAGTAATGATAGTGTGCACTCGACCAGACCTTGTGGATTCTTTTTCTTGTTTTTTTTCTTTGTAATCTCAAGGTTTATTTTCTTGCTCTTGCAGTATTGCTGCTTTTCCTACCATGTTAGTGTCCCTGAGCTATCACGATGTATCTCCAGCGCGCTGCTGTACCACAGGTCCAGGCGGTGGAGGAAGGATAAAAAGGCAGATCTTTTAAGTCAGGGTAGTTTCTCAAATGCGTATTTCTTCAAGAGGCTTGTTTAGTCTGTTTCTGTTTTGTCAGGACATGTGTTTTTAGGAATCTCCTCCTTTCCCCGTTTAAGTCATGATTCTCTACATTAATAGTAGCGGTCGAACCTGAGAAGGCTTAGAAGGTGTCTCTGACAGGCATCCCAAAGCAATGAATATGTATCTGTATTATCTAAACCTTTCCACTCATCAGGGTAGAACTGCCCTGCTTTTCTGTGTTTATTCAGTGCCAAACACCATGCTCCATTCCATATGTTCTTGCTCCTGTGCCATGATTAGCCATTAGCACAGTAAAATAATCTTTATTAGTAATCATTATTAGTAATAATGCTACAAAGTATTATCAGGAAGAGTGAATGAGGAGATACAAGTTTGCTTTCCCCTGCATTGCTTCTTTGGAAGAAGGTATCTATTCCAGCAAGGCAATTCTGCAGAGATACAGTAGAGATCTACTCCTGTCTTCTCTTTAGGTCTTGCATCAGAGGCATAGCCACAGGTTTCCCCTCTTCGCATGCCAAAATCCAGGTATTTATTGAATTTTTAAAAGTATTGATTGAATTATCTCATTTGCTTCATGCAAAGAATGGTGGAAATTGTTGAGCTGTAGAGCAGTGGTTTGACTCAGCCATATCAGGTGTACTGACCTACTGAAACATAACAAGAATCCAGGTTTTGCTTTAAAAGGATGTGCACCATGAGATGGAGAACCAGTTGCAGATCTCATTAAGGCCAAGTACATTTATTTTATTTTTACCTGAAGCATAATTAATTCAAGAAGCGAGTTCCACAGGTTATATTTTTAGATACTCCTGGGCTGAGATGAAAAAGACAAAAGCTGGTCTTTTCCTCGTAGCTGGGCTGCAATGAACAGAACAAAAGAAATGGTTTCTGAGAGGGGACTGATAACTCCAGCCTTCTTCCATAAAGCAGCTGGAGGCTGGAATTCACACATGAAGGACATGTCTTTGAATGTGTTCTGAAAGAAGCACAACAAAAATGTTGTGCTGTGACTTGCATAATGTGTAGCTCCATCTCCCAACAGTTTCATGCACACTGTTGCTGGCAGAATCCAAGACCACAACAACGGCAAATTCACATGGGAACTAAACATGCCCAGCCAACCTCAAGCTGCCTTCAGATCCCTTGTCTGAGGAACACTGGAGCTGTACATCTGTTTTTTCACACGGGGTTGGCCCCATCCAGAGGGTCAAAGCTGTGTTAAGGATGATGCTGGTCATGCACAGGCAGTAAAATGATCTTGCCCTGCAAGTGCTACTTCCTAAGTTTTCTTCTTGACTTCATCTCCACAGATGAGATCAGTGGAAAGGAAGATGCGGAGGGAACAGCATGGAGATTGCAAAACATGCTGGGAGAAATGTACTTTTCCATGCATGTCTTGCTTGCTGGACTGCACATTCCACTTTCCCTGATGACAGTATTATGTGCTGGGTTTTGCTGGTAGCTAGGCAGCTACCCAAAGCAACAAATCCAGGTGCCAATGAAACTTTCCATCCACTGAAGTGGGTTCAAGGGCAGCAGTAACAACTCACAATTCAGTCTCTTCTGAGGCCACAACACAAGGTCCCATGCAATATTTTTAACTGCAAATTATTCCAAAATCTCTCTCAAAACATAATCTGTACTTCATGCTGCGCATCTGTACCAAGGATTTAGAAGAAAAATGGGTTATTAGTACCTAATTTACATTTTATGTTTTATGCTTCCTGGCAAGTTAAAGCTGTGGTCAATGGTTCGGCCCCAAATGGCCTTTCATTACTCAGGCTGTCCAGACATTCATAACCTTATGAGTCCTTACCAAAGAGGCTCAGATTTGTGCCAGAAGTATTGGGAGAAGAGAGTGCTCATGTAGAATATGTATAATGTAAAAACTGAATGGAATTCAAGGAAAGTAAGGTAATATTAATCCCCAATAAACTGAGAGAGATGCTTAACTATTACAAATCATAAAATTATACAAAACGTTGCATGAGTCTTATACAGTCACTCTTATTTTTCCTCATCTTCTGCCGTTTTATGTTTATCTATTTAGGCTAAAACTCTGGGAAAAGAAGCTGCTTGTGTTTTGGTTCCCATATGACCCTCAAAGATAGCATCCTCTGAGAGTTTTGCAGTCAGCATCCAGTGAGGCTCCCAAGTCAAGGTTCCCAAACACCAGCATGCAGGACAGAACTGGCCCTGTAACACATGATAAATAATAACAACACTTCTCCCAAAGCCAAACCTTCTGAGTAAGGGTTGCTGTTACTGGTGGGCTGGGTAGCACCATCCATTATTGAATTTGTCTAATATTGGACATTATAAGATTAAGATCTTGCCAGAGTTATGTTGACTTAAATTTTCCATGCTGGATATTTTCTGTACTTTTTTTTTTTTTTTTTTTTTTTTATTATTAAAACTAACAGTCTGAAGGTGGAAGCCAAGAGTGATCAGAAAGACAAAGAAGTATCATCAGTCTAAGTGGGAATGAGCACTGGTGAATTAACACCATTATAGCTATTCCTTAAATATCCAGGCTAAATATGAGATTTGTTGCAGTTTCAGAGGATGTTAGTTGCATTGCACATTGCTGAGAAAGTTTAACAGTATTTTGCTGCAACTCAGTGATGCTGTTCATCCTCTCAGTCAGAAATGGAAGAGGCCATTTAGGGATTTCAGGGAAGGATCCCATCTTGAGGATCTCTCCGTGCTTTTCCCTCCAGTGAAAGAAAGCAGCCACTTCAGACTGAGACTCAGAGTCTTGCAGATGTCTCCCAAAGGGTGACTCTTGGACAGCTGTTGCAGAGTTGCAGTAAATCCATATCCCACCTGTACTGCTGCACACTATCAGTGTAGGACAAATGCTGGGATCAGATGGGGGAAGAAATTGGGACCCACTGTCTAAAGAGATTGAGACTGAGTGTAGAAGTGGAGGAAATCATCTTAGAGGAAGTAGAATGGAGGAGCAGTACTGCTGGAGAAAATGGCAAAAGTTAGGAAGAGAAGGTGGAAGAAAAAATAGGGGAGTCATGGTTCACAGAGTCTGTAGAGCCCAGGTTGATCAGCCCACACAATTTACAGCTTCTTTGCCAGTTCCCAGCAGCACAAGCAGATACACTGACACCCCTGTGTCAGCTCTGCTGGTATGGGTATCACTATGAGTGGCAACATGATGGAGTTTCTGTTTCAAAGAAAACTTAGGAAAGAGCTCAAGAAAAGCTGTGTTAAAAGAACATTCTTCAAGTTGCCAAGTCGAAAGTTCCCAGCCTTTTGTGTAAACTCTTCCAAATGAGCAAGATTTTCTTCACTGGTCCACAGCAGGTTTTTTTTCTTCAGTTTTTCTTCAGTTCCTTAAAAGCTTAGGAAATTAAGCATGCAAAAAATATGTGTTAAAACAATGAGCACCTAAAATAAATTTTGAATTAAGCCTGCCTATGCAGCTTAAATTCATCTTTCAGTATATATATCAAGTAATTAATTTTCTTCCCCAGGAGCCCTAATGCAGCCAGTTCAAAAGCCTGAGTTAGTCTGGGGCTGGAACTGGGTTGTCTAATAAAGGAGCATAGAATGGCTGACTCATTTACTGCATGAGGTAAAAGGTGTGTGATAAATTTAAATGGGGATTTGCAGCATCAAAGGAAATGGTCTCATAGCCAAAGCAATTGAATAGCATACTAAGGAACTGGACAGGCATAGATCTTATGTGATGACAGGCAAGTCACTTAAAATTAGTTTTTCACAGTTGGCCTCTAATTGTGCTTTTTCCATTTTCTGAGTAGTTGCCTCGAGATTTTTGGGTCTTGGTTACAAATGTGTCCAACTGAAGCAAATGGAAGGTTGGCTTTGGACAGAGAGAGCAGCATTTAAAGTTAAATACACAGAAAATCAAGTAGCACCGATCAGTGGACACGTTTTACCTTAATCTTCATATGTTTCAGTTCCCCATCTGCAAAACTGGAGTCTCTGTCTCCCAAAGGTGGGGTGCAAATAGATCCATGAATACACCTGAGGTATTTAAAGGCTGTGTTGGAGAATGTCACAGAAAGATCTATGGGGAAATGAATCACTGTGTCTCCGGAGCAGGCCTGACTGGTGTGCAGTAAACACAGTCCAGGGCCACTCACTGAACCAGAGGAGAGGACCAAACACTGAATGGCTGCTCATTATTAAGCACTGTCTGTCCTGTGCGCTGAATGAGGCGAAGGCCCTGTGGGAATAGCAGTTTGCAGTGATGTAATTAAAGACCGTACCAGAATGCACATGCAGTGAGCAGTGGCATTCAGGCTGCACCAGCAACTTTAATTTAGGTTTTTCCTAGGTTTTGAGGCTTAGCTTTGCAACCTCAATCACGTTCCTCTAATAATTTGGGGTGTGTCGACGTAACGCTGCAGCTGAATTCTTCCTTGTGGAATATTATGTCTCATAAAAAAAGATATTCTGTAATCAAAAGTGAATGTGTTGCATTACTTCCTGTTTGCTCCCCATGCTGCTACGGATAATTGCTTCTTTCCTGCGGGTGGAATGAAGACTGTTGAAGCCCAATGGCCTCAACCATGGGCTGCTTATTCAATGTGGCATGTAAGCAGCAGGGATTTCCTTGTCCCTGGCTGGAGACCTGCATACTTTACCTCTTCCATGCAAGTAGGATGAAATTAATCAGTGTTGGTTTTCTCAGCAAGCAATGAAATTTTAACCACTGCAATGTCGGAGGAGGAAGACTCCTCAAAGGGGACCAGGAGAAAATGCATGAATGAGAAGTTCCTGCCAAGACGTGAACACTACACTTGAGTGTGTCCGAAACGTTGGGCGCAGAGAGTAAATAAGCCCCATGACAGGTCTAGCCTAAATACCCAGCACTTCCATGGCAAGTAGCCCATACTTTCACCAACCTTGGCATCGAGACGAGGATAATATTTTTGCAAGGATGAACTGCACTTGAACAATGTCTCTAATGTTTCCATGTCAATGCAAGCATGCTTTCCTTTCAGATCAGCCTCTTCTTTTCCATCTCTTTTCCCCCTTTCCTTTCAGAGAAGTACATTTTATGTGTCTGCTGAAGAGGAAATCCCTGTCTTCTGTGGAGTTCCTGGGCTGAGGACCCAGAAGACAGTTCCCCTCAGTCCTGGGAACGGAGCTGTTAAGCCTTAGCTGATGGTTCCTTTCCAGCCTCGTGCACTGCGCTGTGTCCCCATATCCCACTCTCACAGGAGAACCTCCCCATCTCTAAAGTGATAATTGCACACTGAATTCCATTTTTAGAGAACTCCCAGCAGCTTGTTGCACTGACTGATGAGGTGACAGAAGCAGTCTACCCGTGCACATGGGACACAGAATATTGCTGGTGAAGCCAGAGTTTGCTCCAAACATCTGTGCATCAAAAAGCCATATACAGCATCTGCCCTGCCCATTCTGGAGGTCAGCATGAAAGTACAAGCACAAGAGGTTACTCTGCTTGGTAGAACTGAAAGGGCAACCCAAATCTAAGTGGCTGCCCCATAAAAGTGGTCCTTTTCCCCATGTCTGAGCATCCCTTCACATTTATGGACTCAGAGGTGATGCTTCACACAGAGGGAAGGTGGTGTCACCCAACTGAGAAAAGGCAGCGTGAGCACTTGCACAGTTCTTATTTCCGACTTCATCCACCTCACCTCCTCATATGTTCTCGGCCAGAATAACTTGGGTATGGATTTCTCACGTAGTTGTGAGGCTGCTTTACCATGCCAGAGTTACTCCTTGCCGTGTGTCACTCTGGTGTCAAAGTTTATGAGATAACCAGATTAGATTTCAGTGTCCCCAGCTGATATATTTGAGCAAAGCAGTTTCTTGGTGGGTCAGCACCTGGCTGGAAGGATGCTGAAGAAGGAAGCATTAGGATCTCAGTTATTCATTTATTTCTTCAGATCCAGCATGTTGAAGTATCCTCTTTCAAGTGAGAAGTAAAGTGTCTAAATACATTTTCAGCATCTAAATATCCTATCATTTCTTATGAGGTAGGCAACCCTACTTGAAGTTCTTAATAATTTTGCCTTCTGTTCACTGAAATCTTTTCAGTTACCTTGGAGGTGATAGTCTGGGCTTCTTGTTTTGCAGATCTGAACACCATTATTTTGTGTTGCTGGATATTTGTATGTTGAAATTTAGGAAACAGAATGGGGAAAAAACACTTCATAAGGGTAAGATGTTTTTCATATGACAGTGTAAAAATAGACCAAGAAATGACCAGAAAAAAAAAAAGAGATAAACTGAAAAAATTCAAATGCTAGAATAACTTCTAAAACGGCAAAAGTTTTCACATATTTTCCCCATGACAACCCAGTTTTCATAAGGTTGAAGTGGAAGTTCTTTCTAAAATTGGTTTTTCTGTTTTTTGTAGACCTAAGAAAGACTGTTTATGGTTTTTGTTTCTGGACACAAGCTGCCACACCCTCTGCATCCCAGTAATTTGGTATGAAGGGATCCCTAGTACTGCAGACTTCTGTCAAAAAGAAGGAAAAAAATGCTTACCACTGCCAATCCCCCTCTTGCACAAGTTACTTTCAGTACATTTGGAGTTTCTAAATGACTTTAAAACCTCTTTCCACTCCTCCTATCAATTTTACTCAGCAGCTCAGCTCCTTCACACCCACTCAGAGGGGGCTGTCTCTCAGCAGGCAGTCAAATCAGCCTGTCAATATAAACCAAGGCAAAGTCAGTGTCTGTATTATTACAAATGAGCCACTTGTAGTTGAGCAAAAGATCCAGTTAAGTGGTAATTTAGCAGTGTTGTCACAGGTCAGTGGTATCCCTTAAAAATCGTTGGGGATTGATTGTTTTTCAGTATCTTATTGTCTCTGATTACTTAGGTTGGCGGTTGTGCTTATTGTGTAATTTTTTTAAAGGTTGGGATTGACAAACACTTATAAAATAAGTGGAGTTTTACCAGTGTGGGGTTTTGTTGTACTCAAAGCCTGGGGTTTCAAAATATCAGGAGAAAAAATGGAAAGAAAAATACCCAATAAAATTTAGCAATGAAGTAACAACTAATAGCATCTACTATTCTGTTAAAGGATTCACTAATAAAAAGGCTGGGATACTTAGGACTTGCAGTGACTATTGAACAGCATGCAGAATAAGTAATCCCTGTGAATGGTTTTATTATGTGCCTGTCAGTAACGTGTGCTGCTTAAATATGCACTCACTGAGTGACTGTGCTGGTGGCTCTGCGTGCTCTGCCACTTACTGACCTGGTAAAAGTTTCATCTTGAAAAAGGAGAGCTGATTTGCTTTCTACCTAGGCTGGTTTAAAAGTCAAAGAGTAGTTTTGCAGAAGTCTTTTCGTCTTAAGAAAGTGATTCACAAGATGTCTGCATTAGTTTCCTGGAATCGAGATGTTTATTTTGTGCTATGTACAACAGCAACAGTTCTGTAGATTTCATAACATTAAACATTCAAATTGCAACTTCTACTGAAATTTTCTTTCAGCATGTGTTACCCAGAATGTCACCAGGCAGGAGTCTAAATAACAGCACTAGACAGAAAATAAGTTTGGTATTTCAGTTAAAAACTTTCAGAGTGGGCATAAAGGTCCCAAATAAAAAAAAAAAAATCTCAGTAGCTACAGTCTTTGAGAACAAATCATCCAGTTCTGTCATTCCCATCCAAGGCAGAACAAAATGAGAACAACTAAGTGTTTGTTCCCCGAATTTCACAGGGCGTTTTTGAGGTGAGCTTTCATATTTCTTTGAGGGATTTTTTTTCCCAGTCCTCTGGCCTTGCTGCAGAGCCATTGTTGAAAGTCATTTAAGAAGATAAAGGCAAACTCTTTTTCTAGCCAGAGTGGTGGTCAGGGTTTTGGTGTGGGCAGCCCTTCCCTTGGGGCTGCACAAGTACCACATGAAAGTGCTGGGAAATGTTGGTGGGGCATCTTTTGTGATCAGTGTGAAGTAGTTGGGAAGCCCACCCTGCCCTGAATACCTCTGTGACTGGCCACAGAGGCAACTGTTCAAACACTGTGCTTGGGAAACCTCAGCAAAGGCATTGATCCAGGGCCATGTGCTTTTCAAGTGTAATTTATGGGAATGGAAACCAGCTTACTACTGGTAATGGTAATTTTTTGACTAGTGTAACACACCTGCCCATCTGTCTGTCAGCCAGTCATCCTGTCTCCCTGCTCTTTTTTGCTTTTTGTTCCCTTTCTATGCACTGTTATTTTAACTGGCAGCCAAATGTAAAAGAAAGGATATGTTTGAGAAAATGGTACCTAATAATTTAAGTTTTTAAGAAAAAAAAACTTTAAAATATTCCCATTGCACATTCACAGTCCAGATTTCCTGGCGATTAATCCTGGTGCACGCATTTCCACTGTCCTGCTGGTGTTGACTGTGGAACTGAGAGACAGGGTGAGTGGTTTGTTCATGTAAATTGTGCTTGACAGAGGAGAGGTGGGAAAACTAAGGTGGGCTTGATCAAAGAGCTACTGGAATTGATGGCAGTCATTCTTTCCATCTCAGTTGGTCAGAGCATGGTGCTGATAACACCAAGGTTGGGGGTTCCATCCCCATATGGGCCATTCACTTAAAAGCTGGACTTGATGGTTGGGTCCCTTCCAACTCAGAATACTCTGTGGTTTCAGCAGGTTTAACAAATGTCTTCATTATTGGCAGCAATTATTTGTTGTCTTTCCCTGCACTCCATGATTCACACAGTGATATTTTTGCTTGTCTGATTGAGAGGCTCAAGCATGAATGGCAAAGTCCATCTTCTTCAGCTGAACCTTGACCCTGCAGTTCCTGCTTTTGAGCACGGGGCTTGCTCAGTGACCCATATGGAAGGGATGCAGTTGCCTGAGTGAGTAACTTTTAGAAAATATCAGAAGTGTTGGGGGAGGGCTGGAATAACTCAGCAGAGTAGCTCAGATTTTGTTAGGATGAAAATTTGTCTTCCACTGGCAAGCAGCCTGGTCTCAGGGCAGAGCATTTTCACTTTGCCATCTGACTGTGCTCCTGGCACAAGGCTGGATGACCAAATGTCTCCCCTGTGAGAGCTGAGGGTCCCTCCCCAGGCTCTGGACCCCACTCCTGCTTTCCTGTGCAGTGATTATACTGAGCTCACAGGATCTTGTTTGATCCTCCTCCTGCTGCTGCTACAAAAAGGGTGGGTGGGTTGTTATCCCTCCTGTCAAAATCTTTGTCCAAAATCAACAAAGCCACAAACGCGTTCTGGTTCAAGTACTCGTTGCAAACATATTTATGCAACTGCTTGTAGGATTTGACTTTCAAATAGAATTCCATGAGCAAAGCTTCAATGCAGCTGCTTTCAAAAAACAAATGAGAAGATCCACATGTATCACTGAAGTGTATTTAATGGCGAGTTTGTTCCAATATTCTCCAAGCATATTTTCCATATCGGTCCAACTGGACTGTTTCCATCTCCAGTGTAATGCTGCTGTGATGTGTGGAGTTTATCCCTGTAGCCTAACGCCATGAAAAGAGTGGAAATAAGGGAAGTTATACAAAGCAAACACTGTCTGCATCTACATAATTACATTAGATGTTCGATGATCAGGAGGTTAAATTTTGTTTGTTTTAAAAAAGACAGCTGACAAGCAGAGAAAATTAAGCTGGCAGGACTTAAAACCAGTTTGGGATAATTCCATTGTCTCAAGTAAGCTTGATTGCATTCTTATTTTTAATTAATTAAACTTAGATAGTCAGTGCCAGAACAACTCTTGCTATAACAGCATAGATGAGGGTCTCCAAGTCTTTTGTAGAAAATCCTAAATTCAAATGGAAAAAGATAAACAAAGGCCAAAAAAACGTTCTCCCCCAGTAGGGAGATATGTTAGGTCTAGAGCTTTCCTCAGCAATGAAGGGCTGGTTTGAACTGCAGACCAGAACAGGCTGCTGTTCAGAATAAGGAATCTATCAAGCCATTATCTTGTCATAGGCCGTAACAGTTTCCATGTTTTATAAAAAAAAATAAAGAAAGCAGATGAAATATTTATGGTTAGAGAGAGTGTGCTCTTGCCACCAGCAGGAGAACTTCATCACAGCCTTTGGCTTCAGAGTTGCTGTCCGGCACCTGCAGGGCTCTAGAGCTGCCAAGACAAACACTCCCTGAGACAGAGGCTGCGTCGTCGTTTTTAATCTCTCTGAAGTGCCAGGTGAAGTTCTGGAGCAGTATAGTGGTTAATGTATAAAAAGACTCTGCTGTGCTCTCCTTGACTAAATTTCCGCTCCGGGAGTTTGCGTTGCAAGTAAATAGCCAGGAGCCACAGGGCCATCCAGCAGCACTCGGGGCTCCCACACTTTAATGGACTTCTTCTGGCCACGCTGCTCGGAGGCAGGCAGTGCCATTAGCCCCATTTTATAAATACAGCATGCCACTGAGGTCTGCAGGGCACAGAATATTAGTTGTGCTGGTAACTGAATTCCCACAGGAGCCTGGATGCTTGTATTAGGCTTTTATAACATGACTTACTGCCACAGTTTATAGGAATTTTTGAATGAACTGAAATGTGACTTTTTTATTCCCGTGTTGTGCTCTCTAACCATCTGGCTTGCCTCACTTTTTAAATGCATTGCTGGAGACAGGGCGAATGGAGAGTCCTCAGCATCTTAACCACAGATTTCCATTGTAAAACAGCCCCCCTCACTCACCAGATAACCAAAAAAACCCAAACCCAACAAACCCCAGACCCCAGAAATAACAGACAACTTCCCTCCTGTTGCTTCCTCCCATTCCTGCAACATTCCCAAATAGGCACCATGAAAAAGAGATCACTCTCTGTGTTACTGTGCAGGTTTTTGATCAGGCTCTGCAGTTTAAACAGCAATATCCCTGTTTCCTCTTTAGAAATGGTCCCCTATTTTCAGTTTCTCAAAGAGAAAAATCTGATACGTTTTCCACTGCAAGTACCTGAGTTCCCAGCAAAGTTCATGGAGTCCTGATTGGCCATGACATCTCCAGGACTGAAGACCATAGAAAATTAAGAGTAAGAGTAAAAAGTAATAAGAGGGTCTTCAGATGTATAAATATGGCCCATCTTGGGTTTTTTCTCTTGAACACAAGGATTATCTTTTGTATTGAAGCATTTTTATTAGAGATGGAAAACAGTCTTTTGTAGAATGCAAGAGCTAATGTTCCAGCTTTCCAGATCATTCTGAAATACAAGAGCAACACAGACACTGTTAATAATGCAATCAAAGCAATTTAAATCCTTTTAAAACATCCACAAAGGATGCTTTGATAAGAAGCAACTTTCATCAGTCTGAAAGACTAGGCAGTTTAGTGCGTGCTGTTTATTAAGTTTATACATAGACAGTGGTAATTCCACTTTTGGCTGGAGAAGAGCAGCAGTAAATTATAAGATATCTTTATAAGCACCAGTGTTAGACTTGCTGGTTTAAAATGAAAAATGTATTTATATTAATACAGCTCTAAATGGGGTTATTCAGTGCTTAAAGATGCAATTTGTTTTCCATTAATACTCTGAATGGATACAAAATAATTCTGTGAACCTTAAAGGATTTATTCCTTTTTTTGACAAAAAGAAGGAAATTGCTACAAGTGCACAGTGTATGATGGCCTGTGAAAGTCTGTTTAGTTCAGTTGTGCTGCATATTCTTTAATCTTGCTTGTAGTTCCTGCCTTTGTCCTCCTTTCCATTGTGTGTCCCTGTAAGGAAACTTACATAAAGAAAGCAAAGATGGGCAAAAAAACCAGAAGTGCTTTTCTATTTGGGCTGGGCAGGGTAGGATCTCTTTTAGCAGCCTCTCCCTGAGTTTGACTGAGGAGGGAGGTGTGCAATTTTGGGACATCTTTAGCAGAAATTTCCATCCAGCTCACGGATTTTGGGGATCACTTTGACAGGCCCCAGCCCCTTGGAAGAAGAAAGTTTTACTTCTGGTGTGCCAACAGTCTTAGGAGCTGACTGCTACTCCCTCGGGCTCTGCTGCTGCTCCTATTGCCCAGCTTGAATGTAGGGACCGAGGCTTTCAAATGCTTTCTTCCATTAATTTGGGGTGCTTTTTGTTATTCTGGGACAAAGCAGGTGAGAGGGAGGGAGCAGCAGACAAATAATAGACTTGAAACATCATCTGAATGGTTTTGGTTCACCTTAAAGAAGAAAAATCAGGAAGGGAGGATGAATTCTGATCTTGGATCAGTGAGCATGAGCAAGAAATGAACAATTAAGTCTTCCTGCACCCTCTTTGGGGGTTCCAGGTGTTTGTTTGTTGGTTGGTTTGTTTGTTTGCAGCGTTCTGTTGTTATTGTTGTTTTGTGGGGGCTTTTTTAGGCAGCATAATTACTTTGCATTTGGATCTTACTCATTTTTCTTCTGATTTAATGCCAAGGATAGCAGGGATCCAGAGGTCAAGTCCAAATGTTCCCATGCAGCAGCATGGTGCATGTCTTCTTGGCGATTCTCCATGCATTCCTTCGGAAAATCTGCTCTTGGGATTCCAGTATGTTGGAAAATAAAATGTTACTTAACAGATAGTGCATAAATACAATCCTTAGCCACACCAATAAATGACCAAAAAGCTGAAAAGATGTTCCTGGCTTTTGCAGACTTTAAAAGTGAGGTTTAAACTGAGCTCATCCCTCCCCACAGACATCTACAGGAGGAAGTCTCACCAGCTGATTGCAGGGCTTGGATTTACAGCTCTTCATTGCAGAAGTGCAGCTTTTACAGCAGTCTTATTTAGACACCTGCAGTTTACACTGAATATCATAAAAGACTGATTTTCAGCCAAGAGTTATCACACAGTTTTTTAGTTCATCACTAACCCATCAAAACCCACAGGTATATTGCAAATGTGAAAGAGAATGGTCCCTTTGCAGACCACTGTTTCTCTCCAAAAGGTGATACTTTGAGCCAGCCAAAAAATAAAAGGTATTCAAATGAGAAATTAGGACAAAAAAATCTTCACAGTGCACAGGAAGGTTTTTTATCTAGTTAAAATATTAGATTTCCCCCCCACTTTTAATTGAAAGTTGGGGATTTTTGACATCAGCAACTCTGTTACCTTGTGTTTAGCTTTCCACTTCATCAATGGTATGTTTTGACTGGTATGAAATTTTCTTAATAGGACTATTTTTCTTAGGCATGGGCTCAGCTATTTTTCAGAACCTTACCAGAATATCTGTTTGGGAACAAATTTGGCCATAGGCTTTGAATGGTGACAGCATGACGTGTGCAGGTGCAACTATTTCAGTGTGTTCTTTGTGCTGGGTGCTCCTGAAATTAGTATTTCAATACATAAGCTGTGAAGTAAAGGGAAAAATGAGTCAGTAGAATTATGAATAAACATTATTTATCGTTATTTATCTTATGAATGTTAATTATGGCATTTTATATAATACCTTTTCTATATTAATCTGTGTTGCTGCTCTGTTAGGAAGATGGAGAATTCACTTGCATGTGTGCGTTGTTTGCCAGTGGTATTTTCTAAATAAAAAGATTGGCGTCAGTGAGAAGTGTCTGCTTTCCCAAGACTTTGACCCACCCAGCTTTTCACCCCCGTTTTGGGTGACTTTGCAGGTGTTAAACAGGATGGCGCTGAGGCAGGAGGGTCTGACTACCAAAGATATCACTCTCAGAGCTGTTTTAGTTACACTTCATCATCATAAGCATATGGTTTCACTTCCAAGTGTTTAACATTTCCATTTCCTCAGGAAATCATTCCTTCTATTTTTTAAACTTTTGAAACTGGATGGATGTTTTTACTGGCAGGCGGAACGAGAGCGACACAAGGCTCAGCCCCAGCCCAGGAGAGCCCCTGGCTGTGGTGCCCGCCTGCCTCCCCATCCCTCCCCATCCTGCAGCAGCTCCTGAGCACGTCTCAGGGTGCTCCAGCCCCATCTCTGGGGTGCAGCACACTGCTAAAACACTTCTTGCTATAATAAAACCATCCACTCCTTTTTCAGCTTTAGCTGAGACGTGTTTTTCTTTCTTAGTCCGCTCCGGGCCCATGCATCCCAAGAATTAGTTGAGTGCGGATTCCTTTAGCTGACTTAGTGAGGCCAACGGCAAGATCAGGGCCTAAGAAAATAGTTTGTATCACCTACAAGGAATGAAAGCATTTTTGTCATGTATTTATTGTCTGTGTTGGTATATCCAGCAGTTAAATGCACATGACGGAGGCGTGGATAGCTCCGGGGAACTGCTCTGGCTGTTGCATTTGCAGAGATTATTTCTGGTATTTCCTTTTTCCTCATTACAAATGGGTCACCCTTCTCACATGTTGGCCAAGTTCTGTAGAGCAGGAGGAAGTCCGTGCTCATGTCTTGTTTATGTTGTGTTTATCCACACATGTCATAGTGTTTAGCTGCTTGTTTTCTTTCCCTGCTGTGCTAGGAAGAACAGTTATGGATGTGCAATTTGCACATTTATTTACCTGGTCTCACTGGCCTTTTTGGTAGAAGATCATCCTCTGCTACATTGGGTGTCACCATGTCATAACAACTTTGATAAACTAACTGCATTTTGTACAACAGTTGTCACTGTCCATCAAATGACATTATACAGGAAAAAATATGGGGCAAACCAGCTGATTATTGTGTTTGTCCCCTTCTAGTTTACTGTTATGAATCCAGACAGTCTCATTCTTTTTTTGGCATGGGGAAGCTTGCTGTGGGTCTGGGCTTCTGGAGGATTTGAGTCCTGCCACCAGGTGCATAGGGTGTATGTTTTATTCATACCCTCCCAAGAGTTAGTCAAGGTAGCAGAAGCCAGCATCAGGCAGATGTGGTTAAACCTTCTCACCTCCCAGGAGAGCTCACCTGGGCTGCTGAGCCTCTGGCTTCGTGCCAGCCTCTGGGAAGTTGTGAGGGCTGTTCCGATCCACTCTCCTGACTCCTTCACTTCCCTTAGTGCTGTACGTGTCTGCACATCCCTTCAGCAGTCACTCATTAAAAATGCCACTTGGTCAAGCAGCACAAGCTGGTAGCACCCACAAGGACACCCCAAGGCTGCTCCGTGTCCCAGTGATCCCGCTGGTTTTCCCACCACACCTATCAGTGCCATGATGTTCCATGCTGAAGGCTCCAGCTCAGGCAAACAAACCAGCACCAGGGGGTGAATGCTGATAATTAGATTGACTGGAGGTCAGGTTAGGATTTACACAATGATTTTGATCCAGTTTTGCTTGCAAGAAAGCATCAAAACACTGCAGTTTTCTCAATAGATTGAGTGATATCCTGATCCAAAATGGAATGGCAGTGCCAGCGAAGAAATGCTGCTGGTATGTTGTTCCCAGCTGCTTCAGAAGACCAGACCAGAGCAGGACCATGCTGAACTAAAAGCACATTTCCCCAACCCATGTCTCCAGTGACCACCCTGGAAGTGCTTCAGGAATCAGTTCCTGAAGTACAGCCAGGTGCAGCACTGGGCAGGCTCCCTCCTTCCTCTTACAAGAGGCAGCCTTGGCTGCTCCTGCCCACTGTCACCCAGCTCCAGGGCAGAAGTCCAACACCTCATACAGCATTTTCTGTTCAGGACAAATGTACCCAGAGGGCGGGGAGACCCTGGCACGGGCTGCCCAGAGAAGCTGTGGATGCCTCATCCCTGGAAGTGTTCAAGGCCAGGTTGGATGAGGCTTGGAGCAACCTGGGATAGTTGAAGGTGTCTCTACCCATGGCAGGGGATATGTAATTAGGTGATCTTTAAGATCCCTTCCAACCCAAACCATTCCATGATTCTACGACGATTCTGTGTAGTCCTGGTTTTGCAGAACATGGTCCCCAGGGGCACAAGCTGAGATGAGCAGGTCCCTCAGCTGGGTGCCTCAATGGCAAAGGGGAGCTCCATCACAGACATGTGCCTGCATCCATGGAGTGGGAGGAGCTGAAGGATGTGGGGAGCCAAAGCAGAGGGGGAATCAAAGACATTGCAAGCCCAAGAGAGAAGTAACCGAGGCACTGACAACGTGTGTGGGTTTGGTATGTCTGTTTGCAGTGCTGTGTTATGTGTTTAGAAGCTGGTTGTTTCCATAATAACAGCAAGTGCCATATGGCAGCGAGGAGGGTGGTGAGAAGAATGCCTAAGGAAACACAGTATGTTGTTTGACATGTGTGTTCTTGTAGAGGAATAATGTGTCTCAAGCAAGTATTGCTGCTCCAAGCAGGCTGGGGGATTTTCTGCTTCCACCAGAAAAATATCCAAAGCCTTTGGCATTTGTGCTGGTGCCAGTTAATGATGCCAGCCCTTCATCCATATTCTCCTGCTGATAGTCCTTGTGATGGGCAAAGGACCTTTTGCTTTACTATGAGTGATGGTTGTGGATGTACCAGCATAGGGGAATGGCATTTAAACATGGCTTTTAAGGGGAAATACAGTTCTGTAAGGAGTGCTTACAGAAATGAGCCAGATGCCATATGCACTATCCATTCCTTAATGCTTAGCAATTAAATAGCAGAAAATTTGAAACCTTTGAAAATGCATAGTTTACTATAATTGCTTAATAGAAAGTAGGCTAAGCATTTCCAGAGATACAGGGCACTTTAGTGCATATCTAGGAAGCATCCAGGAAGGGGTCCACAAATTCCAGCTTTTTCTGCCCTTTAATGTATGACTCATATTTCAAGGACTTGTAATTTGCTCCCCACATTCCCACCAATACCACCAGTCTGAGCTGTACCTTTGCATACATTTCCACCACAGAAAAACATGAAATTATTTTTTCATAATAGCTGAACAGCTTTTGCTTTACCTTTACCAACATCAGCCCTACAAAATTCAGCCTCTCTTAATTGAGTCTTAAAGCCATTCATTATATTTGGATACCTGAAACGTGGTGGCAGGGAGAAGGAGGTTGTGATTTGAGGTTGTAGTTCTGCACTATGCTTTAAACTCATGAGCAACCCAAAAGGCAGAGCTATTCTCATTTTCATGCTTCTGTTCTTCTCTTTATTGTCTCTAGAGAGAGATTACTGCAGCATATGTGAAAAGCAGCCCATTGGAAGGCTTCTCTTTCGGCAGTTCTGTGAAACTCGGCCCGAGCTCGAGTGCTGCATTCGGTTCCTTGACTCAGTGGTAAGTCAATTCCTGTGGTATTTTGGGGTGCTTTGCAATGTTCCCCTGACAGAGGGGACTCCTCTGACACCAAGAAATCACTGTTTTGTGGGATTTTGTGTCTGAAGTGCTGGAGCAGGCAGTGGACAGGGCTGGCCCCAGCTGCAGCCCAGCACCACTGGCGGCACAGGGACACGCACGGCTGGTGCCAGCCTTGGGGGACATGAGCCACCAGAGAGGGGTAAGGACAGTCACCCCCAGCTCTGGCCTCTCTTCATGTCAAGACCCGAGCAGCTGAGCTGCTGTGAGCAATGTCTGCGGATGGGGGTGAAGCCTGCCGTGCTGGGAGGCACAGGGAAGAAAGGGAAGTTGAGAACAGACTGACAAGAGAGGATGGGGAATGTAATAATCCTAATATCCCTTACCAAGCCTTTTCCTACATAGAGTTCAGGATGGTTTACAAAGGACATCCTGATAATCAGCCTGTTTTTTCAAATAGGAGAACAAGAGGCACAAGGTACAGAAATAACTTGATTGAGGTCACTGAGAAACAAATCTGCTCCATTTTCCACCCCAGTGAGCCATCAGTTAACCCAGCCACTGAGCATCACCCCCAAGTCCTGGGGGACCTGACGCTCTTTCCCAGTCTGGCAGCACTTGGCCGTGTGTCCTGCCAGCTGTTCACAGTGGAAAAGTCTCTCAGTGACTTCTTTTGCTGGGAACCTGTGGAAGGGGAGGGTTGTTGATCAGCCAAAAGGTGAAATGATACCAAAGAGCAAGATGAACTTGTCATTTGTGAGTGCCTGCAGGGTCTCGCTCCCTGGCTAATGCTGACAGAAGCAAAACACAATACCAAGAGGAATAAAATTGTTTTGTTTGCACCATGGTGAAGCTACTCTGAAGTACAGGGAAATGTGAGGATTGCACTGAAGCTGTAAAAGTAACAGTCTGGAGAGGACTTAAGGTTTATGTTTCTCCTGCAGTAACAGCAGCAAATCTACAGCATCACAAAAAGTGTTGGATAAAGTCATATCTGAATCCGTTTTAGCTGGTCATGACCTCTACCTGTTATTCCTAGCACTGCTTGTGATTTTCTCTGGTGAAAGGTGTAGCCATCAAGGTACATGAGATGTTTGACAAACACTCTGTGCAGCTGTGCTCAAGGCCAGCAGGCAGCAGGACACTTTGGGTACCTTGAATGTGTTTGTCCTGCTCTGGACCAGCATTGTCCAGCGAGGTGTCTGCCACTGATGAAACACCACACACCCCTCTGGGGGGGATGGCATCCCTGCAGAAAAGTCACACCAGCTGTGCCACCTGCAGCCCCGAGGAGATGGCAATTTCTGCAGAAATCCCTGGGGAAATCCCAGAGAAGATGGCCTGTAAGTGGTTTAATCTCAGGCAGAAGCGGCAGAGCCGTGCTCGGTTCGGAGGCGCTCAGCGGCGCTCTGCTCGCTTCTCTCGCCTCCCCGCAGCACATCTTGGTTCCAGTAGCGCCCAGGGGCTGCGGGGGACAATCCCCATTGTGCAAGCCCTGCATGCACTCAGGGCACGCCACTGACAGGGGGAACAACATCTGGGCACCGGGAAACATCTGTCCCCAGGCAAACCGTGTGCCAGCCGCGGCCGCAGCGCTGCCGGAGCCTCCCCCGCGGTGGCGGCTGCCTGGCTCTGGGCACTGAGGGCACTGTGGCACTCACTGCTCCTGCAAAAGCTCCTGGTGGCACTGCCTTTGTTTGAAAGGTCTGTCTCCGAGCAATCCCGAGCCAATATTCCCAAATCCTTCTGCAAAGGTGGGCTTTGCACTCAGCCCAAGTTGCTCTTGCAGGCTGGAGGTGCCCTGTGTACCTTGACTGGACCAGTGGCCTGTTCCCAGTTAGGCTCAGACTGGCACCATGAGGATTTGATAAACAAAATACCAGTCTGGGTGGAGGTCTGAATCCTTATCTTTCTCTCTTCTTTTTAACACTAATTAACAGCAGTCTCCTTTGTTTATTGATTTCAAATTCTGTATAAACTTGCTCCCAGCCCATGAAAATCCCTGCATTAGGCAATATTAAGGTCAAGCAACACAGCTCTTTGCCATTAAATTGGATGATTGCTACTGAAATTTGCCCAGCGAGGTCACACTGTGTTTAGTGAGTAGTAGGATTCAAGCCAAGCCCTATGTTAGGCAAAATAAGCCCTATAATGACACCAGGAGTCTGACTTTACAGCCCTAATATGAGACCACCAGGAATGGGAAACCTTTTTTAGACCACCTGTTGTAACAAGCAGGAAAAGTCAAGAACCTTCATTTTCTTTTGTTCTGGTTATTTTTCTAACACGAGATGCAATAATTACCTTTTGTGTAATGTCAAATAAAGGGAAAAGATAAAAGGGGATAATATTTAGCTGTTCATGAGGGACTCTCAGAGCTTTCTGCACATTGAAAGGGAGGACCACCTCTCTTTTTCAGTGCCTATCTAAGTGACTTTACCAGGTGACACAGTAAGTCACTGGCAGAAGCCAGTACTTGATGCCTCCCAATATTTTATACAGTTTTTCAACTCATGCACTCAACTGTCTGCAAAGAAAGAAGTGACTGAGGCTTCTGGGAGAAGACCAGAAGCTGAGTCAGACATTTAACAATCTATCAACATCCTTGTGAGAGACTAAGCTCTCTCACACCTTTGCTTCCAAAACCTGGTAGAATCATCCAGACCTTGCAGACCAGAATATGTAAAAAGACGAAAAAAAATCCTCTCTTGACTGGCCATTTATGTCAGCTATGTGTGAAATAACTAACCTGGTCCGATGTAGTCTCCTGCAAATGTAATTATGGCAGCATTTGGGGATTTTTGCCTGTTAAACAGTTGTTAAGCTGCCTTCTGAAGAAAAAGGATTTGTATCACTAAATTCTGCATGCATGTAGGTGTGTAGCTGTCAGCTCCCTCTGAGACCTGTGAATACCTTGGCCAATTTCAACCAGGAATTGAGACGAAAGTGCTCAGAGGCATAAAGTCTCTACATGTTTTCTGAGAGCAGTGTTGGGGTAATTAGTCACAATCGATTGTAGCCCAGACCAACATGACATGTGGTTTGTAAGCAGCAGGCCCCAAGATTAGATGATAACAGTGATAAGAACAAAGAGATGCAGAGCTCTGCAGCACAGCTCTGGTGCAGCTGTGGGTGTTTGGTTCCCACTGCTGCTGTGGGAGCAGTGAGTGCCTGTCAGTGTGTCTGTCAGTGTGTCTGTCTGTCTGGGAAATGGAGGAACAGCCACCCCTTCTCCCAGCTGGCACGAGGGCTGTAAGGACAGCCAGCCATCTCTTGCTGTGGGTATTGTGCAAACAAACTCATGACAGAGGTCCTGATTGCTGAGATAAAATATCCACGGAGCTCTCATGAGGCTCTGGAGGCATTGTCTGCTTATCTGGGTGCTTGGAACCACAGAGATCTCCCCCGAATGGCTCAGCAGACCCTGATGGAGCCATTCAGATGGTGGAACTATGGGAACATAAACTGTTATCATTAGATGGAGATGGTTTGTGATTAAATGGGCTCCTCTAGAAGCCCTTACCCAAGGAATCACACACAGCCCTGAAGCACACTTTGCTCTGCTTACAAATATTTTAGCAACGTCGTCGTTCAACTTTGGAGCTGTTGAAAGAGAGCCATTAAAATAAAGTGTGAGGGGAAATGTTTCCTGTGCTAAAAGGCAGATCAGTGAGCAGGTAAGGGGCTAGCAAGATGTGTTTGCTTCTCCACAGCCAGTGCCTCCAGCACAAGAAGGTGGCAGTTCCATTCAGCTCAGCAGGAACCTCTTGCTCCTGTCCCCTACTCATCAGCACATTCCCAGGGTCACAGCACCTGACATTTCTTTCTCTTCTCCTATGATTCTTATGTGTCATTGAAATGAAGGCTTTAGATTCTGGACTCCCTTTCCTGCTTCATCTACTCACATTCATAATGTGTTTTTTTTTTTTTTTTTTCCAAGGGAGGGCTTTTAACAATTTAATTTGGACCAGATTTAGATTGACTGGAGGAGAACGTGGACAATTTAGATCATTATTTTCTCTCTAATGTGAACAAGGTTAGTTTTTTTGCATTGAAGTCACACAAACATACATCCTCTGGAGGAAAATAGCCCTGCTGCCTCTCCAGGTTGTTTCTGCTTGTGATATCTGGGCTCAGGGGCCAGGGTGAGAGGCACAATCTCCTCGGGTGGACTTTTCAGCTGAATGCTTCGCTAGACATGGCACTTACCTGGGGTGAAAGGATGAGTGAGCATCCATTTAATGCCATTTGTAAAAACCCAGTCTTGCAGTTAGGGAGATTTCATTTGGTTAAGTCCCTTTTGTGGTATATAAACCATCTGTGTATGTGTGTCTTAAAGCTGTTCAAGGCTTTTCCCATCAGAAATGCCAGTTTGTTGGTATCAACAAACTCATTAACTCAAAACGTGTTTTCAAACAGCTGAAAGGGCTCCTTTTGCCCTGCCTTTAAATATGAAAAATATGGTTTCAAGTTCACTTTTCATTTAGAAATGTGAGTTATTATGAATCCCAGCTGTTTGGGGTTTGCCTTCCAATTTTCAGTCACAGATTTTAAATCTCCAGCAGAGGCAAGAGCAAGGACAGGCAGTGAGGACAGAGCAATAACAGGGCAGAGCCTGGAGTCTGAGAAAGGACTGAGCAGAGAGATATTCTCAGATAACAGAGGAGGGAGCTGAGAAAGTGGAGGTGAAAAATTGGGACTGAAATACCAGTAACATCCTGCAGATGCTCAAAAGGTGATTCCACTGTTCCTGACTTTTACCAAGAAGCCAAAACTGCTCTGATGGGAGTGTCTGTTCCCATCTCCATCTCCTGGTGGCTGGTACAAGGGGTGATGATTCCCTTGGCCATGTCATGCTGCCACAGGCAATCATCAGCTACCTGCTGTGGGAGAGCACCCTCCCAGATCTGCAGAGAGACCTCTTTGGATATGTTTTTCCATTTTCACACATTTTTAGCCATGCAGTTTCAGGAGCTCAAATAATATTAAGGTGAAAATCAGATACTACATAAACTGATGTGTCAGAATCAGTGTGAGCCCCTGTGGGGTCCCTGTGTCATTGCCCTGGTAGCTCTCCATCCATCACAGGCAGCCTCCAGCCCCCAAACCTGAGCTGTCCCTGAGCCCATGGCCCCATCCCACAGCCAGCCACAGGCTAGATGTTGCTCCCTTTCCCAGCTGAAGAGCATTTTTCCAGCTGATCTCGCTCAGCCCATCCTGGGGGCAGCTGCTCCAAAAGGAAGGACACTTTGCACTCCCATTCCTCCATCCAGCCAGGGCTGCTTCTGTGGAAGAAGGAGCCACCAACATAACTACTACCTCCAAAACAGCAGCCAGAAGAAAAGTTAGCAGCAGACAGTGGCCAGCCCACATCCTCTCGCCATTTGGGCTGAAGGATCTGTGCCTGCCCACAGAAAGAGCCTTCCCTGCAGCTTGTCCCATGGAGTCAGGGTGATCGTAAATCCTCCCCTCATTTATGGGCTATGAATAGGGCCCTGTCTGACCTAACTAGGGCATGGAGAAGCTATTAGACTTCAGAGCAGGAGCCTTGAAACACATGCCTGGATTCATCAAAGGAATAATGGAAAATATTTTGTTCCACACGGATTGTAAGAAATGATGTTATTTCTAGCAATTGGGGATTTGCAAACTGTAGCAGTGCTTTGGAGTATTGGGAAAGAAAGGGGGGTATCTTGTGATTCAAGCACAAGACCAGGAGCTGAGGACCTTGGTGGCTTCCCAGGCAGGTAGCAGAGAGAGCATGGAGACATCCCTGTCTATGTCCTGTAATTACAGGTCATGGCTGGGAATGTACCAGGGTCTGTTGCTGAATAGCTCAAAAATGGCACTGAAGGGAGAAATAATAATGAGCTGAGGAACAAAATGGAACAGGCTTCTAGTGCAGACCGACAGTGAAATCAGCACTGTGCACAGTTGGAGCTTATGGTTCCTTCTCAAATTCTCACTTGTCTGTCACTTCCCACCTTCGCCACCACCACGTCACATTTCCTGGGAAGGTCAAATGCAAGTGTAATTAAACTTTCCTTTTATTCTTTGCTATCTCTCTTGAGGCAGAACGAGATACTCTGTATATGTATAGGTGTGCATTTAGCTCTGCATATGTTGGATCCCATCAGGAATTGCATTTCAAGACATCCAGTTCCGGCTGAGTTTCTGTCTTCTGGTTTGTCCTGATTTGTTTCCTGCTGTACAGTTCAGATGGGATGAAACTGTTGTAGGTTATGTGTGGCAAAAAGGACAACAAATTTTTCAACAGCTCTCCTGGTACACTTCAAATAAGACATGATGACTTATAATCAGGTTTATTTGCTAGGGAGACAATATACTATCAGAGTTTGAAAGCAAATGAAGGAGAGAGAAATCATGGAGAAAAATGCTGCTAAGATGCTCTAAGCATTTCAGAGTTTCTGTGCTTTAAGAGCTGAAATGACCCATACTCAGATACCATCTAAAAGGACAGGAAATAAGATAAAATACTTGTTTAAACCCTTGTATTAAGTTTTTTGAGAACCTAATCAGTTTCATCTGCAAAACTGTCACTTAAAAAGAAGTACTATACTTGTGGATTTTAGTTTTTGGTTGTTTTATCATCATTTTTATTTGCGGCCATTATAATTTTCCAAACCAAATCAGATCATAATTCCAGATTTTTCAAGCAACCTGCTATGCCTGTGTGTAAATATGCAGCTCCAGACTTGAGCTGCAATAGCTAAATGAGCACTGGCCAGATAGAAGGGGAATAGCATTATTACTACATTGTGGTTTCCATGTCTTTCCTAGGTTTGCTTAGCTGGGGTATCCATTACAGCCAGCCTGCAGATTTATTGCATCCAGCCTGGAGCAGTACATACATCTTCCAGTGGGCAATAGTTCTGAAATTTGTTCTTCCAAGTGTTTGCCAGTTCAGTCTGATTTACCTTTTTTTTTTTTTTTTTTTTTTTTTTTAGTTTCCTCCTCATTTATCATCACAGACAGCTTGTATTGGACCAGGTTATTTAATTGGTTTGGCAGGATTTTCTGGGATCTTTTTTTTAATACAGTCATGAAAGCTGTTAGGCTGTCATCTTCTTTTTTTTTTTTTTTTTTTTTTTTTTTAATTCTTTATTTAATTCTGGAAAAATATTTTGACCTGAAGGCTAAAGCTTCATATCCCAAGCAGTGCCAATCAGGAATGTCCCTAAGAAAACTTGTCATTTAGCCACTGAAGCACGTGTTTCCTTCGAATGCCTGCCATGGATCCAAAACTTTAGCTGAAGTGATTAATATCTTCATGGTACACACGTTGTGCTTCTTTTGTTTCTAATGTAAACAAAGCTCATCAGAAGTCAGTAATGCTTCAATACCTAGAGCAGTCAGAATTTTAAAATGTTAGGTAGACTTTGTGTGTGAGGATGGGATGCTCCCTTTTTTCATGCACTAGGGAAGCCAAAGAGAATTTTGCTTGTGGTGTCTAAGTGGTCTCTCTTGTTTCCTCTTGGTCCTAAGAAATCTGCCTAAGAAATCAGGAGGGACTGAGCCAAGGGTCACTAATAGTGATGGGCAGGTCTGGCTGCTTTGCACAGGTATTGTCAGACCAAGGTCAAGGCATAAATACATAGAAAAGACACATTAAACAAAAAAAAAAAAAACAAAAAAAAAAAAAAAAAAAAAAAAAAAAAAAAAAAAATCTTCACCTGGCACTTGAAACAGCACTGTGGCAAGGGCTAACAAACCTTCACTTTCTCTGATACTCAGAGAAATAATTTTACCTTCTGTGTCCAACTTCTTTTTGGACAAAACCAAATGAAGCTGATGTCTCTTGTCACTGAATGCTTTCTGAAAGCTGGCTTTGCAAGGTTATAAAATATAAATTAATTAAATTGTATTGGTGTTAATTAAGAGACAAAGCCCCAGAAGAAGCACTGCTAGGGTCTGGTCAAAATATAGTGGAAGGTTTTTAATAAGATTGTGTGTACAGGTTTTACTTCCACAAGAAAATGATATTTGTCCTTCAGATTTTTCATACAGAGTGTTCTGTTAAGGCCACATCCAAAATGAAGTTATAATGGTGAAATATGAGTGCAAATATTGACTTTTATTTTTTATATATCTGTTCCAGGCAGAATATGAAATTGCTCCAGATGAAAAGCTGGGAGAGAAAGGAAAGGAAATCATGATGAAATACCTCACCCCAGAGGTAAGGGGCAGCCAAAGTGGCATTACTGAAGGAATGCTGTAAGGCACACCTTTACTAAACAAGGTTGTTACTGGCTTTGTAAGCCAGACTCCGAAAATTTATGGTGGCAATCTCCAGTGAATAAACCTTCAAGTCTTACACAAACAGTCAGAGAGAAAAAAAAATGTAATGCAATCCAGAAATGGACTTCTAAGGATGAACTTGACTTACCAGGGGCTTAATTCATCCGTGGATGAACAGAGATCTTCTCTGGTCTCTTCTCAGTGTACAAAGCTCTGCACTGGAGGTGTAACACAAGAGACCTCAGCTATTACCAACAGATGCCCCAGTTATTTCCTATCCAGCTCAGAAGTGGTGGTGGCATTTCATATTCTGTTGTGTAGAAAGCACAGGCAAAAATGGTCTTTCATAACAGACACTGTATTTTGGTACAGAAATTCCCATTCTTCCCCCAGCACCATTTTCCCCAGGCTGGGCAGGGACATGCAGGACTGACAAGGGACAGTGGGGTTGGGAGCTCAGAGGTGCTGTCACCCATCCTTGTGTCCAAGGTGCGTCCTGAGTGTTGCCTCTCGTGGCTGTGGGAAGGAGAGGAGCTCGTGGGAGGAGCTCAGCCGTGTCCACAGGGTGGCACTCCAAACAGAGGCACAGGATGTGCCGCTGGAATTTGGGACAGGCTACTCTGGGACTTACCCTTTTGGGGGGATTGCAATCATTTCCTGACCACATTTCACCTTTGCTACACAAGTCACTGCCAGTAAGCAGTAAACATCCAGCTTCAAACACAAGAGCAGCTTCAAACACAAGAGCAATCCTGGGATTTTTCCTAAGTTGCTTTCGTAAGAGTAATCAAAGACGTACAATTGCTGCTTCAACTATTTTACAAAAGTAATACATTTGACCTTCAGGAGAATTAATCACATTTTTGGCAGATGTCTTTCTAGAGGGTTTAAATGGTACAATATGTTTTGGAGGTGCAGGGGCAGAGCAGACCACTCTTTTTCCACTCAGTCATTTTCCTACAATAAACTTTGATGCACACTTTCAGTTATCTCAGGCTGCATTTTGGGATCTGGTTTCATTTACTGAGCCTGGCTAGTTTCATGTGCAGCCATTGAGCACTGCCAGTATGAGTTCCTGCTGCCCATTCATTAGGGGCATGAAGTTCCACTGCTTTTTAAATCCACCAAAATGACCTTTTGTCTTAAAATTCCTGTCAACAGAGCGACAAACTCTGAGGGAAAATATTTCCCACAGCTCCAGCTCTTATCTGGAAAGGGAGAAAGGCATTTTGCTGATAGCAGAGCTAGTAAAGTGAGGGGAGGATAGCATTGCTTCACTTCAGCCAGTCTTTCTGCAGGCTTCCAAAAGCCCTTCTGCCATTGGCTCTCCTGCCATCCATGGTGCAGCCAGAAGCACATGGAATAATTTAGTGAATGTGCAAAAATGAAGACCAAGCTGAAAACTGCTGCTTCTTCATCAACAAAGAACAGTGGTGTTACAGGAAGGAAAAATACTGGGACTCCAGAGCTGGAGTTTCCATTCTCTGCCATGCCCTGGACTTCTTATTTGACCTGTGTACTTGGTTTCTCAGTATGTAAAACTGGCACAGCATATTTACAGTCTGTCCTGAGACTCTTCTGTTACTTGCAAGATACCTTAACAATTCTGAGCAGAAGGAAACTGGATGATCTCCAGTGGTCCCTTCCAACATCACCCATTTTGTGATCCTGTGAAACACAGGGCTACTCTCCTTCGCTTGTAATCTAAAACTGCCTCCCCGGTGGTGGTGCTTTAATGTCTGCTTTGGTCTTGCTGCACTTTTGCTCCTTAGTGAGAAACTTCTGCTTCTTCCCAGAGGGATGTGGAAACCCTGCACAGCAGAAAATGCAATGGGTTGAATACTAGTCTTTCTAATAGGTGTCCCATGCAACAAATACTTAACAAAAAATAGAGCAAGGCCTGGATTGATTTAATTTCATTTTAGATACCTAACTAAGGTAGTCAGGTTAGGGGTGCAGATGGCCTAATGTCCTTTCTTGTCAAGAAAGATAAATAAGTATCTCCAAAGGACACATTTGAAGCCATTAGAAGTCAATGATTCAAAGGACTGATGTCTGCAGTCCAAACAGATGAATCTGGACCCAAATGTCCTAATGGAACATCATCCTGGCCAGCAAAGAAACCTTCTTTTCATTGGAATCAGCATTTCTCTATTTAATTATCAGTCCCTTGAAAGGTACAAATTGCTGCTGTTTCTGGAGTCTTCTGCTTTCAGCTGAAAGCTTCTTTTAAGTAGGTGTGTGTCTGTGCTTCAAAGAACCTGATTGTCTTGACACAAAAATAGCGTGACATACAGCTTGACTGATGAATAAAATTACAGGTTTAGTTCTTGGACAGATAATTCAATCTTATAATGTGAGGAGTGTTTTTTGCAGAGTGCAGGATCAGAAACTCAGTGAAAACAAAAAGTAGACTTCTTGCTCTTTAATATTTATAAACGATTTTTAGTTCTTGCTTCAGTTTTTAAAGGGCATACATATTTAACGTAAAACGTGTTGGTGTATCACCATTCCAAAGGGCGTTCATTTGCATAGGGAACACGCACTTTATTTAATAAAACATACACTTCTTGCACAGCAGAAAGGAAGAGAAGATGAACAGATGAACAGACATCCCAGCAGGACTCCCAGCCCCGTGTGACTCACAAAGTCACTGCCTGTGAGACGTCTGCCCTGAGGCCACTGAACAAACCCTGCACTTGCCAGGATAGGACAGTAAGGAGGTACTTTTTCAAGTGATCACAATTCAGGCTCTTCACAGCTTTGGCATCCTGAACAACCCCTACCTGTTTGTTGGAAAATTGAAATCTTAGTCCTGGTGGACAAGCAGGTCAGGCTTCCAACGTGTCCCTGACCTATGGGCAACAGCAGTGACAAATCCTGACAAATGCTGGCACCTGGAAGGGAATGTAGGTGGTTTAGGTGGAAGGAAACGTGGGTGGTTTAGCTGGAAGGAAATGTGGGTGGTTTAGCTGGAAGGAAATGTGGGTGTTTAGGCTTCTCAGAGAAGAGATACTTTGGAACAACCTTCCTAAGGTGTGGTGGAGTCCTCATCACTGGGGGTTTTCAGGATGCTGTTGGGCACTGGATCATCTCATCTAGTCTCCCTTTCCCATGAAATGTTGGATCAGAAGATCTTCAAAGGTCCCTTCCACGCTGAGCTGCCCCAGAATTCTGTGTACTCAGGTCCTAGGAAGACAGTAGCATTCCCTCTCTCTTGCCTAAAGTTCGCTGAAACAGCCACATCCAACAGCCTGTTCTGAGCTCTTTGGTGGGAAGGAAATGTAAGGAGCACATGTGATCCTCACACTAGGAACACCAAAATATGAGCGTTTTCATGGCTTCTGTAGCAGCTTCACTTGAGGGGTGAGCAGGAGGGCAAAAACCCACAGGAAGGGTGGCCTGTAGCTGAGGGAAACGTTCTCTGAAGAATTATTCCTTCTCCGTGCACAGGAGCAGCACAATGTTTGTCACACCAGCCAGGTCAAGGTTTCTTGACTAGAATCTTGCTTCTTTAAAAAAGGCTTTAGCAATTTCCATGAAAAAGGCACTTAAAGCTGCCTTCTTGACTTCATAAGCCCCTAGGGCAGAAGTCCAAGCCACAGGAAGTCTGAAATTTCTGAGGTTGTGAAATATGATGGTAAAATGAATTGGTCACAAATATTTCTTCCCTGTTTTTTTCCTAATCTCAGCAGTTGAGCGGAGTTGAACAGTTTTAGGTCCAGTTCCATCTGTAAATGGCTCCATTGAACTGTTGAATTAAACTGAACCCAACCTGGCTTCATTACCTGACTGCTTCTTGTACTGGAAGAGCAAAGAGATATATTTACCTTTGTGCTGCTTTTAAATTAGAGTTTTATGTCTCCATGCAGCATTTTTGCCTTCCTGCCTGACAGCTGCCATGCCTTACTCTACTAAATCACTATCCCACTATTTGCTTTTTCACTGTAAATCACCTTGAGAGACTTGAAGAGACGCTATATAAAACTAAATTGATTTGAAATGGCTCTTAAGACAGTCTCCATATGCCATTATAGTTTATATTTGGACTCAGCTGGGTACTAAAAATGTTACTGAACAGGATGTCTAATATGTATTGTTACCCCCTTTAAAATACTTCACAGAGTATGAAGAACAGCAACAACATGAATTTTCTTATCTGAATTCCTGTCCAGTACCCTTTCCTCCAGGAAATGCACAGAATAAAGGCTATGTTTGCACTTTCTTTGCTGCAAGAGGTTAGCTGGGCACAGCAATAACCACCTTACACCAGTCTAAGGCTGTCAGTGGGGATTTTGGTAAACAAAACAATGTCTTTGTTTTTATGAACAATTATAGGATAAGGAAGGGAGGGAAAAGTCCCTTGAAAGGGACTCTGGCTGATCAGCAGTACCTGGCCTTCTACTTGTCTACTGGCTAAAATGTGCCCTTCTCTCAAATCAGTTGTTTATGGAGAAGAAAACATGTCCATAAGATGGGTGAGATGAAATTAAAATTACACATGAGGCTTTCTGCTGGGCCAGGCCACGTGGCTGAGCCAGGCTCCTGCTCGCAGACACCTCTCCCATCTCTGTGCACCACCAGAATAATTTCCTTTTGGCCATTGTTTTGATCTTGACAGCCAGGACCTTTCCCTCTGTCCTTGAGATTTCTTCCCCTCCTTTCTATTTCCACTCCCAAAATAAATGCAAACTTCAGCACTTGTGCTTCTGGGTGAGTCATCTTTGCTGATCAGTGAAGTTTCATCTATCACTTCTTAATGATTCTGGCTGCATCCTGCAGGTCACACCACACCAAGAATTGGATTCAGGTCCTGAGACCTTTTCCTCTACCTGTTTAGTTTTACTAAATGCCTCCTAGAGAACATGTTATAATTAGTTTTTGGGATGGCCAGAACAAAAGCTGAATTCCACTCTAAGGGAAGCAGTGGAAGATAGAAACATTAAGCTTCTGTAAAGCAATCTGGAGAGCTTAACGCAAGACAGAGGCTCTGTGTTTTGAAAGGTGAGCCTTCAGGGGCTGTTTTCTACATTGTTATCTTTCTCCAACAAATTCAGCTTATATCACTTATATCCAGCAAGTCATCTCTGTCCCCTTGTAAGCTTATTATCTTGCTGATAAAAGGCCAGCACAGTATCTCTTTTCACTGACTGCAGTGGATGGCCCCTTCAGGCTTGATCCAAGAGTTATCTCCACAGCTAGTTTTCAAATTTTTCTAAACCCTATGTATTTCATTAATGACCCAATTGAAGTAAGCAATGAATGAAGTGCCTGTCTGTCCACAGTGTGCTACACGGACTCGGGATGGGCTAGAATTATTTACTTGCTCAAAGCGTTATTCACTGCATCCTTTGGGCTCCTATTAGGGGACTTTTCAGGATGCAAAATGCTTAAGTAGAAATCCTGGCATTGCTTGAGCCAGGAGAATTTTGCCATTTAATTAATTACCCTGGGACTTTGCCCTTTGCCTCAATGGATTTCTCATCTCCCCTTTCTATTGACTTCACTACTCTACGAGCACCATTTTAGCCAGACATGATAGCATTACTTAGACCTCTGCTTTGCAGCTTGCATAATCAATACATAATCCAGTCTCCAGAGAAATCAATGTATAATTCCTGTTGTTGTTGCAGAGACAGCACGATCAATACCTCTGCTGATCACTGTGTCTGAGTCCAGGAAAGTACCTTCTCAGTAGGCTCTCTGAAAAAGCTCATCTTTCCAAAGTTCAGTTCTGGGAAAATATCTGGGTGGCAGAACGGCAACCGTGTTACTCAAATTAGTTACTCAAATTAATGCTTTCTAGTCAGAATTTATTTTAATAAACATTTGTCTGTCACTGAGGCTGGGCTGTAATGTAGTGTGGTAGGGAATCTGAAAAATCACAGTGTTGCCTTGATTAGGAGTCCCTTTGCTGTGGTCTCAGGCAAAAAGGCTTTTTTCTCACGGTTTGCTGGAGTCCTATTTCCTCATCCTTAACCCACTGTTTATAATACAAATGTTAGTTAACTAAACACTTACTGAGAGCTTCTGTCTCCTGCAGTGGTGCCAAATTTGCAGGAGAGTCTGTGGAAACAACTTGGAGCCTGCCCTGTCCTGATGATGCTGCCCCAGAATAGGTCCTTGGGTGGTCCTGTGTCCTGTCCTTTAGACTCAGGAAGGGCTGCATTTGCAATTCCTTTGCTCAGACTGGTAGAAAGTCTGGGCTGGGGTCATTAACTCCTCCAGTTTTGTGCTCATCAGAGCTATTGAAGCTCTGCTTCTCTTTCCCTGTTCTTCTGGAGAGGTTACACTCTCCAGTGCACATGCCTCCTGTTTGTCATTTTTGGTCAGGAAAAGCATTGGGATGCCTTGGTCATTGAGAAGAAGCTTTCTGGCTTCCCTGTGATTGCTGGAATTACTCTGACTTGACCCTTTGGAAAATGGAAACTCGATTCCACTAATGGATGTCAACCACACATGTAAACCTGGCTTACATCTGCCTGTGAGGCAGGGCAGGCCCCCAGCCTGCTCCAGCTCCTCTTAGAGAGCAGCCAGGCCACCCAAAAGGACTCTGCAAAGAAAGAGCAGATCTGCTCAGGATTTTCTGGCAATAGGAAGGCTCTATTTGCCTGCTCTTGGCTAATGAATATGCTAATTATAGTTTCCTCATCCCTGTTTCTGGGGTCATCTTTCCTCTATCCCCTCTGCATGCCCCCATAACTTATATTTGGTTTGTATGGATTATCCAGTGGCCAGGGAAGTTAATTCTGAAAGACTTTCAGGTGCATTCAGCTTTCCCAGAAACAGCCTCTTCTTCCTGAAAATTTTGCTCACATGGGAAAAAAGGAATCAGCTGTCTGGAACACTGACTTGCAAAACATCCAGAAATCTGCAGGAGATGGCTTTTGTGTGTTTGCACAGAATGACATTAAAATAGACCTCTGATGAGTCCAGCCTCTTGCATTCCCAGCACTCAGCCTTGGAGGCATCTGGATTGGAGAGATGAGATGACTCTTTCTGCCCACTGGCTACGGGGAGCCTGGGCAGACTCTGAGTGTCTCAGCTTTAGATGATTAAAGTGTGATGAGGTGAATTCCATAGTAGGTGTCATGCAGAATACATTAAATTACCTTGCACGGCATACCCACACAGGTTTCTGTGCACAGTTTCTCAATAGTTCAGGAGTCATTTGAAGACCTGACCTCCACAGCCCTTCCATTCCCCCACTTGCTGCAACTTTTCTGGTTGGTTCAGTTTCAGATTTCTGAAACTAAAAGTATAATAGATCAACTGATGTCTCCCTGAGCTCAGGATTCCGTGTGCTAAACTCAGAAGCAGTAACAGGCAACCCCAACAAAGAAGAGAATGGAAGTTAATCATACCTTATTTCTCAACTGATTCCATTGTAATAGGAAATTAGGATTCTGCGAAAACATCTGGAGGCTTCAGCATCTGAGCAGCCTCATAAGGACAGGTCAGGCAAATTCCAGTGAGATGCCTGAGGCTGACACCTTTGGCTGGGATGATGCAACGTAGAAGAATCAGTAAGCTGGTAAACTGTGCTATTTTAACTTGGAACCAGGAATCACAGGGTTTTAAATTTCACAGAAAAAAAAAATATATTTCATTTCCTTAAAATATTGCTTGATAAGTGTAAAAAGTGAGATTTTTCAAAACGTCTTTTTTTACAAATTGATTTAGAAATAACCAGCATATTTAAGTTGTGGATATGTGACTCTTCAAGCTATTAATGTTTAATTTTTTTTCCCAGTAATCCAACAACACTGAAAAAAGTCATTTAACCCGCTTGCCAAGCTTTAGCTTGTATGCTACTTTTTTTTAACCAAGTCAGACTCTGATCTGAGTCAAAAATCAAGCATATAGCAAGTTTATTATCCTTGCACTGATGTTGTTTGTCCAACAAGCAAAAGTGAGGAAGAGTGGAATATGCCACTGCAAACAGCGTGTCATTCCCTACAATAAATGTCTTCCCTCCCAGTTCCTTGCAGATGGCTGTTGCCATATGATTGCTAATGGATTGTGTGATCCAGGTGATGTGGGAATGCCCCATTTCCAGCAGTGATTTTGTTTGCCTTCCTGGGTGTTTCCAGTCTTTCTGTGAGTGGGTCACTGGTTCCTGCCTGATGTTTGTTTAATTAATTTCCTAATTCTTTTCAAGACCTTCCTGGACTCTCTTTTGGATTCTCATTTTTTCATTCAAATGTTTCCTCAGGATTTGGACCTGGAAAAAGATGGAAAAAGATGAAGGCAAATTCGATAGAATCCCCCCTGCAAGTGATGGCAAAACAGCCCTTGAGTGGAGCTCAGTGTGGATCAGGCTTCAGCCTGCAAGGGAAGGGTTACTCCTGTTTACAGCCTTGTGTCTCAGGAGTGAATTCAAGCAGGGATCTGTTTGTTTTCCTGCAAGAAAGCCATTCAGTAACGTTGAGGTTGTGAGTGAGTGTTTATCTGTTTAGGGGTTGTTGTTTTTTGTTTTTTTTTTTTTAATGGAACAAATGACATTTGGCTTACCAGAGGAAGCCAAGCTATGACTATTGCAACATAAGGTTGCTTGCTAATGTTTAGGCCATCCATCAGTGCAGGAGGATGTTAAAAGGTAGGAAGGTCCTGATAAGAGGCTGGACAATGGATATTATCCAAACCTATTAAGCACATGTGACAAGAGAAAAAGACTTCCTGAGAAGAGAAGCTTTCAGAATTGTCCTGTCATGTTTGCTGCTAGTAATAGTGGGAATACATTGTTCTCCCAAAAAGCTTTATCAAATATCTGGCTGTTTGTAGCATGGCTCTGTTGAGTTGCTAACAAAAGTGGTTCTGTGACACTCCAAAGGATTGTGAGCAGCCTCACTGTGGAGTGGACAGAAAATCCTGCTTCTCTTCTCTGTTCCTTAAGCTGCCCTCCTCATCCTGCTGACAGGTCACTTCATCTATTTCCATCCTTTAATCTGGGGGCAAAATGCTTTTAAGGCAGAAAAAGGGCAACAACAAGCAAAACAAAACTTTCCCTTCCTCCGCTTTAAAAGCAAATTTATTTAAAAGTATTTCAGCTGGCTGGTTTATGAGCACCCCTCCACCAATAAACCTATTGTCTACAGAAAGAAGGAAAAATGCATTTCTTTGGTGAAGAAATCTCTATGAGCATGTTTCTAAAGAATAATTTTAAAAGTATGGGTAGGGAAGGACTAAGGTTTGAAGATCCAGAAAAATATCCTGCCAAGCACTTCTTGTGAGGTCACATTTCTCACTAATTGAAGTCAAAAGCATATCTTCTGTGCTGACCAGTTTAGATTCTTAAAATAAGCTGTACCAAAAACCCTGTAGCTGGTTGGGATTGTGGTGAGTGTTTCTGTTTAATTGAAGAGTATAAAGTCTGAAGCTGATTCACTGGACTTGCAAAAGGAGATGATGAAGCAACTAAATTTTGTCTCATGGGACAATTTGTTATTTCAAAATTACTTTCTATGGGGCTTTGGGTGTTTAAGCTCTGGTCACCAATAGGAGCCAGGAAGAATTTTCTCCTTCTTGAGCCTAGGCAGTCTTTTCCTTTGTTGCTCTGAAACTCCTGTTGTGGTTATGCCCCCAGATTTCTCTGAATCAAATAAGTCAACATTCCAAGGAAACCACACTTTGGACAGAAAAGCTGTATGTAGGAAACATGTTGACTCACACCAGTTGCATGGCAGTTGCTTGTTTGCCATATCGGTTTCTAGAAAGGAGCAGCTACAAAAATGTCTGCTGAGAAGAGGAAAAACAAGGTATAGCCAGATAGCAGGCCCTGTTGCTGACTAACAGGAGAGCCAAAAAATAATTCATATACTTCCTATGCACTTGTCAGAAGGGAAACCTCAGGGGCTGCTGTTTTCCCAAGGAAGGGCATGGTTCTAGACTACAGCTTGTATCCCTGCTCCAAAGAGGAAGGATGCTGGGAACTCAGGGGGGAAACATCTCCTTTTTCTGCTGCTGAGGCACAAGAGGTAACCTGAGGAGTCCAGGGCAAGCAAGGGAGCCTGAAGCTACTCCAGATCTACCACGAGAACTGAGGTGGAAGCGTGGCCCTTTGTGCAGCACGAGTACAACCCCTCCAGGCTAGAACATGCTCAGCTGCTTGCTGAGGGCTCTGCTCTCTCCAGTCATTGTATTTTTCTGTGTGTCAACATGTGTTTTGATAGTTTAGTAGCATATGAGGGAAAACAGATTTGTCATGACTCCAGATCAGCTTGCAGCTACAAAATAAACCCCACAGCTGACAGACACTGATGATTTGCTTCACTCAGATAGCAAGTGATCCTGCCCTGGGTATTGGGATTGGGCTCAATATTTTCTCTGCCACTGACCCTCTCTGAAATCCTGGATGAGATATTTCATATCTTTGGCCCCTGCTCCCACTCCCAGGGCTGGTGAGATTGGTTTGCTTTGGAAGCTCTGGCTCCCATGACGTGTCTGTAGTGCCTGGCACTATGGACCCCCATTCTTAGGTGTCATGTCTACACACTGTTGTAATAGATAAATTGCTACTAATAACACAGCTGCCTTCCATGCTCCCCGTCCACCTCACTGCCAATTCCTACATCTATCATCTCAAAGCAAATATCCTGGAATTATGAAGCCTTTTGCTTTACTGGTTCGCCTCATACCAACCCAAATGACTGTGACAGGGGAAAAAAAAAGTAAAAAGAAAATGCAGAAGTTGATTAGTTAAAGTGTTGCAGCTGCTCCTCATGTAGAATTGGCTGTTTACTACACATACAGCTCAAACTGAATAGATAAGATCAGACAGGGAAAGGCAAAAGAATGTTCCAAGATTTCTTTGTGTAACACCAAAAGGCATCAGGAGACTGCGTGTGCTGTGACAGTGCGGGGATCCTTTCCCTCACCAGGAATGCCCAACCTTGATTTCCCAAAATCGAAATACAACATTCCATCTCCTCATCTGCTGCTCTCCTCTGAATTTCTTGATGGGACTCAGTGATCTTAAAGGTCTTTCCCAACCTAAAGAACTTTGGATTCCCCCTGTCAGCCTCTTCACACTTTCCCTCAGTCAGTCCCTGGCTGCATGGTTGGAACTTCCCTGGCTGGAGCTTAGACTGCTGGATAAAGCCAGAATTTCCAGGTTTTCGTGTATGAACTCTTCTTGTCTGATCATGCATCATCTCACACAAAAAGTTCATTTTAGCCTGTTTCTGTCATAGTTTTGAGGTCTCTACTGGTAGCAAGTGTGTGGAGATTTTCAAACAGATTATATGTGGAACATTGCTGTCAACATCTGAAAATACACATATCATGAAGACAAATGCTTGGAAAGCAGTTTGAGAGGCAGCTCAAGAAAAGTTACAGCTTGAACTTTCGTCCATTGACTGAAACGTTTTTAATTGTTTTAAGCCAGTTTGTTGTGGAATGTTTTCATAACCTGAAACATAACATATGCTGCACGTTATTTATTTTACACAAGTGACTTTTAAAATAACTCACCATGTTTCAGTATCAGCTGCATGCCTGAAACTTGCCAGGAAAGCAGTTGTGTTTGTGACAGAAGTTTGCATGAGGTCTATTCAATCTAAAGAGTGTAGAATCTTTCTGGTTCATATAGCTTCTGTAGTGATGAACAGTTATGCTTTAAGGCACCCTGATGACTCACATCCACTGGCAGGAGCTGGTATGAAATGAAAGCCTGTACTTCTAGGTTTCTATTCTTTATTCACTAATTGCAAGGGACAATTGGACTGATTTGAGGAATCTCAGCATCTCTAGCTTTCATTTATCTCAGTGTGACTTCTTTGATTTCAGTCACAGGTGATGATCAAATCTTCTGCAAAACACATCTCTCAACCTCCTGTGCGCTGTTCTGTAAAATATTGTGAGATTGCCACCTAGCTCACGGAGACTTAATCCTGCAATGAAGATTTAATACTTTGAGGTTCTTAGATGAAAGTCATTGTGTAAGGATGAAGAATTACCTTCAAACTATGGACCTGCTCTGTTTCTTACAAAGTCAGTCTCGCCAACCTCAATGCTTTCCCTTTTTCTGGTCTGAACTTCAGGGATCTGCAAGCCATGTCATTTATTTTTTTAGGAGACAGTGATGATTGAGACAAGTCTTTGAAACAGGATTGTTAATTTGCAGAGAAGATTCTTATTCCTTTACTCAGAGCTACAGGTTTTCTTTGGTGAGCACTCAGCAAACAAACTCCCTTCCTCATCTGTTCTCATGGCCATGCCATGTGCCTGTGCTATATGAAGCCCAGTGTTTTGCAAAATCATTGGCACAAAGGGCTGGGAAAGGGCTCAAGAGCCTCTTGCATTGAACAGAGATCAAATACACTTAGATGATCAACAGATGTCTGAGTGCCCTTGGAGGTCTTTCAGACCTCTGAGAACAAATTCCACAATATTCACAGGCCTGTTCTTCTGCTTCTCTGTGTGTGAAAAATTAGAATAAAAAGCCTTCATATCCAATTAAGTGGATTTCTTCACATCATTCCCCCAGAGCAGAGCAGAATATGCAGAATAATTGATCCCTGCCCTTTTTATTAAAAACATTTCTATATTAAAAGACCTTTATCAAGTTTCACCCTTGCTTTTCCAGACTAAACAGATCTAGTTCCTCAATGCTTTGGGCTCTGGGAATAACTGGGGACACCTGCTTCCCACCTCACCCCACCTCATCCACAAGTGTGAACCCCAGCTGCTGGGCTGCCAGAAAAATGCTTCTGTTCCTTGAAAGTGCCAATCTCTGCTTGCTGGCTGCCTGCTTTCACTCCCACAGGCGTGGAGGTGTCGCCTGTAGCGCATCACGTCTTGACCGAGGTCATGCACAGCAAATGTTTGGAAATGTTTTTTATCTCATAAGAAAAGGTAGAACAAATAACACATCTGTTGAAAAAGTAAAAGAGAAGGTCTTCTGAATGCTTCCCTTGGTACTGCCAGCACTTCAGCTTGTTTGATGAAGAATTTGATTTGCTGATAGATCAACAAAAGGTCGGATGTCCCCCACACAGTCGCGGGGGAAGCACTGAGAGATGTCGTGAGTCGCATGGCAAACAAATAGAAATGACTTTAGGAGAAGGTTTTTTTGATGGCTGTCCTGTTCAGTGAACTCAGCAAAGACTGGGTCTTGGAGGTCTGAGTGAAATAGCCTGTAGCAAAACTTACAGAGCTGTCAGAAAAGGAGAGGCCATGTTTTAAAGGGTAGCGATGCAACATGACATTCAAAGTAACAGATGATGGGGAGTCACAGAGCCTGGAAGCTTTCATCTGATCTGAACCAGACTCTGCTACTCTTCAGTACTTCAGTACTTCAGTGGGGTGCCAGGCCATGGGCAGCACCAGACACTGCTGCTGGACAGGGCTCTGCTGGCATCCAGACTTTTTGTGGACATGAACACAACTAACCCTGAGCAAGTGTGAGACATATCAGCTGTTCTCATGCCATTTATGGAAAGGGAAAAGCATCTGAGAGGAGCTCTTCTATAAAGACAGAAAAAAATAAAATTTAAAAGTGGAGACTTTTCTCAGGGTGGGCTAATGGCACTCAGAAGTAACTGAATATCCATTTCTTGTTTCTCAAATAACCACTAACACAATTCCTAGTCACATTCTTTTCTTAAAAATTAAATGGGAGAGTATCATAAAACTGAGTTATTGCTATGCCAGCAAAATATTTGTAGAGAGGTTTTCAGTTTCTGGCCATAAAAGAGAAGGTACGGGAGGTAGGAGATTGTGGTTAAAACCTGGTAAAAGTATTGGGGACTTTTGGACTATTATTAAAATGTCTGATCAATAAGGATAGTGTGATGAGAGAAATTTTTGTTGTAGAATCAAATTCAGCACGTCTTGATTCACTGCCATGAATCTGGTTTCAGTTCCATCAGCTTTACCCTAGTGTTAATCAGTTGGTTTGACTGGCATAATTTCTGATTACATTATTGCATCTCTTCCTTTGCCTTCAGGAAGCAGAATAGCCATTAGGGGAAATATGGAACTATGCTTGTAACTCCCCAGTGTTTTGTTTTGAATGCAAGAAAGTGTAACTGGTTTCTGCAGGTGCTTCTGAAGAGTTAGCAGAATATTCTTTGTCACAACCTCAGATGTAATGGTCTTAATCACAGTGTATGGCTCTCCTAGCTGCCACAGGACATTTAATATGTTGGAAAAGGTGTCTCTGTTCCCTTGTAAAAGCCAAATTTGCTTTTACAGCCATTGCCCATAATGCAGCAGGAGAATGGTGTTAATAACCATTTCATTGTGGCTGCAGAAATCTTCTGCACCTCTCCAGGGAAGAAGCAACTTTTTCATCTGTAAATGGCCAAAGTGTTACCTTTGGAAGCTTTCACTCTTGGGATCCAAAGGCTTCCTTGCATGCACAACCTGTGCTACCTAATGGTTCTCCAGGGGAGCAAAAGTAGGTTGGTGGGTTGGGTTTTGGGTTGAAATTGTTTCTGGCTTTGTTTGAACTTCTGAAGGCTGCGGGCATGCACAGTATTCACACAGGGAAAGTGGCAGCCATGGCTGTTTAATGGGAGCAGTGGGAACTGGGAAGTCTCAAGGAGATTCTCAGGAAGGATCATACAAAGGCTCCCTGGAGCCTTTGGAAAGAGTTGGGTATGTTCTTCCCAGGCATGTGGTGCCCTGAACTCTGTGAAGGGCTGTAGAATAGCACAAAATGTTTTGCTGGGTCTACAGAAGCTTTAGAAATGATCAGCCTTAGGAAAAAAAAAAAAAAAACAACAAAAACAAACAAACAAACAAAAAAAAAAACCCACACCTCTATTCCTTGTTATAGAAAATGGAGTGGTCAAGGGAAGTGTTTGCACTGCACTCTAAGGCTTTAGTCCATGCACAGGATTTCAGTGAGTTCATGTCTTTGCCTACCTTGATATTGTTACCATGCTCAACTTTGTGTAGAGGAAGTAAAGACTCAGAGGTCAGCGATGAGTGGTTTTGAAAAACCAACTGGTGACTGCATCTCCCACAAACTTGGAGAGAGGAATCAGTTTGTGTCATTTTTAAATACTTCCCACATTGTCTTACTTACCATTTCTTTTGCTCATTCTCTCCCCCTTTCACTACAAGAATTTAATTTCCTCTCTATGAATAAGAGTTAGCTGATGCTTATAATTTATTTTTTAAAATGTACTTTGATCTCAGACAAAGTTTGATGGAATTAGTACTCTCATAATGTGTCATGGGCATGATCTTCAACACTAACCTCAAGGCAGTTTACCTTCCACTGGGAAATGAATTTCCAATGGGAGATGAAGTTGCCTGGCATGAGTAAGAATCGGGTCACTTGGTCTAAATGACTAATTATGCAGTTTAGTACTTGGCTTTTGGATTCCAGTTTTGACCTCTAAGTGCAGAACAAGTTCCAGATGTAGTCAGCAGTAAACTTCAGTTTGAGGCCCCAGTATGGATTTTACTGAAGTGCTGCTCCATTCACATCAAAAGACACTCCTGGTCCACAGCAGCCCCAAAACTGTGGAGTTCAGGGGTGTTTCTGTTCCCTGTAAATCAGAGAGATGATCATCTTGACCCGGGGCTTGGACCACTGGATTCACACAGCCACCTACCAACTTTGGGCTACCAGCGAGCATGTGTGTGCAAATGTGTATCCACTGAGTGCATAAACTGTAAATTAAAGGTATTCATTCATCTGCTTTCTAGCCAAAATTAACTGAAATACTGTTAATCATTAGGCTTTTGTTCATGTCTGAATATTGCTTTAAAAGCCTTTGGTTTAATCTGCTTTCCTGTCTTTTCCCCCAGTAGTTTCAGTGCTGTAGGACTGGAAAACAGGAGGTTTTATTTGTAGTTCTTCCGTTGCTTCCCTCTTGCCTCTACTTACTCTCTTGAACCAAAACTGGGACTTAGATTTCGTTGTGGGCATGTATAGTTACATCAGTGGTCAATCAAGCTGAGAAAATCTGGCTTTGTCTCAGTCTCTGCCTTTTAGATGTTAACGTGAGGGGCTGATCTACCTCTCAAGAAACTGTGAGACTTCTTAATTATTGGTAATCTACTTTGTCTGTGATTAAAAGTGGGTGTTCCGTAGATATCTTTGGCTGAGGAGATGGAGGACTATATTGAGGAAATGAGGAAACATTTCAGGCAGGTCAGAGGTGTCCCCAGCACGTTCTGCAGATTGTCTGTCAAGGCTGAGCAGTGAGAGTGCATTGCACAGCATGCACAGACAGTTCTGTAAACCATGTTCCTATTTAAAAACATTCAAGTGGAACAAACTTACTTTTTCATGTCACAAACCAGGATCATATTCACATTACAGCAGTGGGAAGGAAAAGATAAAAGACTTAATTCAGCTTTCAACATGCTGGAGATTTTCTGTGGCTCCACCTCTGCCCCTTCCTCTGTCCTCATTCCCAGTGTTTTTGAACTCTGCCTGCAATGCATTTCAGTGCTTGCCAAGATATCTCTGACTAGGGGTGAGTTAATGAGAACATCTGGCCAGGAATGAGGGATGATGCTCTGTGCCCCACCCACTCAGCACATCTGCTGGCTGTGGGCATGGATAGGGGCATTAAGGCTTCTGCAAGGAAAGAGGATTCTATCATCTATGGATGAGTTTATTGAAAATACCCAAATCCAACTGGTTATATAATGGGACTGTCATGTACATGGGAGAAATGCCTATAAATAGGTGCACACACACACACAGATATACACTTTGTAATATAATTACAGTATACAGTCAATGTGTAAGGATGTGAACTGCCTAAAAAACTGTCTTTTTAGATAATTAGTCCTAAAAGTCCTAAACTGCTTAACCATCAAGGCATATTGCAAGACACCTCTCTTTGGTAAGGTTTTGCAGAGTTAAATATACATTCTCTCCAAAGGGAGAAGAGGATGAAAAGAGTTTATGTGGTTGGTTGGCAAAGTTCCTTTTTGAAATTATTATTTTAAAGCTGCTGAATTTTTTTTTTTTCTGAGGATGGACTAAGGTGTCCAGATGCTTTTGTGAACATCTTTTTTGTATATAGATAGATGTAGATCTGTATCAATATGTACCAATGCTCTGCTTTTGTTTTGCTTTGCTGGTTAAAATAAAAAAGATGGATTTTTCAGACAGCACAATGAATCACCCATGAAGTGAAAACACTGGGCAAATTCTCTTTTGTTTAATAGAATGGGCTGTACACAGTTAAAGCCAGCACATTTTTCATGGGATGCAAGGGAGCAGTTCAAAGAATTGGCAAGGAGTGGGTCCTGCATATTCATGAGGCTGGGCGAGGAGGTGAAAGTACAGGAGAAGGCAGAAAAGCAATGTGAGGATAGAGTGGAATGTGGAGCGAGTTGCCACGGTATCCTATTTTACTGCTCTTTGACGTAAAGCTCCTTTGCTTTTACACAACCGCTGGAATTGAATGGAAGCAGCTCAGGGGCATAAATAATGAATGTGCCTCTCACACGTTAAGAGAGCAGAATCTGCACCTCGTCGGAGAGTTAATGTGCCCCTCTCTTCTCTCCCCAGTCTCCAGCCTATGTTCCCGAAGTCAGTCAAGAACTTATCCAGCAGACAGAGGAGAAACTCGAGAACAGCCCCTGCAAAGAGCTGTTCTCTCCCTGCACAAAGTAAGTATAACACGACACCCAAAGGGCTGCAGCCAGCAGCTTGTGAGGAATGTGGCAGGAAGAGACATTTCAGCCTGAGCCTGAGGCAGGTATCTTTGCTCACAATCCTAGAGGCAGAGCTGACGAGCGGTGAAGTCATTTCATCTGAACAAAATATAATAAATATTTCCATGCCATTATATGCGCTACACACAGGCACTTACTGTTTCAGGTATTTGACAGAGTGTTCCAGCCAAGTAAACCAGCCGTGGATTTCATGCTGTGTGAAAAGAGCTACAATGATAATGTATCCAAAGAAAACATCTCTGTTTCAAAGTGAATAAAAATTAAGTGTCTATACAGTCCATTTAGACAGAGGAATGTGCAAACTTGCTCCGCATGACTTTTCCAGAAAATCTTCACCAGGAGAACGGGGCTTTTTTAATGCTTTCTGTCTGTCTGTGGCGTTCAAACGAACGTGCATTATTTCCCCCTTTGTCTGGGAAAAGGCTTATCAGTTTCTGCAGCGATTTGTGCCATTATGTGCTAAAGCTCCAGGTATGCAATCTGCATTTGCAAACCCTGCCCCGAGCGCGTGCACGCCAGTAGATCATAAACCAATAAAAATATGAAAAGGAGGGATCATGGCACGCGGGCCCATGTGGTTTCTGGCTGAGCGCGGTTTGTTTTCCCTGGGTGATGTAATGGGGATTTGTAAAATTTGCTCCGCTGTCATTCATTGTTTTGACTCATTTCATTGACCTTTTCTGGTTCCAGTTATTCTTTGCGTTGGTAGGAGCTGTGGGTTATTTCTGGCCTTCTCTTATAGCACAGGCAGTTTCCTTGCATTGGCCTGGCGTCCTGTAGAGATGCTCTGTAACTCGCACCAGTTGTGGGTGCCAGTCCCAGCAACAGAGGCAGAGCTGTGCTCCACACAAACCCCCCTGGTGCCTGTTTCCAGTTCTCAAATCGGTTTGAAAGCTGACAGTTCCCTCTAAAATGCGCTTTGTTGTTGCCAAAGAGGGGAACTAAAAAGCAAACAACTGCTGAAAGGCAGCTATTGTTCTTTTAAAATACGTGCAGCTTTTAATTAACTGAATGGAAAGGCCGAGCATTGGACACCACTTAATGCAGGCTCCTTCCATCATCCCAGCTGAAACTCAGGAATGAGCCAGGTTTGGGACCTTGTTAATAAATATGCTGATCATTTCACACGGACTGAAATGAGGTCAAAAGGAAGTTTTAAAAAATTGCTGTTGGTGTTTACTGTTGCTGAATGATATTCATTTTGGAAGGGCTCACAGTCAGACCAGAAAAGGGAGGCATACATACAAATATGAAGCCTGCTGTCCTGGAGGAGCAGGGATGGGATGAGTTCCATTCACATCTTCATAGATAAAAATCAGTATGCAAGAAAAGTGCATGTATGTAACTTCTGCTATTACCTTTAATATTTTGACTGTCTGCTCCTGCCCTTCTCCAACATCACCTAGAAATCTGATGTTGAATTTGGACATTTATTAAAGCAAATTAAGACTTACATTTTAGTTCATTTTGTAATCTTTAATCCATTAAGGGAAACTGTTACGATCTGTGTCCAGTCAAAGCTAATGAAGACAGCAACAATTTGACTTGTGCACACTGAGCGTGTGCAATTACCTGCCTTCTCCAAATTGATGGTGCAAGCATTAAAAAAATAATAATATTGTAACAGCTGAGAAATTCCAAAAATACTAGCTCATGAATGGGGAGGAACTGAACTGAGGAGACACATTACTCATGGTGACTTGTTTGCTCAGAGAACTACCCCGGGGTAAGACATAGACTATCATCCCCTGAGTAGAGCAGTCATTCAGAGATGATTTCCTCCTTCCAGCAAGATCTAGAAATGTGTCTGTATGCCCTTAGACACAGACACAAGTGTGTCTGTATACATCCAGACAGAAATGCTCATTTCTTGGGGCAGTTTTCACCCTAACCCAACTTCTGTCCTGCCAGTGCTGCCAGCAGAGGTGGATGCAGGACCCCAGTAAGCAAATCAAGAACCAACACCAGCAGTTGTTAAACAACATGACCACCTTCATTTTAGACAACTCCCAGCTCATGTTTTCTTAGTTCCAGCCTTTGGCCTTTCTGATGGGATGCCTGATGCTCTCTGACTGTTTGCTGCCTGTCACAAGCAACACACCTTTCTTCTCACATTTGCAGACTGATCTTTTTATTCCTTCATTCCTTCCATTATGCAAAAGGCTCCATGCACTGCGTGAGCCCCAAAATTCTTTTCTTGATCCAGAAGCAAATCCACATCCCTGTTCAGACTTTTCTGTCCTCTGTTTTACTCTACAAAGCACATAGCTGTTAGGAAATCCCCTTTGACTTTAGTCACATGTACTAATTCTTCTATATAGCAGGAATTGAAACTGAACTTTTTGCTCAAAATGATGCCTCAGTTGGTCTCTCTTTGATAGAAATGGGCTTCAGCCAGAAATTTTCTGTCCAGATGTAAACATGCCTCAAAGTTTAGGAGCTCAGTTCCTGTTTCAGTTTACCAACAGAAGCAAAGACATTCACTGTGTTGTGGCTAACAACCTCTGTAAGAGTCCATTAAAGTCAGTGGGAGTTGCCCTGATAATTTTCAGCAAGCATCACCAGTATTCGGCATGTATGAGGCCTCCTGTTATGAAATACATCAAGTACATCACTTTGTACTGAAACAGTGAGCAAAATAAAGTACAAAATAGAGTGCAAAATAAAGTAGATATAACATAATCCTACCATAAAAGAAGTCTGGACTTTTCTCCTCTTGTTTTATTTCTCTTTTGCTCAAAGTTCAGGATTATAAAATGCTTATATATCCTTTTCATCTGAGATAGATCTGTCCTTGACCACCTCAGTGGGGAACCATTCCAAGAGTACCTAAACAGCATGTACTTCGACAGGTTTCTCCAGTGGAAGTGGTTGGAAAGGTAAGTGTCACAAGATGTTTTTTTTAAGTAGAAATAAATAAAAAGGTTTATTTTTACTTTCCATGCAAAGTCTGTCAAATATGCTCAAAATCTGACAGTTGAGATAATGTTTGCTTCTACAGCTCAAGTGTTCGACCATTTAATGGACTTAGGTACATTAAACATATTAGGTATGATTAATGTACATTCAGCAACTTCAGCTGTCTTTCTGTTTAGCTACCCTCTGAATGTGGTGACTTTTTGTCTGGACCAGTTGTCACTGCTATTAAATCACTCTAAAGAGAGGAAAAATGTGGCATATAGGTCCTCTCACTGTATTTATTGGCTGGACATTCCTGAGCACATTTTAATAACCAGGCAGCCTTAGTGGGTATTAATTTGCAAGGAAAGGGCTTGTGCCTTTCCCTTGTCAGGGAGTGCTGCAGCAGACGGTCACTGCTGGGTGACAGTGACCTTGAGCTGAGAGAAGCCCCATTTTCCACAAATGGCATTAATTACGGCGGATGAGCCAGGGCCGGATCCATGAGCAGTGTGTGTCAGCAGGACGCCTCCAGATCAAAGGAGCTGTGCCAGTTCCTCTCCCTGGAAAGCTACAAAGCTGCTGCTCAGGAGGGGTGGGCAGAGGGAAGAGCCATTTCATGCCAAGACATGCTCCACATGCCATCTTTCTGAGCCCAGCATTTACTCTTCCATTTCAATTAAAAAAGCATTGGGTGATTCATCTCTAGCCAGGCTATTTCCTATCTGTTTTCACATTAGGGATAAGGAATTTTCTGCAATGCTTTGAGGATTTTTTTCTTTTTCCATTCCCCCAACAAGTGTGACAAGCTATTGGATATGCCTGGCTTAAGAAGCTGGGAGAATTGTTTTTAGGATTAGCAAAGAGATGTTAGTAGCATGGAGTGATCAGCAGCTCCTTCTGACAGCCTGCTGGCTCCAAAGGAGCAGTCACAGAGTCCATTTATTCCAGGGACATTGCTGAACATGTAGTTATCACTACTAATTGTTGCTTTTAACCCCAAAAGCATTTGCAGCAGCCTCACAGAATACTGAAAATAACATCTTTTCCTCTTCTAGTTTTTTACTGTCTGCATACTATTCTTCCCCTACTTTGGAAAACAATACTGGGCGTTAATGAAAGGATTCGCTTCAGCATTTATTCTTCATTGTCATCAACCTCATCATCCCTGTGGTGGGAACAGCCACGTTACTGTGCTCCCTCTGCCGGCTGGCTGCCTGCCAGAGGGGAGCAAGGAGAGCGGGAATGTTCATATCCACTGCTGGGATCCTTGTAAAACCTTCCCTGTGGATACAAAACGGGATCTCGCTGAACCTGGAATCCTTCTTCTGTCGTGTTATAAAACTTCTACAGTAGCAAAGTAAAAGTTGGATGTAGAGTTGGAGCCATTCTGGTTCCATTCAGATTTTGTGGGAAGTCTGGGAGGTTGTGTAGGGATCGTGTCAAGTGATAGGGAGCACTCTGCCCTTGGGAACAGACTTACTTAACCTTAATTTAGCTCTTGCCCACTTCTTGCCTGTGATGCTCCCCCAGGAAGCAGGTAGCCCAGAGGGAATGGACTGGCTTGGACCTTGTCCTCCTGCTCTCCCAGCCTGCAAATGTCACATAAATCCACCTCTCCTACTCCCAGGATTGTTTCTGCCTTTGATTCATACAACTTTCATGTTTTGTTTAACACAACAGAAGTATGTTTTGGTGGTTTGAATTTTAGATCTCTTTTTCTCATCTTGCTGGCCAAGCAGAGCGATATGTTAGCCCACCCTATATGTCATGGGAATTAATGGGAATCTTACTGAAAGATCTCAGGCTTCCTCTTTGCTTAACAAAGGCCAAAGCTCTACAATGCAGAGTCAGAACCCACCTTGGTCCTAAGATGCTAGCAGAAATTATACTGATGACTCACTAATGTGTTGTATTTTATTACAGCTTAATATGTTGGAATTGAAAAGTTCAAGCCATACATAGTATTGAAGTAATGTAATTACATAATTATATATTATACTATATAATACGATTACCTTGAAATAATAGGATTATATAATATTTATCTATTTTGCTTTTCAAAAGTATGCTCTGAAATAAATAAATCACAGAGAGTGCATTAAACATAGTGTGGTGGGGGATTTATTTATTTATTTCCTTTTCTTCCAGGCAACCAGTAACAAAAAACACGTTTAGGCAGTACAGGGTACTGGGGAAAGGCGGCTTTGGCGAGGTGAGTAATTCCGAAATTTTCTGTTAAGTGTGTTTCTTACTTTTTAGACACTGCAGGTACAGGAGCCTGATGTGATAGAGACTGCTTTTCATTAATTGCTGACAGTTCTACTCAACCCCTCATGACGCTGTAATCTCAAAAGGACACTTTCGAGAGTTATTTTGTGTTCAGCTGTTGCATTCACAGTGGAATTGGGGTCACACCCTTATTTGTATTTTCCTGGTGTCTGGAGGTGGCAGCAGAGGCAGGGGAGGTGCAGACTGAGAGATTAAAATCTGCACAGACAAAAGGAGGTGGGAGAGGAAGCAGGCGGAGACAGTGAAATAATTAAACCAATGTTCCACAGCAGGTTTGGAAACAGTAGTCGGTCCCCCAGCTGCCCCCGCCTAGGCCTGGCTCACTAAGCCGCCGTCTCTCGCCTTAAAAGGACTAAAGCAGAGGAGCTGGTGAGGAGCAAAGCGCAGCCCAGACGCAGCGTTTGCTTCGAATTACGCGGCAATTGTTCTGCTCCATTCGCAGGTCTGCGCCTGCCAAGTGCGAGCCACGGGGAAGATGTACGCCTGCAAGAGATTAGAGAAGAAGAGGATCAAGAAGAGGAAAGGCGAATCCATGGCGCTCAATGAGAAGCAGATTTTAGAAAAAGTCAATAGTCAGTTTGTAGTGAGTATTGTTTGAGCTCCGTGGTTCCCTGCTCACCTGCTGAGCACTGTTCTGGTTGAATCCAGTGCCTCCTCCATCTCCTGCTCCTGGAAATGTGCCAGAAGCTGAATCCCTTTGCTTTGCACCTTAGCCCTGCTCCCTGTACCTTTGCCGAGTCTCATTTTAGTCTCTGGTCCATGGGAACATGATGTGTTTGACAGCCTTGGTTTGCATCACAGCTGCATCAGGACGAGCTATTCTTATCCAGCGTGATTACCTGAATTCCCAGGGTCTGGGAGAGAGGTGCTTGGAGGAGACTGAAGGAGATTCAACCCAAACAGATCAGATGAGACTGGCCTGCAGAAGCACCTAAGCAGTGAGGTGGACCTGGTTGGCCTGATGCAAGGTTCTCCTGAGTCACACCAGCTCTTGTGCCTCCTTTAAAACTTGCCTTAGATTTAAAAAAAAAAAAAAAAAAAAAAAAAAAAAAAAAAAAAAAAAAAAGGTGTTATCTCAGCATCTGTCATGTTCTTTATACTTATTTCAGGAAACACTGTGTGTACAACAAATGCAAGGTGTTTGCTTACATGTTTGCTTGCCTCTACCAGAGGATGGCACATATTTAAAAGTGATGGGTAGATTTTGGCTGGTCTGATTTTTCCTTGGGCACCCACCAGAGCCTCCAGGGATGATGCTGACCTTCACATCTCCGTTATGGTTCATTTGATCACCCCAGGACTGGGATATCTGGGCCTTCCAGGGAACTCACTGAGATGCAAAATGGTGCAGGAGGTGTAAATTCCCTTGATTACCAAGATTTCTCATACAATGGAAAAGTATGCCTGAAATTAGTATGTTTGTCCAGCCTCTGAAGCCATCTGAGCCTTGAGCATTTCTGGTGGTAAATAGGCTGGATTGCACAAATTAATCTGTAGAATCCTAACATCTGATTTTTTCTGTACTTTTAAAATATATGTTTGCCATTGTAAGAGAGCCCATACCAAATCCAGTCAATGTATTTTTTTTCATTTTCTGGAGAAAATCTTTAATGAAAAGCTAGCACTTCCTTCTTAGCAGCCATCTGAACTGTCACAACTGTGCTGCGAATGTTTTTCTAGGTCAATTTAGCCTATGCCTATGAAACAAAGGACGCACTGTGTTTAGTTCTGACCATAATGAATGGAGGTGACCTGAAGTTTCATATCTACAACATGGGAAACCCAGGCTTCGAGGAGGAAAGAGCTTTGTTTTATGCAGCAGAGATTCTTTGTGGCTTGGAAGACCTTCACAGAGAAAATACTGTGTACAGGTAAGCACTCTCTAGAGTCTTAGGATGTCTTTTCTGGGTAGGAAAGAATTGTCTACTTCCTCCCTTCTTATTGTGGTGCTGCACAGCTGAGATGCCTGAGTGCTTCGGCTGAAATTTTGCAGAGCCCTGTATAAATACAGCATGATACAGTAATCATGGAAGGGAGCAGTTGCTTCCCTAAATACATCCTGTGTAAATTATCCAGAGCTAGCATAAAGCTCCCCAAACCCTACCTCAATGTGCACTGGGCAACATAAAAAAAATATTTATGGAAGTCCCTTCAAAGGGATTTCGTTAAGGAATTGAGTTCCTAGTTGGGATGAAATGGAGATTATTCCATCCAAGCCTCTATTTTAATTAGTTAGATTATTTTGCACGAGAGGCTGCAGCGTGTGAAAATACTTCTATTGCAGAGGGCATGCAATCCCAAGAGGGTGTCTGAGACAGAGGGCATGGATTTCCACTGGTGAGTGTGATTAACTGGATGGGATCATGATGATCCTGGTGTGCCAGCCATGGAAGGGGGCCCGTTCCCAGCCACACAACAGAGGCATCCTGCTGGCAGCATCCCACCATCCATGGGTGCAGCCAGCGGGCACAGCGCTGCCCGGCGCCGCCGCTGCCGCTTCCAGGAGGGCAGATCCCAAGTACTCAGCTTCCAGTTTGGCTTGCAGCTCCACAGAAGCACTTTTCCAGGGCAGGCTGGATAAGCAAGCAGATTGCAGACAGAGTTCTTGTGACTCCACGAGAATTTATTTTTTTTAATCAACAGCCACTGTAGTTGTAAACAACGGTTCTTGTTTGTCTTCATCATCCCTGCTTGTGAAATCATCGTTGCTGGCATTCACAGCAGAAGAGGGCATGTAAATTGATGAAAGGACTTCCAAGGACAATGATTAATAGACAATAAGATGCTATTTTTAAAAGCCAAGCCACACTTTAAATAATTTTATATGCCTGGGTGTAATACATATGATGCACGTGCTTGTATGCCTAGAAATTGCAATATTGTTGTTCCTTGGAGATCTCTAACAAACTGACACTTGGTTGCCTTGCATCTTGCTAGCTGGCACACAGAGGGCAGACAGATAACATGCTGATTTTGTTGATGTTCACCCAAGAAGGAAGTTTTTTCTTTCCCCAAGGAACAAAATGGTACTAAGTGTCTAATGTCAATTGAAAAATCAAATCATAAGTGAAGTGTCTGGCTTCCTTTTCCCTTAAAGAACCTCCTACCACATTTTCAAACATTTTATAAGGATAGTGTAGTGTTTCACAATCGTATTTTATTGGAAAAAAAATGACTGCTGCATTCATAACATGGCTGGTAAAATGCCATACTAATGCCATTTTCTAATAGAACAAATCAGATCTGGCCACCTAAAACAGTGCGTGGCTCTGAGAGAAATGGCACCTCCTTCCTTAAGCAGGAGTTTTCATGCTACTCTTAAAAGAGCTGCTGCTTTACACCTCAGATGGCACATTCATTTTGGTGATGAATGATACTACATCCTTGTAGGTGACATTTTCTAGCAGTCTGTCAGGAGCATCTGCAGAGACCCCTCATTTGTAATAGCGCAGCGTGTTGTGGGACCTGTGAGAAGTGCTATATAGGTCAATAAAATATAGCAGCTAAATGCTACTGCCTTCTCAAGGCGAATAATTCATCACAAAACACTTATTCTTCAGACTTAATTTCATTTTCTCTAAACAAAATGCTCCTGAGTAAATCACAGCGTTGGAAAATGCATCCCGATCTCCTGGGCCGCTGCTGACGCACGCTGCAGACGTGACCTGGGAGAGCAACCAGGCTCAGAGTCAGATTTATCTCATTCAGAATTCCCTTGTCAAACATGGCACTTGTGCTACATTTCTCAACTGCATCATGTTAGTAAAGGTCAACGGGTTGGTTGTTCATGGAAAGCAAATGTAAAAAGCTGCTGGTTCTCCTCAAATTATATATATATATATATAAAATTCATTTCTATTTCATAATTTATATTATGTATTTAAATTTATATATATATATATACAACTTTTTTTTATATAAAACATTTTTTGTTTTATATACATTTTTTTTTAAGTATGTGATTTTTTAAAATTTATACTATAGCCATGCCTGGAAGCTGCAGTGAGCATGAAATTCACATTGTGCCAGGCATTGCACAAATACATGGTAAAGTCTTGTCCAAAGTGATTAATTGAGTTGTTTAGACTGTCCTGCACAGCCAAACAATTGCCTTTTGAGCATGGGCACAGTGCCAGCAGTTTATGTTCCAGTATGTTTGGGCAAGGCTGAGCCTTTGGGAAGTAGCTTTATGTGTCAGTGTGTCCACCAGGGATTTTTATTCCCTCTGGACATTTCAGTCATGAACCCTTTGAAGTGCTGGCCATGCAAAGTAAGCCAGCCTTGATCTTGAGGAACCAGAAATCTGAAAACAGGAATGACAACTGATGTCTGGGAGGGGAGGAAGGCTTCTTCTAATTGCCCTGACCCTAAGAACTGAACTGGTGTTCTAAGAGTCCTTGTGGAGTCTCCCATTTTCTCATTCAAACACAACATTTCCCAAGTTGCACATAAAATTCTTAAGCTTGGCCACCAGTTACAGTTTTAAGTGGGACTAATATCTGCTGAGCAGAAGATGAAGTAAGTGATGAAGGCTGAGTTCTTCAAGGGAATGATTCTTACAGGATTCAGAACCTATTTTCAAAAATAAATAGACAATGCCCTTGACTGTGCTGCTCCAGCATTGGAAACCTTCTGCTGATTGGCAGGGAAATCCACAGTGGTATGTTAAACAAAATCACAGCTTCTCCTCAGTATTCAGCTGCCCTTCACATATTTCAGCATTGTTTGTTTGAAAAGCAGGCTTGGTACCACTGGGCACTGGGTGAGGTTTATCTTGGAGGTCAGGAAGGTCTGAAGCAAGCAAGGAGATTACTCACAGCTCTCTGTGTTCTTGCTTGAAATCATAAATAAAAACAAGGCAAGTTTCAAAATTCCAGCTTTGGCATTGTAAAAACTATAAAGTACCCCTCTCCATACACAGGAAACTTCATGATACTGGAGTGGTACAGTTTGAGTGGTGGGGTGGGCTCCTGCACAGGCTCTGTGCTCTGCCCTGTGCCCTGGTGCAAGGCTTTCTCTTGTACACGCCCTCTCTTTGCTCTTTGCACAGAAATGCTTCTTGCTGGGAAGTTAACAGAACCAAGCTGGTTCACAGATGCAAGGAGGCCTTACAAAAAGAAGAGGCCAAGCAGTGCTTGGATTTGCACCAGGCTAAGCACTGCCTTTAGATAAAAGCCAGGGCATGATGTGGTGAATTGAAGCAATGCTGTTTTCCCTGCCCCACCCAGCTGCTGGTGCCTCATTCAGGCTCCTGAGCCAGCACAGCCCAGTCCTGGGGCACTTCTGGGACACTCCCTGCCCAGCATGTCCATCTCCCCCTCTGACACCTCTGGTCCCATCTCCTGGGCTGGCTTCATTCCCACTCTGCATGAGCAGGATGGGAAGGAGCCTGCCTGGCTCCCACCTCAGCAGCAGCCCAAGAATGGCAGCAGCTGCAGAGTTGTGCTGGGCTTGGAAAGGTTTGGAAAACAGCCTTGGTCAAGGAGAGGACAGCGTGGCTGGGCTGGGAAGAATCTCAAAGCAGCAGCTGGTGGAGGAGGTTTTGTGCAGACAAACCTTTCAGAAGAATGATCTGCCAAGGCTCTGCTAAATATGTGAAAACTGATACTATTTACTTCAGGAGTTTATAACTTGCCCAGATTTGGGGTTTTTTTGTTTTCTTTTTTTTCAGGAACAATAAAAGGCACATCTTCGACATTAGATTGACCACCTTGCCAATTTTCATGGCATTGCTCCAAACCACACAGGCACTTGAGTTTCACAAATGCTTGTAAGAATAATCTTAGTCTGGGCACAGCATTCCCCGCTCTGCCCCACATTTTCCAAACTCAACAAAATTATTGCATATATGTGCAAGTGCATGGACACACGTTCACATATTTGGTCTGACTCAGATGCCAGACATAGAAAATTTGAGCCCAACAGATTTCTATTTCAATTTTCACATGTAAATAAAGTATTTTAAAACATTTTTTTTTTATTTTTTAACATAAGATTTTATAACAGAAAATGTTAGAGAGATTTTACAACACAGAGGACTATAGGGGTTCATTTACAGGGCTTACAGGACTAGATGGATGAGTCCATTATAGGGTAGATTAGGAACTAAAAGCTTGGCTTAGTGAAAAATTGTAACTCCAGTTTAGAAAAAGACATATGGTTTCAGTCTATCTGTGAAGTGAGTTGTAAAAGGTTGTATTGGTTTCAGGAGTTCCTTGCTGTTTGAGTTGACACTCAATTGGTTTATTACAAGTATTAAAGCCCTCACACAGTTGTATGGTTATGTTATCAAAACCAGCTTCATACCCATAACTGCTATCTTTCATTTCCAGAGATCTGAAGCCAGAAAATATCCTGCTGGATGATTATGGTAAGTCTTGGAGGTTTACAGAGATGCTTTCACAGTAAAGTAGATTAAGTTAGTTTCAGGATATGTATTGCACAAAGACAAATAATGCTCTGAAGTGATTAAGAGGCTCAGCATACACTAATATTCCTGTCGTGGGCTGGGTGAGCTGCTGGAGCTCGCTGCACAGATGGAAGGAAGCAGCCGTGCCCTCAGCAGGGGCTGTTCTCGAGAGCTCGGCATTGCTGGGGCTCTCTGCCTTTCCCTGTTGTTTTTCCATCCTTGTTGCAAGGCTGGTGCAACATGGAGTTCTAATTTCTATATCTGTGCTTCCCTCTCCATTTTTGAAAGTACTTTCATCCTCTGCTGAGCCAAACCTGGTTTTATGCAAGCCCAGGTACCCACCCGTTCATTGCTGGAGGCAGCGATAATCAAATCTCGTGCTGACTTGCAGACCAGATGTAGCCTCTTCAGCAACCACAGAGTTACAGAATTGTGTCAGCCCATCCATCCTCTGTGATCAGTTCAAGATACTTCCCCACAGCATGCTTCTCTCTGCCTTTTTTTCACTGGTTTTAAAATACCTAATACGATCCGCTGCAGTCCACAGCCTTGCTGTTAACATTTATTTCACTGCGTTGTAGTGCCCTTAATAATTCCTCTTTTCCATATCAATGAAACTGCTCCAATTCAGTGATTCAGAACACTCTTTTCTTAAAATGTCCGAGCAGTAAATTGCAAGAGTAGTTTAGCAATGAGCACAGTTGTGGGTTTTGGACTAATTTGGGTCAGGTTATTATATCTGCTTTGTGTTGTTTTGTTTCTTTTTTCCTTCCAGGCCATATTAGAATATCTGATTTGGGTCTAGCTGTTAAAATCCCCGAGGGTGAATCAATCCGTGGAAGAGTAGGAACAGTAGGGTATATGGGTAAGTCTTCCACAGTTCATATTTTTAAAAATTTGCTGAGATTACTTGAGTTTTTGAGATATTTCTGCCGAGAAAGCTTAAGAAAAAGAATAAAAAATATTCACATTCAGCTGGGTCCAGTTTCATGCAGCAACTCCCACAGAAACCCTGACAATAAAAATCAGAAGAGGGTGAAAGGCTGGACCTCTACAGCTCTCAGTGAGGCTGGTCTATAACCTTAAATCAGCAAAGCAAATTGAAAGGGGATACAGCAGCTGGGATTCTAGTGATTTTAGTGTAGATTTATCTTAGGAGGGTTATGTGCCAAAATAAAGGTTTCTTTCTAGTTGCTGCTTTGTATAGGAGTTACAATGTATTTGCATGGTTATGATCAAATGGGTAAGTGCACACCTATGGTCATCTTGACCAGGGTCATCTTGAGCTTTCCTCTGTGTGCAGGGGAGGCTGCACAAAAGATGAGTAGAGATTTGTACATTGGTAAAAAAAAAAAAAAAAAAAAAAAAAGCCCAAAACTACACTCCCTTATTTAACTAGATCTGTTTTCTAAACTCAATGTAATTATTTTCATGCATTCTCTGGGTGGGCATATTTCTTGGAGTAAAAATTGCTTATGCTTATTTGACTGAATAGAAACTAGCTGATGTGAGCCACTGTTTCACCATATGGAGACTTTAATGAAAGCAAGCAAATCAGTTGTCATGTCTAAATTTTGTTATCTCAGTGTAAGTTTGCGTGCACACCAAGGCTCTGTGCTTGTGAGCACGTGAGGATGTGTGTTTGTACCCCTGCATGGAGGTGAGGGTGCCTGCAAGACAGTGACTCTCTGCCCAAAAGCATTGTCTGTGGTTGCAACACAAAATTAATGGATTGGAGTTTCTTTAAAGGGGAAAAAAAAAAGCTATGAATTGACCAAAGAGACAGAATTTGCTTTTGAAGAAATGTCACGGCTGTTTACAGGATGTGTGTTTCATTTCCTTTCTTCCCTAAGTGGAGAAATTTGGAGGAACTCTTAAAATTAGGTCTCTGCTTAATATTTAGGCCTAACTTCTTTCGTGTTTTTTTTTTTTTTTTAATTGGACTGAGTTGATAGAGAAGTCAGAAGGCAGCACGCACAAGGCATGTAGCATGTAGAGAGAACACCATGGCATGTAGCATGCTGCATTTCCTGTAATGCCCTCAACTGCAATCAGGAGGCATTTTTGTATTTTACCCACCATCCTCTGTGCATGTGTATCCAGTCACCAAAATGAAACTTCGAGGCATTTAAGTGCTCTGCCTGTGTAAATACCAAGCATTTCTACAAGACATCTCACTCTCCTCCACAGCTCCAGAGGTGTTGAACAACCAGAGATACACACTCAGCCCTGACTACTGGGGGTTAGGCTGTCTCATTTATGAAATGATTGCTGGGCAATCACCATTCCGAGGAAGAAAAGAGAAGGTGAAGAGGGAAGAAGTGGACAGAAGAGTGCTGGAGACAGAGGAGGTGTACTCCCATAAGTTCTCTGAGGAGGCCAAGTCCATCTGTAAAATGGTAAGGGGCTGGGAGGCTCAGTGGGGCAGCTTCATTAACGAGCTGTGTCTGACATGGTCTGAGCAGTTACAGGGTGCCATGGAGGGGCTGCAGAAACAAGGACTAACCAAGCTCATCTGTGGATGGGATGACTGCACTCTATTCATTCAAACTCTGTTTATTTGGGCTTGTTTCTCCATGAGATTCATCATGGTCATCCTGAGCCCTCTCCAAAGATTTATGGCCAAGGGAGCAGTATCTATTCTCATGAGACTTTGAATGTTAGTTTGCAGTCAAGAATGCATTTCTGTCTTTTATAACCTTGTAGAAAAAAAGAAAAAGGACTCGATGATGCAAGAGTCTGATTGTCTCCTGCAAGGAACTGCAAACCCCACGCTTCCATTGTCTTTGGTGAGAGCTGGGGGTAAGCAGGACAAAGATTATGCAATGAAATTATTGTGACACTCAAATGTTGTCCCGGCCCATCTCATTAACTTTGTTAGCAGCTTTGCCCTGGGGTGCCAGGGTATCCAGCTTTTCTTAATACTGTTGAGCTGTTCTTCAAAATGTTTTCTCACTCCTTCAGCTGGGAGTCATTTTCATAGCACAATAGCCATGTCTGACAATGGAAATCCTCAATCCCTCTGAGAAATCTCAAAGCTGCGTCTGAATTAATCAATGTCTTGTTGACATCCATCTTTAGAAGGCTGAATTGTAATTTGGAAAAGGATGTGGCCTTTTTCTGGGTGTTGTTTGCTAAGGAGTGAGGTCTCCTTTGGAGACAATGACCTATCTGTGTTTGCTGGTAGAGGGAGAACGAAGGGGAGGAAAGGTCAACAAATAGGTAGGGGAGGTTTCACCAGTGTCTTGTGCAACAGGAAAGCAAAGAGCAGATCCACAACACTCTGGTTGGCTGGCTGCATGAAGAGACACTGAAGTCTCCTTGCAAAATAATAATGGTAGCACTGCCAAGAGTCATGCCTGGAAGTCATTAACTCACAGTGCACCGAGTCATTCCTGAATCCTCGGGGTGGTATTTAACTGACATCACTCGTGATAGATGCTCCAGGCCACTCACTGCCCTTAACTGGTGATGCAGAGCCCCCAGTGAAGCTGACATGGGAGGACTGGGGCAGCCATGGGCTCTCACAGACCATCCCATGTGCCCCAGCAGGCTGCCTTCTCTCCTCAGGTGGCGTCTCAGCTCTCACCAGGTGAGGAGCAGCATCTGCTGGAGTGGCAGGGAATTTGTGCATGTCCTGCTGTTAATCTGAAATGGAGATGTGAGGCAGAAATTTTACCTTGCTGCTTGCGACACAGAATCAGAACAGTTTGGGTTGAAAAGGACCTTTAAAGATGACATAGTCCAACCCCCCTTTCCTGGCTGACATACCTGTAGAAGCCCTTCTTGTTACTCTTTATTTCCCTTGCATAACAAAATGAACATATACTTTGAAAATAACCATGAGAACTTAAAGCTGAGGAGAATTAAATGTAGCATTGATGGGACAGTGCTGTAGATGACCTACCACACTCGCACGGCAGCAGACAGTCATGACCACTGTAGTGGTCATTTTCATCTTCCAGCCATGGAGACTCTGGTTTCAGGGAGTCAGGCCTCAGAAGATCATCCAGTTCTTTCTCTTGCCTCAGGGAAGCTTGGACTATATATAATTTATTCCTGAAAACTTGATCACTACTGCTTCCCTGTCCAGTCATGTGGCATGTTTATTGAGGTGGTTTGTGCAAACTATTAATGGATCCAAAAATAACCTTTCCCTTTCTGAGCATTAGTATCTTGAGGCAGGAAGAGTCTGAGTCCTGATACTGAGTATGATGGTGTTTGTGGTTTCCCATCCAAAAGTGATTTATTTTATCAATTGATGTTTTTTATTTTTAAATCCATTATTCAAACATATTTTCTCAATTTCTTTTTGCTTTTTATATTGAAAGCCAGAACTTTGTTGCTTTGCATCAGCATCTTAACAAGGAAACAAAAGAGTCATAAAGTACCCATCATATCTGCAAAATGAAGCAAAAAGTTGCAATACATAAATGAAACTTGAGCCTTCTCAAAGATCCAACACAAAAGGCTTTCCCATAGTGGACTCTTCAGGGCAGGAGTGAGGAAATGTTTCCCACTATGTTGCCCAGCCTTTTCTTCTTCAGAGCTTACTTCATGAGCTAATCACCACCAGGAAATACATTGTCTTTACTCATTTACTCATAGGAAAACCCTCTGGTGTCACCCCACGTCAACCTTCCCCTCCTGGATGTTTGTGCCCTTTTGCATTTTTGCAGGCATATATCATAGCTCCCATTAATCATCATACATCCCATATTTCCATGTTTCATTTTGTAAGTAATTTCCCATAAATCAGACCTCATTTTGGACTGAAACAGAGATGAATAACAAATAATTAGGAACAGGGGCAGCTGGCTTTCTGGGAAGCTCCCCAACCCATAGTTCCCATATAACATAGCTGCTCCTGGTGTGTTTTTTCTGTGAAAAACATCCAGTCTTTCTAGGAAATGCTCCATGTTTGTTGTGGTTATGCCTCGTGCTCCACTGATGTACATGCGTGTTTTCCCTGACAAGTGCAGTCATGCATCCAAAGATGTGACTTGAAGTGCATTCAAGTCAGCAGCGTTGGATGGGCCCTCATTGCTGTGCTCTTCTGTCACTCTGTCAGTGCCCTGCTTGTCTGCATCTCCCACAGACTTGTCTTCCCTGATGCCTTTTGTCCCTGCAGCTCCCATTTTACCCTACACAAGAGGTCCCTGATGGGATGGTGTAAAGAAGACAAACTCCTGGTTTGGTGTCCCGTAACAGGACAGGAAGCAAGGGAAACCAACTGAGGCACAGGAGCAGTTCTGTTCCCTCTGAACATTAGGAAGCATTTTTCCATGGTGAGGGTAGCCAAATAGTGGAACAGGTTGCCCAGAGAGGCTATGTATGTAGTCTCCACACTTGGAGATAGACAAAACCCAATCAGACAAGTTCTGGAATAACCTGCTCTAGGAAACTCTGCTTTGAGCAGAGGGATTGGACTAGAGCATGTCCAGATGTGGCTTCCAGCCTCAGCTCTTCCATGTTTCTGATCTCCATTCCCTTTGCAAAGCGCCCCCCCCCAACCAACTGAAAGATAATGAGTTCTGTTTTCCGTAAAAGCAATGTTTTCCTGTTCCTTACTTGCCATCGGGAGCTCTGTCATCGTACAGCTGCTCCTGCCTGCTGCCATCCCTCCTTTCTGCTTTCATCCCATGGAAATCAGCATTATGACACCTTGAAGTTTATCAGTGCCCAAGGATAACTGCTCTTTCATCTCTCTGCTCTCATATAGTAATTGACCATAGTATTGCTTTTCTGTTCTCTAAAAATTGCTGAAAATAATATGTTTACTTCAGTGTCAGGGCTGAACTTTACCTAGGTGACTCCTTAAACTGCTTGATCAGCTGGGTCAATGGAAATGGTTTTAGCATTCCTCTTGTCTGCTTTCATGAGTGGCAATTTTTTGTTTTCCTTACTCCTATAATTTTAGGACTAACATCTTAGAACTTGGAATTATTTATTACATGGTATGATCTGGAGATTAACTGACTGATCACATGAAGATAAAACAGCGCTTTGGGGACTTCTGGCTTTTTTTAGCATCCTCACAACAGTTGTTTCTTTTTGTAAAGGAAGCAAAACAAACTCATGGAAAAGTCTCAGACATTGCAGAGTTTGAATACCCAGTGGGCATCAAATGAGTGACATGAAAGTATCAGAGAGCTCTTTATATCAAGATCTTGATGGAACTTTACTGCTGCTACTCAAGACTCTCTTTGAAAGTCCTGTTCTAGTCACGCTCTGTCCATGAACTCTGAAGACTAAACCCTAAATATCCAGTGTCAACTGGAGCCTTTTTTACCAGAACACACAGCTCTGCTGCTTGGCATTGACTTCATGCACGATTGGGTGGCCCAGGCCATGTCCAGATTTGAAACTGTGAATTATCTGCAGGCTCTACTGTAGAATTATATTTAAATTACCTTTGATGGGGTCCCTTCCGCTACTGTCCCAGGAGGGCTTGTCATCAGCCTGATGGAGTTGCTTTTGTTCTGCTCTCTATTCATATAAAATAAACCCTTTGAAGCCGAATTAAACAAAAGTGTAGAGATTACTTATAACATTCTGTTATCTCCATTCTCTTTTCCACATCAGATTCCCAAATGGGATGCATATTTCAGGCTCTTGCATGGATTTACTATTGCAGAAAGCTTCTGGGGCTGCAGGAAATGGTGAAAGACTAATTATTCCTTGGTGAAAGGAAGGATTCTCCCTTCTGGAAAACATTCTATTCCATGCTATGTCTTGATATACACAACAGAAGCCAGGAAGAATGTCTGGTTTCACCTGTTGCCCTCTCTATAGCTGGCTGCATCTACAGCTTTTCAAATTCCATTTATTTCTAACATTCTTCTCCATTGTGACTCTCCTGGGACTCTCAAGAGACTGCAGCTGCTCCCCTGAAGCAGGTTTTTGCAGGAGAATCCTCTCCTTTCTCTGTTCTTTCAGTCCCAGCCTATTCCCAAGTGGCCTGTTCCCTTTTGTGCCTTTCAGCCAGCAGTGGCCAGCCACCCACAACCAACTGCATTCATGCTCCAGAAACTTCCTTCTTGCATCTGAAGTTACTGAATACTCCCTTGTTTGTCATGGAGGAACCCAGGAATCCCCAAGCAGCCTTTTTCTGTCCTCAGCTACCCTTTTCTCTGACCGCACACTCCAAACATCTTACAGCCTGACAAGGGCAAATTCACAGATCAGCTTGGTCTCCCCACTAAGTCCAGAATCCAGACTGCAGAGATGGGAAATAACCCCCTTTTCATCCCTCCAGAGCTGACTTGAGAGCAGAGACTGTAGAGGTCTCCTGTATCATCTCCAAGCAAGTCCAAATCTATCCCTTCATACCACCACTTGCTCCTCAGCTGTTCCTCAAAGGTCCAAGGTATCATTTCCAAAAGTATATCAGAGCCATGGGTGCTAAAAATGGTCTTTCTGCTTTCAGATTCTTCTTTCCAACTGTCAGGAAAGTCTTATTGACATGAGAATAAAAGATTAAAATAACTTTTGATTTCTTTGCCCAACCAGAATAGAGCATGCCTGATTCTGTCTGGAAATTCCAAAGCGATCATCTTCAAATAGGCTAGAACATAAGATAAAAAAAAAAAAAAAAAAACCAAAAAAGCAAAAAAAAAAACCAAAACAAACAAAACAAACAAACAAAAAAAAACAACCTTGCAACAAAAATCCTAGTCTCAGGACCATGAGAACTCAAAGTCTAATGCAGTTATTTGAAAGTAAAGCATCCCTCTTTCCTTCTAGCAAGGAAAGCAAAGTCCAGAGAAGTGCTCTGAGACACATCTTTTGTGGTGAGCCAGATGGATGTGGTGCAGTATCATGTGAATCTCTCTGCTCAGAGAATGGCAAGGCATACAGATATTTCCTTAAGTCTTTTTACATTTATGGATCAGCCACTTGTGATCTGTCAGCCCAGATGTAACCACCTTGGCAGCATCAGAGGCAGAGGAAAGTGTGGGGAAGAAAGGGCTGTTGCTATTTGGAAGCTGAACGTTGCTACTGTGGCCAGCACCAGTGGCTTTAAACATGTTCCCCCGACCATTCAGTCCCTGCTATTGCTGCTGCTGCTGCTGCTGAGGCAGAAAGACCTGAGCAGAAAACTCCTATGTCTGCAAAGCCCTTTACCACCATTTCTGGCGTGGCTGCTGCCGCTGCAGCTTGCTCAGGGCGGGCTGGAGGGTGGCCTCTGTACCCATGGGGCACACGGATTGCCAAAGCCATTTGCCGTCGCAGGCTGGAAATGAGGCCCCAGCAACACAGAAGCAGAACTGAGGTGGCTGTTGGAAGTCAGATAAGAAAACCACCAATGCTCAGATGGTAGAAATGCCCAGTGGTAGCAGAGTGTTCAGAGAAGCCTGAAGAGCTGTGACACTGTAAACCCCTGATAAGGACAAGAAACCCCAGCTCCAGCCAGGCACCAGAGCAAAGAGCACAACATAACATTAGCAACAAACAATTTTCCTAGTTCCCCGTTGGTGAGATGAGGTAACTGAGCTGGGCTGCTGCCTCGGTGGCTGAGGCAGAAGGTGCTGGGGCACACAAGCCCTGAGCTGGGCACACAAGCCCTGAGCTGGGCACACAATCTCCAGGCAGCTTTGCCCCAGAGGGAAACTTGCCTGGCTCCCGGTCCTGCTGCTATAGGGATGCACCCGAGAACACGGGACTCCTCCCCAGCCTGCCCAAAGGTGTTTGCATCCTATCAGCGCAGCTGGGACGGTCCCGGGGGTGCTGCCGGGGGTGCTCCCGGTGCCGGCGCCTGCCCGGGCTCAGAGAGCCCAACCCAGCCCCTTCCCCGCCTGCTGCCGAGCCCCGGTGGGCTTTGCTGATGCTTTCGGTGCCATTCCCGTGCACAGCGCACCCGGGCAGGGCCGAGCGCTGCTTCTGGCCCGGCTGAGGGCCAGCAGAGCCGGGGGCAGCGGCGGCGGAGCGGCGGGAGCCCTCCCATCCGCCGTGCCCCGGAGCAGCCCCGGGCAGCGCTCGCCGCCCGGCCCCGCCGCGCTGCCCTTTCCTCTGCTGCCTCCCGGCGGCACCGCCCGAGCGGCTCAGGATCGCCGGCGGAGCCGCTGGAAGGTTTGCGTTGGGGGGATCCGTGACACCGTCCAGTCTAACAGGGACACCTTCCACTGGACCAGGTTGCTCCAAGCCCTGCTCAGCCTGGAGCTGGGCGCCTCCAGGGATCCAGGGGCAGCCACAGCTTCTCTGGGCAACCTGTGCTAGGACCTCATCACCCTCACAGGGAGGAATTTCTTCCTAATATCCCATCTAAACCTGCCTTCCTTCAGTTTAAAGCCATTCCCCCTTGTCTTTTTTTGACATGCCCTTATCCAAGGTGCCTCTCCAGCTCTCTTGCACTGGAAAGGGCTGTTGAATCTCCCCTGTGAATATCACAGCGTTTCTGTTCATGGACTTGCTTATCTGATAGACCAAAGATGCTGAGTTCAGTCGGTGGCATTGCTCCATTATGGGTACCCAGAAAACAGGTAGGACTTGCACTGCCCTTCTCTGAAAACAAACAAGGCAGAACTGAGGATCATTACTGGGCATTGGCTCTGTGGATGGAACTCCCCTTGAATTCAGCAGGGATAAGTCCATGACTGTAAAGGGTTGGTCCAATGTGCCATGTGATGCACTGAAATGTAGTGCAATGGGTGAGGGAAATACAGTTTGCTATTTTTGGTTTCTCCTAAGCACCTGTTCTTCTGAGGGAAAATTATTCTTACAAACGTAAAAAACAAAAACAAAAGAACTGACACAAAGCACATGGAACTTATGAATGTAACATCTTTAGATGTAAGTAACATATAAGAAAGTGACATCTTTATATGTTTCTAGGGTATGTCAGATCTCTTGAAAGTGTTCACTGAAAGCAGGCAAAATAAATGGTCTCTATTTTGACTGTAAATACTTTACAGCAGGGGATTTTTTGAGGATTTCACTAGCATGCAGAACAGTGCAGTCCTAATCCATTTAACTTCAGCTTTTAAGTAACAGCAGTTGCAACTCCCCTCTGTACTTCCCTGTGGGCACATTCAAAAACAAGTGGAGATAAAAATATCTTTGTGGAGCTCTTGCTTTCCTGACACCCTCACCATTCCTGCTGGCACGTTTCAGCTCCTCACCAAAGACGTGAAGCAGCGGCTGGGATGTCAAGGGGAAGGTGCAGCAGAAGTGAAGAGACACCCCTTTTTCAAGAGCATGAATTTCAAGCGGTTAGAAGCAGGAATGCTGGATCCTCCCTTTGTGCCTGATGTAAGTACGATGGCAAGAACCACCAGTGGCCTCTTTTAAGAGGTTTGTTTCTAAAATAACTTCTCTCTCTCAGGGCTGTCATCGCTGTCTGCATGGGTAGCTACCCCAGGAAGGTGTGATAAGTGGTGGGGCTGCAGTGGGGAGGCTGGGAGGAAGAGGAGAGAGGGCTCTGTGGGCATGTGGATGCAGGCTGGTAATGTGGGGCTTGATACATTCCCACTCCTTTTACCACAGCATTCCTGCACAACACTGGAGGCACTGGGAACCCTTATCCATGGCATTACTGTGAAAATAAGTGTGCTCAGAACCAGGTGGCGCTTGGGACAATCAGCAGTGAAAGCCAAATGTGTGCATGCAGGTTTATAGAGGTGAAACCAGAAATACAAAGTCCAGGGCTCTGTGGAACTGTATCATCATGAGAACAGTAGTTTGCTACAGAGAGTCTGAGCCAGGCTCAGCTATCAAGTGTCACCTCAAGCAGAGAAGGTGACTTGGACCTGAGAGAGCATTTGGAGCTTTTTGGTGTTCATGGGGCACAGAACCCAACACTGAGTCCTTACTCAGATTTACACACCAGGCTCATACATATTGAAAGGCTTCGTTGCATTGGCAACAACAAAACCTTTTCCACGCTTTTGTGGTATCAGTTTCTAGCCCAATGCACAGAGTTATCTGATTATTTCCCTCCTGCAGGGCTCTCTTTCTGGCTGGAGCTTCTATCCTTAAAGTCCCCATATGGTTCTAAGTAAACACTGCCATTTTAACATATTAAAGAAAGTAACATCTTGGCAGCTCCCATTCCCATTGCTGCAGGCTCAACCAAACCAAAGTGGTTTGAACACTACAAAAGTTTACTTTAGTTCCTCTGGTTTTGCTTTACATTTTACTATGCAGCCTAGTTATTCCTGCCAATTAGCCCGTGGTGTTACGACCTGCTTTAGTGGGAAGAAATAAGAGACGAGCTACTATTTCTTTCTGATGTAGAAAATTATAAAATTCTGGGCTCAAATTTGGGATCCGCCAGAGTGCATAAAAACTGTGGCACATAAGGCCTAGAAGGCACCTCTTAGAGACATATTTGCAAAAGCAAAGGCACATAAATTTTTATGGCTATTTATTGAGAGCTCAAGAGCTGTTCCTAATTTAATTTATTTGGCACTCCATCCATAGATCTTCCAGTCTTTACTGAAGTCAGCTGAATCACCCAAAGCTATATAGCCAATGACAGAAGTGAATCCCATCTTCTTCTACGTTACTCCATCTCCACAAAAATGTTGTGGATTGCAGCTGTCAGGAATGCAGAGGGATACAGCCTTCAGCAAACAGGACTTCTGTCAGGAGTTAGGTCGATTGGTTTGGTCACAGCGCTCAGATCCAGATAAATAAAGTGCTGCACTGTTGGACCCCTGGCTGGGCAGTCCTGGTAGCACAGACAGACAGTAGGGTTCCACACAGGCTGGGGTTCAGCAGGTCAGGCTGGTCCCACAAGCCACCCCTCAATTATCCCTGCATGCCAAAGGGTGGCTGTGCTGGTGATGGGAACTCTCTGGGCACACACACTGCCTGTGACAGGCAGCCACTGCTGACTCTTTCTGCTCCCTGGGGCTGACTGCTGGAGTATGAGCTGAAAGTTCCATCACTGCAAAGAGTTTTGTCTCTGTCATCCCAGAAAATTGAGTAGTTCAAAAAGGCAAAGCCATTTGACCGTTCCTTTGAAGAAATGCAGACAAGTTAAAAGAGTTAATAGAGGTAATTCTGGGCAGCTTCCAGCAGCTGAGCTATTAATAAAAACAATGGAAAAATGCCAAACCTCCTCTGTTTTCTTTAGCAATTAGGATACATTCCTTTAAACTTCCAAGCTGCAAACTCCACAGCTATCTGGGCAGGAGGGCACTTCTATCTGAGGCCTCTTTTCAGAGCTCTCTCCAGTGTGCCACTCGTAAACATTCTGGTTTTCTGTTGTTCCCTCTCTAAATTAAAAGACTACTGAAGGGTTCCATTTTTCTTTTCTGGCTCTTTCTGTCCTTTTCCTCTCACCTCTTAACCAGATGGTACATGGATGACTAAAACCCACTTTGACTGATGCTTTGAGGACTTCAGAATAGGAAGCTTAATGTGCTTAAAGTGAAGTCTGCCTTTGATGATAAACACGCAGGCAGAGCAAGTCTGGAGAAGGAGGATGCAGACACACACTTGTTAGACATTCTCACTTGACTGAATCTGTGAATGAAAGCACATGGTCCGACTCAGAAATATTTTTCCTCTTGTCATTTCTCCTTTTTTTTTCTGCTGACACAGCCCAGAGCAGTGTACTGCAAGGATGTGTTAGACATTGAGCAGTTCTCCACAGTGAAAGGAGTTAACCTGGACCAAACAGATGACGATTTCTATTCCAAGTTTTCCACAGGATCAGTGTCTATTCCATGGCAAAATGAGGTAAGGATGTATCATAGCAAAGTTACTGCAATAAACCCCATAACACAGACAATTTAAGAGGAGCTCTATGTTCCAGTAATATATAGCTACTGGATAACTTGCCAGACTCTAATGCTTTCATGAGTTACAAATGGCCTCTTTCAAGGTCTGTAATGTACCACAGATGTCAGGTTCAGGTGACTGTATCTGTTGGCTCTGTGTATTTGTGTAAATTGGCAAGGATCCTACTGTGCTTCCTCCTCCTGGATTTCTACAGAGGTGTTTCGACAGCCCTCAGCACCTTCTGTGGTTCAGCTGGAAATCCTTAAGGGAAGGATCCTCCACTGGTGACCCTGCTCTCAGCCACTGTCTGCAGTCAGCCCCAGCTGCAGCAGTTAACTCTGGACCCTGAACTCCTCCAGCACTTCCATGTCTTGGTCTTTGTTTCTGTTTGGTATCAAACCACAGCCAGCAGTGGATTTCAGAATCCAGCTCTGCATCAAACAGCAGATCCACTTGGGCAGAGGGCTGCTAATAACTGGGGTTTTGTAAGTGTGCCTGTCTTTGCCTGATGTTCTCTACAATGCTAAAGGAAAGAACAGAAAGTCTTGTGGGGCAGCTTCTGACAAGTCTGATGCAAACACGCAGAGCAGACTCAGCCTCTGGTTTTCATACACTCTAATTGCCCTCTACAGACACCAGCAGGAATCCAACTGTTAACTCTCCTCACACACTGCTAACTTTGAAAAACCTAGCACTACTGGAATTTATTTAGTGCAGATGAATAATTCCTTTTTTTTTTTCTCTCTCTCACACTATATTCCACTAGATGATAGAAACAGAGTGCTTCAAGGAGCTGAATGTATTTGGACCAAATGGTACTATTTCACCAGACCTAAACAAAAGCTACCCCCCAGAGCCACCCAAGAAAGGATTGCTACAGAGAATATTTAAGCGACAGGTGAGATCTTTTATGACTAAGACCAGGAAACTCCTGTAGATGCCTGTTTTCACAGCCCTGTTCTGGTGATATTTCTGCTAGGAGAAGGGCAGTGCATCTTAGAGAGGGCTGGCTCTCACATTTACCTCCATATCTCAAGTTTTTCATCTACCTTGTGTGATTTTTTTTTTTTTTTTGTCACAGTTCCAGTGTTGCTCGTGAGTTTTGTTTCCAGCAGTTGAAAACTTCTTACCCAACCTGTTTTTCAGTGGTATGCTGAAATGCCTTTTGAAACTGTCCTATGGTTTTAAGACATTTTTAGTGAAAATCCTTGATTTATGTGTTAAAAAAAAAAAAAAAAAAAGGAAAATGCACATTTTGAGGGAGGCAGTTGTGGCAGAAAACCAAGATAATAAAGAAGAGAGCAACCTGGATCAAACATAATGTGCAGCTTTCATGAGGCACCATGGCACCACTTGCAAATGTCAATAACATTCTTAGACTGGTCTATTTCTGTAGGGTTAAAGCTGTGCCTGAGCATTGGCAGGTACCCTCTGTATTTGTCAGATTTAGCAGATGCTGACATTTTGCAGTGAATTGATTTGTCACCTGGAGCTCAAGTGAGTCTTCTTTGCTGCATTCCTCAAGAACTGTCATGGTTCTGCTGACCTAAAGAGACTACAGGTAGGAAAATGGAGAATATTTTGCATCTGAAGATCTTCAAGCAAGAGTCTTGCAGTCCAGCCAGGACCATAAAATGAACGAAGCTGGATTAAAAATAAAACCATGGCATATTATGGAAATCTAATTGTCATTTTCTTCCTCTTCCTACAGCATCAGAACAATTCAAAGAGTTCTCCAAATTCAAAGGCCAGTTTAAATCATCACATAAATTCAAATCACGTAAGTTCAAACTCCACTGGAAGCAGCTAGTTCCAGCTCAGTCCTATGAAACAACATGTTGCATCCTTCCACTATAATCTCTGGAGCTTCTGTGGATGAGAGAGCCTCCACCGTTGAGTGAAAAAAAGAAAATCTGGATCTCCCAAAATGGAGATTTTCTACCCATTCCTTCTAGTGGAGCCTCACATTTTAAGAAGAAATTTCCACTCAGGTCTGTTTTTGGAGGTGGCACTCAAGACTGTGTGAATCAAATTTGTCTCCTTAGAACATTGCAATAGAAATTCAATGAACATGACTACTTGCACGTATTTAAATAGCATCATACTAGAACTGAATTTTGTCTTTATTATTTTTAAAGAAAAGTTTTGTAAATTTCTCTATTGTCTCAGTTTACATTTTGTACATTTGTATTTAAATGAAAGTCAGACTTTGGAGGTGTATATTTTCCAAGCAGCAGCTGTAAAGCCATGTGTTTTAAGACATTTTTTTAAAAGAAACAAAATGTGACTCAAGACTTCCAGAGCCTCAAATGAGAAATCATTCTTTTTAGCAATTCTAGAAAATTCTTCATAAATCACTTTATCAGATGGGGGTTTATTGACATGCATTTTTATGGAACAGTTTATTCTTAATTATTTTACATCTGTATATTTGGTTTACAGCAACACTGCATACATTTCTCCTCTTCATTAGTTTGTAATGTCTCGCATTAAATGCTAAAAGACAAGATTTTGATGCATTCAAAAATGCTACTTGCTATGCTGATGGTTTGTGATGTCTTGGGACCAGCACAGCTGAGATTTGCACTTATGTTGTTGTTCCATCAAAGGCTTTTTAGGTAGAAAGGGAGCCCTGTTTTAAGCTCTTTCCCTTCACTAGTGTTTGTGCTGTTTCTAGCAACAGGCAGAACAAAGCTGAGGGAGAGGTGACCAGGAAAGCAAATGTCCATTTCTTTTTCTAGGACTTCAAACCTGCACCTGCTGAAATGAGAGCAAAACTCAAAGTATTCTCCATGCTGCAGTCAAGAGCCCAAGGTCTTTCCACAGCTGCCCATATCAAAGAGGCAGCAGGAGGGAAGTTCAGCAGTCTGGTTTGTGCCAACCATGAGATTGGTGACAGCCTTGTAGAGCTGAGCCGTGGGGGTTTAGAGTGGGATCTGAGCTGCTTTTGGGCAGTGGCAGAACCTACAGGCTGTGCCCACACTTAAAATACTTCCATGTGTCATGCAAACACCCCCGACACATCCCCTCAGTTAGATCCTCCACTGAATAAAATGCCAGTGTGAAATAATAACTCCCACTTCCAGCTCCATCGTTCTTTGTCCAGGATCCTTTAACCATTGACAAAAACTCTGTCCCCACTAGGATGAACAGGATCAGGCAGGATCAGTGGCTGTGCCTCAGGCATCAGAATCAGGCTCTTCTCAAGTATTTCACTCTTATTGTTAAGAACACCAGACCAAAAAATATGGTTACTTCCCTTCCACAGGAATTGGAAAATCATTGTGCCCACAACTGCAGGGCAAAGTGTTCTGTAGATTGTGTTGGTTCCCCAGAGTCTTTACAATGTTGGCTAGACTATACTGATTTTTTTAAAACCTTTGGGTCATCAGGTACATCTGAAAGCTACCCTGGTTTGTCTAAAAAAAGTCGTGTTAACCAGTAGCGGAGCTACCCCAGGGTCCAAGGAAGTGATGTTCCAGTGGGAGTGTTAATAGCCAAAATTCATTAGACTGCCATGTGTATGTTCTGTGTGGCCAGTGCTGAGGGGGAGAAGGATGAAGGTCAGTAGTGGCAAATCCCTGAGTGAGAAACACACAGGAATGACATAGTAAAACAGCTTGAATTTGTGAGACAGAGAGACAGAACAGGGACTTGCATACAGCAGCTGACAGAGAAAAGTCAAGACAGGGAGATGAGGCTTCAGCCATTCTCCCATGTCAGATGGTGGCATTGCAGATCCTATAGGAGATGCAGGATTTTAGAGATGTTGCCAATTTGGCATGTGAAGACTAAAGTTTTCATTCTTCATCATCTCCCAGTATGGAGAAATACCAGCAAATCCCTTACTGAAAGCTGGTGAACAAATTGCAAATGTTGATTGTAGCTGGTCTTACACCTTTGAGATGCTACCAGCCTTAACCGGTGGTGGATGGCATTTTAGGGTCAGCAGTGAATGACAGCGTTTGTGCCTTGTCCTGCTCTCCTTTCAGCCAGGACAGTCCTCACTCAGCAGCTCTAGGACTCTGGCAGTGGGGGCTTAGGGACAATGCAAAGTCCTGGAAGAGTGAGAGCATTCATTCTCCCTGGATTCCTGCAGGATGTTGTGCTAGGGCTGGATATCCTGAATTCTCATGGCATGGAAAAAGGATGCTTGTGTGCACCTGAAGGCATCAAGCCTGGAATGGAGCCCCTCTGAATCCCACCTCCGTGGAGCAGTGAGAGAGGAAGGGGAGAGACACAAAACATTACCAGGAGAGAGAGCTTTCATCCCTGGATTGTCTCAGTCCTACAAACTACAAACAGTGTTACCATGCTGGGGCAGCAGAACTTTTCAGCACCCAGCCCTGGAAGGCTTAGAATCCATCAGAAGTGCTAATGACCAGTCCTAGGGATCTTCTTGACCCGCTTTGCCTACAACAACAAAACCTGCAGGATTTCTTTTTTATCGCTTCTTACTTTTGTTGGGATTCTTTTTAAAATTTTTTTTTCAGCTTATCTTGCACTCAAAGTTGGAGTAGGAGCACAGTCCTTGCACTTCCATTGTGTGACCAGGTGCAATTTGGGCCCAGAACTCAGGGCTGAAGCCTTGTCAAGGCAGTGCCCTGCACAGCCAGGCTTCCACAGGCATTTGGCCATTGGCCCCATGGAGTCCAATTTAAAAAACACTGGGAACTTTGAAAGAAAACTTACAGTTTCTTCATACAACCTTGGAGAGCATTTGCAATAAGATTTTTAGTATTTTGATTCCAGGTGAATTTTGAGATGGGTTTGCACGTAACAAAGGAGTAGAAAGGAGTAGTTCTGTAATAGCTTTCCAGACTGATTCATTTTCTTTATCTCCTCTTCAGTTACCATCCAAATTCTTTCCAAAGAATGCATATGCTCAGACCTGGTTGCTTGTTTTAAATAGACAGATGAGCAAACTTAGCTCTTTTTAAGAATCAGAAATCGTTTCCAATCTGATCCTGAATTATGCGAGCATGCCTTTTATTTTTAAATCTTTGTTGAGGAGTCTGATGAACACTAATTAGTTGACAGACTTTCATGAGTCAGGTGTTTGCTATTCATTTTCTACAGTGTCTCAAGGTTCACTTGAGTCTTGTAGCATTTTTCCCCACTGTTGGATGTGAGGCTTTTTTTAAACAAATGAATAATGAAGGAAAAAAAACCAAAAAAACAAAAAAAAAAACAAAACCAAAAAAAAACCCTCTTAGATGCGCACTCTTGACCTGGATTATCTAAAAAGAGGCTTTTCACAAGAATGGCCATGACTCAGATGTTGTTTCTGAACAAAAACCTGCTTGTGAAGCTGGGAAAGGTGTGAAGATAATCAAACCAAGCAGGTAGTGCAGATCAAACTTATTGTTAAGGATCTGCAGAATTCAATATCACAGCATTCACCTGGCCCTGCTGATTAGGGACTCCTGGTTCCTGCCAGCTCAGAGACAAAACAGCTCTCCATAAACACAGCTTGGTACCACCTCAATTTGCAGCCACCCCAGAAACGATGGCTGAGTGCCATCAGCAGTAGGAATCAAACTTGACTGACCCAGTAAAGCACCAGATTTGAAGACACTGATTCTTAAGGTCATTCACCCAAACCTCGGGATCCAGCTTGAATTCTTTGCTGACAGTTCAAATCCAGTTGATCTTCTTCAGTGGCCATGCCTCAGCTGAAAAAACCAACAGGAAATGAACCTGCATGAGTGGTAGAACCACAGGCAGGGTGAGGAAGACACGGAAGCTGTGAGCTCTGGGGGACAGTGTGTGAAGTCCTGTGGTGTGTGAATCCTCAGCAAGGGTGCAGCTGGTACCACGCTGCTGTTCTTCCTTGTGGTCATCATGTGTTGGTCAGAGTTTCTTCAGTGACCTGGGTCTGGCCCATGGCTAGTGTTGTCCTTCTGAGGGCAGAGAAGACAGCTGGATGAGGCAAGCAGGAATCCCCCCAGCCTGCATGGACAGCATCACCCAGGTCTGTGCATCCCAGCCTCAGCCAGGAGCTCCCTGCACAGGCTTTTCTGGAAGAGCAATAAATGCACAACCCTACAGCACAGCTGCTGCTCCTCACCAACATCTGTGGAACAGGAACTGGCTCCATTGTGACCAAGATGTTGGTGTTTTCACCCCTGCTCCACAATTGGTTGTGATCATTGTTTTGTTCAGTTAATATTTGTCATATTCACTGAAGTTACTCACTGCAGAGGAGAGCACTCGTCAGGCGTTTCCCATACAATCTTTGAAAAGACTGGATTTTTCTTTGGAAGAACATCCTTTCTGTCTCTTGGCATGTGGATCATCTTCCATCATGTGGAAGCCTGCAGGAGCTCTGGAAGTCCATAATTAAAGGCTCTCCTGCCCAAGGATGGTCCCAGTCTGTCTCAGGCTGCAGGGAGGTTCATTTGGCAGTGAATTTTGGAAGAATCAGTCTGTTCAGTGGCTCCATGGAAATCAGGAGATTCCAGGGTTATCTATCTCCAGCCTTTCATAAATAAGACCTTTAACTTAAAATAATACTAAAGAATTAGATTAAAGAGAATAATTACTAACACCCTCATGCTAAAGTTAAGCGAAAGTCTGCATCAGTTTAAAACATCTCTTCTATGTGCTGGGCAGGACACACTTCCTTTTATACCAAATAATATTGGAGTGCTGGCTGGTAATAATTGTCTTTCCTTAAATGCAAAACCCGAAAAGATAAAGAAATTGGTTCAGAGAATTTTTAAATGGTTTCCTTTAGGGAAAATAAAAAATTTCATCAAAGAAGGTGAAAGCCAACAATATGCTACAGTATTATGGGCTGACCTCTCCCAAATGTCTCAGTGATAATACAAATACAATCTGCTGCAGTTGGATCAGCTAAGCTGGTGTAATGACAAATGGGCTTTATGAAAGAAGCAATTTTAAACAGATTGCTGCCTACTCATTAACATGAATATTACTGCTGGCACATATGTGTTCTCCTTGCTTTATGTACCGGAGCCAGGAGTGATGGTTTGTATTCCTCTTCTGACTGTGTTTTTCTTCACTGCCCTGGGCAAGCCTCTGTGCAATTTTGTTTTCCCATTCCCAAACATGGAGGGATGCTCTCTGTCTGTCAATGGAATGCACTTTGGAGTCTGTGCATAAACCAGATCAGTATCAACTCTTTGTATTATTATTTCAATGAAATAGGCTTAGTATAGCTGCCCTTTATTTACATGACTAGTGAGACAACTCTCCTAAATTAAGACTCTTTTTATTATTGGTTTGTTTTAGCTCCTTAGAGATACTGAGACAGAACAAACTGCACTTCTGTGAGACATCTCCAGCAGACAAAGAGGTGACAGTGCAAATGTTTTAAGCATTCATTTCTTTCCGAAGAGCTGGCCAGTAATTGTGGCATTCACATGAAAACACTTCCTCTGATTTTAGAATGGAGATAAATAGTTATGAGGAAGGGAACAAAACAACATTCACTGGTTCAACTTTTTTGGCCAAGCCTGCAAAGGATTCCCTAGGCACCCATTGAGTGAGGTGCTGTGTGAAGTCCCAAACGTGGATCTGTGGCAGACTGGGTCTCGAAGCAAAAGATGCAACGTGCCTGGGGTCAGTGGGCTCCAGAGGGCAACTCCAGGATTTCTGGAGTGGTCCTGTAGAGAAGATTCACTCCCAGAGAAGAAATATCTCAGGTAGTGGCTGGATGGCAAATGTGTTTTTCTTTCTCATCACCCCACATGCAGCTGTTAGATATGTTAATTAGCAAGCTCAAACGAGTTGTTTCATGTGTATTGAATGGGGTCTCCCTTAATTGCATTTCTTTTAAACACTGGACACTCTTCTAAAAGACTGAACATTTTAGCCTTTTGAAGCTGAAAGCTGTAAAAACTTTATTTTGTGTTTCTGAGCAATGTAGATAGACCTAAAGATTTCATGAACTATCATGTGGTTGCCCATATCTGACTAATAATTAAATTGTAAAATTGCAGTTTCATATTAGGGTTAGTCTTTTCACCTGCTTTAAAAATTAAAAATCATATTTGGTATATAAACACACACAGAATATCCTTCTGACTGAATTTCAAGAGCATATCCAGGAGTAAATGTTTTTAAGCACTTCTAATACTGTAGTCTATAAGAGGAGCAGACACTTCTAAAGCAACGTTAAAAGCTGTCTTTCATAACTGAGTCAACAGATCATTTTTGTAATAAATTAAAGCAAGTGTTCTCAATTAGAAGAGCTAGTGGCTGTTGATATTGTACAAAAAAAAAGTCATTCTAATATCCAAAGGGTTAGGGGTGGGGAGGGTCTGTTTGGTTTTGTTTCTCTTTCCAGGGAGATCTTTAACATTGTTTGATGAAGCTAGTTTCATTTTGAGATTGTTACTGAAGATAAAGGCTTCTGTGTTCTATGGCTGCTTGGATTCTTCGTACATAATGTCCTAGTAATGTCACAGTGCTGCTGTATTTAGATCAAACCACTGTTTTGATTGGGGTTTTTGGCTTTTTTTTTTTTTTTTTTAATAAATTCCTTAATTTAAATACATGGAAACTATATGTTTTGCTTTAATGAGGCACCTAATCAAACAGAGACTCCTCAGGTCCTTTGGATGCTGAAGATGGTTGCAGTGTAAGTGGGGTGCAGCCCATCTCTTCCTGGATGCCTTTGTGGCTTCGTGTGCTTTGTGTTTTCTCTCCCACCACAGCGACTGAGGGAACCACAAACCTGCCTGAGGTTGTGCCTCACTTTGTGCAGGTTCTGGTTCTCTTCAGGTTGCTGAGATCTCCTTCCCTGCCCTGCCTCCCACCCTCACCTCCCCATCCTCCCCCTGCACCAGCAGCCAACACAATTTTTGCAGCCTCGGGGGTAAGTTCAGGGAGAAGGTGACAAAATCCCAGCAGGGACACGAGCTGCAGAAGGCATGAGCTCTGCTTTAAGTGAAGTGAGCCCTGCCTGATTTATGAGGCCCTACTTCACCTAAGCTCCAGCCAGACAGAGAGAATATATTCACAGGAGGAAAACAACAACCAGCCAAGGGTGCTGTGCAGTGTTCCACACAGGAAGATCTAAAACAGAGATAAAGGGTGGCTGCCAAATCACCAGCAGGAAAGAGATGATGCACTGCTTTCCTTTAAGAGGAGAAAGAAGAACTTTTCAAGGAGGCATAAAGAATATTTTTATGAGACTACTAATGGCAAGCAGTGTCTGCATCAAGTTTCACGGAAGAACATTGAGAAAACAGATTATCTGCATGAAAGAAGCAGCTACATCCAACAGCTAAACTCAGTAAAACCCAAGGTAACAGACTATATAAATTCAGGTCATGCATATTATCACTTTCCAAACAAACCCAAGCCATTTTTTCACAAGGTTTTAACAATCTGAGAGGCTGTGAGATGAAATTTTATTTCTTCTCTTAACAGCTCTTGGTGTTTTGTTGTTTTGGGTTTTTTTTTTTTTTTTCCCTCTCTGTAAGTTCATGTCTTTTCTGAGCAGCAACATCTAGATATGTTCCCTCCAGGGAGATTTAGTCTTCTTAGACTTTTCCACTATCTCTGACATGGGATGTGCAGCTTCTCAGAGGAAAGTCATGACACTATTTTGAAGGAAATCCAATTTAAAAGGCACGTCAACTTTTTTTAATTCCTCAGGGTGCTTTACAGATGAAAAATACCATAAATGGGCCTGACTGTGAAATTTCAGGTCTATGGGGTCCTTCTAGGGGAGGAAACATTACAAGTTTCTGCCAAGTCAGAGTCTATTTTTTGGGGTTTTGAAATTGTGTTTCACATTTGGTATTCAGTAAAAGTAAAAAATAAAATTTAAATAAGGCCTGTTAAAAACTGATGCTCTGAATTGTCTTGAGTGGAGAAGAGGAACTGCCCAGAGGCTGAGCAGCTTGAATAGCCCATTTACAGGTGCTAGGGTAAATCACAGAACCGTAGAATCATTAAGGTTGGAAAAGACTTCCAAGATCATCAGGTCAAACGTTTGACCAAACACCACCTTGTCCACTAAACCATAGCATTAAGTCATTTCTGGAACACTTCCAGGGACTTCAACACCCTCCCTGGGCAACCCATTCCAATGCCTCACCACTCTTTCAGAGAAGAAAATACCTGGTTTTCTGGTTTATTTTTAATTACAGCTTATTGCTGCTAATTTTTTTCTTCAGGAAGCTTTGTTTTCCTTTGCTGTCAGCCAATGTCAGTCACACCCTAACAGTGCACGTCTCCAATACCTCTGTTAATTTAAATGGCAGAGATCTGCAGAGAGGCTCAGGATGCTCCAGACCTGCTAATCTGGGGTTATTGCAGTGTGACAGTCATTAAAATACCAGGAGCAAAAAGGCAGACAGTTTCCCTTTTCTGAAAAGCGTATGGATCGGAAATTACTTGCAAAACCAAACTTCAAAAGGACATATTCAAGTGTACAAAGCCACATGTTTAAGAAATGAAAGAATTAAGGTTGCCTGTGTCCCATTAATACTGTTCCTTTCCCCTCATGCACTGTTATTATTATGCCCTCACATAATACCATGTTATTATTGTGAATCCACTCCTAGAGGAGAAACTAACCTCTGGCAAACTCACAATGAAAACCAGATGCATCCCTTCAATGGCATCTGCTAATACATTATGAGTTTCAGACTTCCATTTAAATCTTAAAAAATAAAAATATTTTCCTGCAGGGAAAATCTCACCTAATTGGCTGCCACCTCCATTTGCAGCAGGAAGGCAATTGGGATTTCAGAAAAATTCATTTGGCCTAAATATTTAGTGTTTTCTCCCACACACAAAAGACTGAGAGCTCTCAGTATCGTAGCTCGCTTCCCTTAGATTATCTTGATGCCAGAATGGGGAAAAGGATGTGGAATGAGTCTTACATGTTTCCCTTCCCTTTTTTGGGGGGGAAACTCTTGGTTGTTTCCTGAGGGAAGTGGCAGAGGGATGTGAGAAGTTCCTTAATCTGCCCTCCCCTTTCCTTGAATCTTAAAAGTCTGAAAAACACAAACTCGAGGCCAAGAGCTGAGGAGGCAATGCAGAAGAAATATTTCTGCAGGTAGGTGTTGGGAAGAGGGAAAATGTGACCTGCAGAAGGGACAAGACATATCTTTGGGCAAGTTTCACCAGGGCTGAAGAAGCAGAGGAACAAGGAGGGAAAAGTGATGGGGATGAGTCACACTGGAAGGGGTTTGGTATAGCCAGGGGCATGGTTTACTTGTTAACTCACATTAAAACAAGTCTGAAAGCAAAGAGAGAAACATCAATTCAAACCACAACTATAATGAGGAATTTATTGCTGATGATACCACAGGCAGTAATAGATCTTTCTGGAAGCTTAAAATCATTGCTTCATTTTGGGTCTGATATTCACTGTGGAATTAAACATTGACATTTCCCATAGTAAAAAGATTCAGCTGCAGCTGACATTTTATACTTACATGGCCACAATAAACATTAAAATACAATAAACAATTTGAAGTTCAGATTACATTAGGAATTCCCTATGTGGTTCTTGTATTTACAGAAGGAAAGAGGGAAGGAGCCTTCTTTCATACTTAATTCCATCATTCTAACTTAAATCCAGCATTTTCTCCTCTTTGCCCTTGCGGTGGTTTTTGAATCAAGGAGTTTTGAGTCTGCAAATAAAACCATAATGGCTGATCATATTTGAAAGTAGATCTTATGTCTGTGTTTGCTTCTTCATGCATCAGACTCTTGCAGTGATCCACCTCGTGATTACATGGCAATGACTGAAAACCAGTAATTTCTCATCAACTATTTCCATCTGTGTCACAGATAAGTCACAGTAAGAACATAAATTAGCTGGGCCACAGTGACATGATAAAAGCAAGGGGCTTAAAACAAGCAAAATAAAGAGGCAGAATACAACAGCCTTTCCTCAGATTAAATTAACACAAACTGCACAGCAGGAAACAAGCTACTCCTCTGACACTAATCACCTTTTTTGAAGGCAACTTAAGTATTCTAGTAACACATGCATGTATTTAGAACACTGCTATAAGCTGCACCTATGGCTCAATCATGCTGATTCTTTCCAGGAAATAACTGAAAACAAATATATGCAATGTTAATCAAGAACAATCCCAAAACAAGCACCTTTCCGCATCAGAGGGGACTGAGCTAAAATCAGAGTGGTGCAGAACAGGAACAACTCTTCCAGGACTGCATGAAAATCTGTAACCAGCTCCAGTATCACTTCTTTTGCACAAACGCTTCTAGAGGAGCAGTGATGGGCATTGTCAAAAGGTCCAGGAAGTCACCAGTGTAGAGCTTTAGGACGTTCTGGATTTCCTCTTGAGCCTCGCACTCCATCCCTCTCCTGCTGTGCTGCTTTGCGGAGCTGCAGGGCTCCTCTCCCTCCTTGCCCATCCCCAGCACGGCGCCGCAGCTGCTCCTGCGCCGCGAGCCCCTGAGGGCCAGCGAGGGGCTCTGGTTCTTCTCTGCAAGCCCCTTTGTTCTCCTGCTGGACCTCCTGCTCTCGTAGCTCCCCAGCTCCATCAGCCTCTCGTTGAAATACTCCTGCAAAGGTTTGTCCTGGAAGCCAGGGCTGCTGGGCTGGTGGCCTCTCAAGCAGCCTCCTGAGGAGCTCCCCAGGCAATGGGCTAACGAGCCCCTCCTTGGGAAGTTACTGAGTTGGCGGGAGGAGTTCTTCCCTCTTTCCAGGTCCTGGAAAATCTGGTTGAAGGCAGGATTTCCCAAATAGCTTTTTGATAACTGTTGTAAATAGAGGGGGAGGGAGAGGCAGGGTTGGGGGCAGAAGGAAGAAGGAAATCTGAATTAAAATATGTTGGCTTAAATAGAAATAGGATCTAAGGTATAAGGTTCCATACAATAAACAGCTGTTGGATTATGTTTGAGATTCTTAATCCAAATTGCCTGAAGACCAAGCAGTTCGGTACCAATCCCTCTCTGGAACAGAAGTCCAGAGACTTTGTGTTTGTGTTGTCTCTGTGAAAATCTAACTTTTCGAAACAATTTCTCACTTGTCTGTATTAACGGAACTTTAGGTTTATTTTTTTCTAATCCCATTAGCTTGTAGCTGCTGTTTCCCAAGGCAAAACTTGATCCTACTTCTAAGAAATTCATTCCCCCCCTACTCCTTCTTTAATCCCAGGTAACTGCTGAACTCAGTGTATTTTTACAAGAATTGCAATATTCACATTCAATATATTTCTACATATAAAACTATGAAGTTTATTATTATTATCATCATCATCAATATGTAGATTTTTTCTTCCTCTTTTCCCATTGCAGGATGCCTCTCTCCTTTCTAACCAGCCAAAATAATACTCAAATTATTTAAATAGTAAAGAAAGACCTGGCCCAGCCCCCATTGATACACTTGGGCATCTTTAGGTTGATTTCAGGGGAACATCCATGTGAGAAGTCCTTTTATTGACTGGGAGATTAAATTTTGGCAGAAACTCACCATGTAAAAGGTTGCCTTTCCACAGTTTAATGTCCCCCGGGTTTTCAAAGTCCCTGCTCTGCCATTTCCACCTTTCTCACAGGTACTCCAAGACACCCTGGCCTGTCTCAAGCTACCAGGAGCAACAGCTGGTTTCTGTACAGCAAGTTAGGCCAGACCATGGCCTTTTCCTCTGAAAACCTCAGCAGTTTGGCTTGAGAGGAGAACTGGTTTATATTATATTACTGTTTCTAATCAATAAAGAGAAAGACTACACTGTATGTAGATGACAGCCACAGCAGAGTCATGGAACATTTTGCAATCATTTATTATGCCTGACAATGCCTTTGGTATTAAAAAAAAAAAAAAAACAAACATCACTCATGCAGTTTTTGACAATCTCTAATTAAGTCTAGATCCTCGCTAAGGGTCCAGCCACAAATCTGGTTTGAGAGCCCAGCAATGTCTCAGTGGGGCACTCCATCACCAGCCCCTGGCACGCTGCCTGCTCGTAATGAATGAACAACATTGAGCTCAAATGAGAATTACTGGGTTGGACATGCCATGTAAACTGAAAAGCAATCAAGTTTTTGATCTCCCACTATTCCATCACACTTCATTCTGGAGGGGACCCAGCAAATCTGATGTCTCTGCCTAGAGTGGTTGTACTTCTGGAATAAGTTAGGTAATTGGACACTTAAACCTGACCAAAACAGTTTTCCTAACTCAAACTTTTTAAAATGGTTTAGAAAACAAAATGAACCTAAACATAATAATCGGCTTTTAAAATGTAGCAGAATAAAAGACTTTCAAGTTAAGTTTTTCTACACCCAACCACAGCTCAGACTTTATTATCATATCAAACATCAGCTTTCCAGAACACAAGGGAACTATTCATCCAGCAGAAGAATAGGTAGCAGTCACCATACATTGCAAAGAGAGTTTTGGCATGCAAACCTTGACATCCTGGAAGCCTGGATATTCTGGGATGATGGGCAGGGCACACTTGCTGACACTGTTTGACCACTCTTGTTCCACAGTCCTACGAGAGCACCTGCAGCTCCTGGAGAGAGGGCGTTGCCCCAGCTCAGGTGGATTTTCAGCAATACCGAGCACTTTGCAGTGTTTTATGTAGCAAGTTCTCAGGCACAGCGTCGAGGCAGGTCCTTCCATTTCAGCAGGATGCAGAGGAGTCTGGAAGCAGTGTGTATTCCAGAATAACTCTCTCTCCCAGTTCTCCTCTACTGCAGAACCTGGTCCCAGGGCACAGCCTGCAGTGCTGAGTGCCAGCAGACACAGCACAAACAGCTCCAGCAGTCTCACAGGCAGGGGATGCCTGTGCTGAGGTCTGAGACCCTCAAACCATTAATGCTGCTTTTATCCTCTGAAAACTCTCCACAGAAGGTCGGCAAATCTGAACCAAGAACGCAAAGGGTTCAGGTGAGAGGGGAATTTGCAGGGATTAGTGTCCCACCGTCATCTCAGCCAGCCTGATGTGGCTGCTGACGTGGCAGCAATTACAGAAGATCAACAGCCACACGCAGGAGTCGTCACTCAGCCTATTTGGAGCAGGCAGATGACTGCCCCCGTGACTGACAGGGATTCCTGACACCAAAACATTCAGGGCTTTAGCTCAGCAAGGTGAAAGGTGAATTAAGTCAACACAACGAACAAACAGTTTAAGAAAGACAGTGTAGGAAGCTGCAATAAGAAATTCCTCCCAATAAATCCTGTGCCTCTTGGCTTCCTCAGTGTGGTTGGAGATGGGCTGCAGCCCTGGAGATCTGAGGAGACCCAAACTGCCTCACTGTTTGTGTCAGGAGAGGGATGCTCTGCCTTCAGACAGCCCAGCACCAGTGCAAGTTTGGCAAGAGATCATGGAAACAGCAGGATTCCTTTCAGCCAAAGCTGAGCAAATGTTCCCAGCAAGAAGCCATAGCTGCCCTGAACAGCTTACAACCCACACACTGCAGAGGAAGGGCAGCCAGGGAGGCAGCTCCACAGTTTGGATTTGGAGATACCTTGGTGGTATCGCCTGCTGGAAGCAGATAAATGTATGTAGTTGCAACAGTTGGCACATCATGAGCTCTGGCAGCACAGGGCTCCTTTTTGTCCCCAGTGATAGGGGACAGCTCCATTCAGTGCCCTGCTGGGGCCACTCTGCATGCAGAGCTTTGGCACTGAGGGGTGAATTGCCTCTTCTCCATCACACACCGTGGAGTAATTACTGTGCTCACTGGTGCTTGTGGAAGGAGTACAGAGGGGATTTGCAGTCCCCTCATCCTCCAAGGCTTCTCACTTATTCGAGGTATTCAAAAATGTTTGCCCACTCTGAATACATTCATGCAAATATTTGCGGGTGCCCTGAATGAGCTAGAGATCCTTATCAACCCAGGGTACCCACAAACACTTCCATGCACGTATTCAGAGCCCTGACTGTGAGCTAAAGAGCTTTGGATGTGATCCATGAGACCATCAGCTGGGTCCAGGTTAGTGCTTTAGGCTCCCTGGCAGATGGCAGCAGGGCAGGCTCAGGGCAGGACCCTCAACAGCAGCACCGCCCTGGCTGCAGGACCAGCAGGTCAGGAGTGGGACAGGAGCCCACAGAAACGCTTCCACCCAGCCCTTCACTGTCCAGCTGCAAAGGTGCAACACTCCTTTTTTTACCTGCTCTGTCATTGTTTTCATTTGAGGGTAGAGCAGCTCTCAGGCAGAGAACAAACCTCTCCGAGCGAGTGGCCATTGCAGCTGCACCCCCACCAGCCCTCACGGGCCAGGGTCTGTGTCCACAGCTCTGTATGAGCCACACACAAATTCAAACACGAGGCTGGCAGTAACAATTTGCATGTCGAGATGTCACGATGCTCACAAAGTAATGGAACTGTGAGTCATCCCTGCTGCAGCCCTGATGGTTTGCAGTGCTGTTGATACATAATGGTACCTTCCTGCAGAAATACAATGTGGCCTTGCTAGGGGCACCTGAGAAAAAAATTCAAAAGCATCCAAAGGATTTCCTGGCAAGGAATTTTCCCCGAAAAGGCTTTCCTTGTCCCATTTGGCAGGGGAAAAAAAATATTTTTTTTTTTTTTACTACTCATCCTTCCAAAATTGTTCAGATACTCCCTGAGCCACAGTTGTTCTGGGGATGTGTTCCAGGCAAACCTGGATCAGTAATTCCCTGGGGACATGCAGGAGCTGGGTTTTGTCTGTGAGTCTTCAGACCGGGTCACTGCCTCAAGGTCTAAACGCCTTCAGGCGTGTAGAGACCGAGCAATCCGCACTGCAGAACGTGCCTTACCCTGCCAGGGGGGAGAGAAAACAGCAACAGCAGGAGCCCAGCTGGTTTCACTGGCGACAGAGAGGTACTCGTGGTGCTGCCCACACTTGTCACCCGGCTCAGACAAATGAGAGCTGTGTGAAACAGCTGCTGCTGACACGGCTGGCCACACGTAAAGAGTTCCTTGTTTCCTTTTAAACCTGCAGCCTAAAAACCTCTCATCAAAACCCTGCTGGCCCCTGAAAGCGTTTCCCTGGTTCAAGTGAGACACCAGCAGCTTTTCGCTTGTCACTGCGCATCGTGCTCAATGAATGTGCGAGCGCTGCACGCGACGGGCGCTTCCCTGGAGCCGGGAAAAAACAGCTCCTGCTTCAGTGGGAGGTTCTGATTCTACTGAAACTGGAGTTTTGTTCTTTTCCGTGCTCCTTCCTGTGCCATGTCATTACTGCATACAGTGGGGCCAAGGCAGTTCTCTCCTCAGCAAAACTCTCCATCCTGTTTAATACTCCTGTTTAATACTCCTGTTTAAAACTCCTGTTTAAAACTCCCCATCTGTTTAATACACGACTTTGCATTACCCTGTGATCCTCCAGTGAAAGGAAACATGATTTTCAGTAATGTGTAGGCTTCACTAGTTACCCCCCTTATCTACCAACGTTCAGATTCTTTTAAAAATCATTTTTGGATAGTTTGGGTATCATAGTAGGGTTCCCCACTGGGTAATAATTAGTATTGACTTCATGATTGTAGAAGGCTGATCAATCACTTTATTTTACTATACTATACTATATTATATTTTACTATACTACTAAGAAGTACAATTACAGACAGTCTGATACAGTCCTTGAAAATCTAAACAGTATTACTAATGTCTAATTAAGAAATTACCCTTTGGTAAACAAATTTCTATAACACATTCTACATGTGCACAACAACAGGTGTAACAAGTGAGGGTAATAATTGTTTCTCATTCTTTTCTCTGAGCTTTCTCACAGCTTCTCAGGAAAATCCTTGGGAAAGCTATTTCTCTCTCTGTTCAGAGGATATGTGATTGCCACAGTCTGGGGGACAGTCACACCCCTGATGTCAGATAAGGTGCTCAGGATGTGCACAGCCTGCATCAAAACCCAGAAGGATGCTCTCCTGTGTCACACTGTGACACGAAATAACTCACAGAAGCAAGCTAGAGGTAAAAGGAAAGAAAAAGAACCCAAAAAAGCAAACTTTACTTTTTGACTCCAGTATATATCCAATAGCAAAAGTTGACAGTGGATTGGAGGGTGAAACTGACACTTCTCCAACCACACAGGTCAAACCAACAGTCTATCAATTCTCTCCACCCACAAAGAAGAATGCAAAACGACCACTACATAAACATGCATAAGAAAATTCAGTTGAAATATGTAAATATCAGAAAACGTTAAAACTTTTATAAAAACTTTAAAACTCTCAAAAGAACAGAGCAACACTCCTGTAAGACTGAGTGCATAAGCAAACAAGAACATTCACAGCAAGAACAAAGTGAGTTGCACAGCAAATCTCTTCCTCTGTGCTGTTCAAGGGGTGTCACTGCTCCAGCACGCTCTCCTGTGCTAGAAACAGTCCAGAGTCTGCCAGGACAGCAGCAGCAGTCCTGCTACAACACCCAGAGCTCAGCAAATCCTCTCTGAGCTGCCTCAGTGCCTACAGAGCTCCCCTCTGGCCAGCCATCCTGGACCAAGTGTGATGGAAAGCCTTTAAAACTGTGAGGAGTTCTTGTGAAACTGGGGTAAGTGCTGGCTTGTAACACCTAAGAAAGAGACAGAGAAGTCAGTCCCAAATCCCTGATAAGCCAGAGCCAGGCAGGATTGCAGGGGAGCCCAGCAGAGCTGAGGTTCCTCTGACAGCCCAAGGCTCTGGAACAGCCCAGAAGTGGGAAAGATGAGAGTGAACACACCAGCCCCATTGCTGCTGACCACAGGAGCAAAGTGTCTCATGAAAAGAAAAGCAAGGAGCTGTTTCTGGCACAGAACAGGGCCCTGATCCCTGCTCCAGGGGTTGGGGGTGGGAGCAGAAGTAGAATTGCAAAAAGCTGAGTCAAAATGTTGTCTTCTGATGTTACTCAGTTCCTCATTTAGAAAAGGCCTTGGTCTGGCCCTAAAAAGAAGGCTGGGCTGTATGATTGTCTGTGCATCCCAAGTTCCCCCAAATCTGCAGGTGTGACTTCATGACACTTGCAATTATCTCCCCACCACTTCCCAAGAAGAGCTGGGGGGGGTGAATCTATCCCCCATTTTACTTTGCAATCAGAAACCCCTGATCTCACTCACACTCTTTTGACCTCAGACCAAGTTTCATGCATCTCTTTTCCTTTTTTAGACAGTTAATACTCTTAAAAGGAGAGACAGATGGCACCCATTTGCAGATGTCAAACGCTTGCCTCACGTGGCACATTTATGATTGGATTTTCACCAGAGGCTCGTGGCCCATTTTAGTCATAATCACCAGCTTGAAATGTGAAGCAAACACTCCCTGACTAGGTCTGGCCACAGTTACATCTCTCACTGCTTCTGATTCTTTTTTAAATCATTTGTAGATTGGAGTACAGAAGAGGGACTAAATGCCTGGAGTGCAGGAAGAGGAATATTGGAAGTGGATGCTAAAGAAGAGACAGAAAAAGAATAAAAAAATGTCACTGCTGCACTGGTGGGAGGGAAAGGGCAGAGCTACAGGAGGTCAGGACCCACATTTCTCAGTACACATGAAGCTGATTTGGGAGCAATGCCACGGCTGTTTGTGATGAATACTCTGATTTACACTCGGCTCTCCTTCCATGCAGACTTTCCCAGGTGAGCAGCGGAGCAGGCGGGTGCGACCCTTGGCACAGAACAAGGCAGCTGTGAAGTTTGCTGCTGCAATCCTCAGAGCACAGCTCTCGGGGCTTCTGTTTCTTTGTTTCCTTTCCTGTTTTTGAGTCCAGGTTTCTGAGCTTCCTGGCGGGTGGCTGGAAGCATGGGGACCGTGCTGCTCCCTCTGGGAGGGCAGTGGTGCTTCCTTGTCCCTGCTCACAGCTGGTCCATGTCAGGAATGAATCCACCTGGACCTGCTGAGCTTTGTGGCACTCCAACAACATTGCTCATCTCCAAGAAAAGTGCTCTGTAAGGTACTAAAGCAGCCTCCTCCCTCTTAATTCTGGAAACTAAAGGGGAACACAATCACAGTGCTGACACTGCCATGTGTTTTGGACACGTTAAGCCAGTGTGGTTACTCCAGAAGCCCAAAGTGCCTCATCTACCCACCTTCATCCCATGGCAGCTTCAAAACCACAGGGAGGCTTTCGCAAATCCACAGCTGAGCATCCAGGGTGCAGGAAAAATACAGCAAAAGTCAAATGAAATATCATAAAGAAGCTGGCTGCTCTCCAGGAAGGAAGGAATAGGTTTTGCTTTCTCTGAGAGTTATGAGGCTCTGGCACAGTTGCCCAGAGAAGCTGTGGCTGCCCCATCCCTGGAAGTGTCCAAGGCAAGGCTGGACGGGGTTTGGAGCAACCTGGGAGAGTGGAAGTTGTGCCTAAACCCCAAATAAGACGTTGAGATCCCCTAATCCTCAAATAACACACAGGAGCCCCTAAACCCCAAACAAAACACTGAGATCCCCTAAACCCCAAATAACACATAGGAGCCCCTAAACCCCAACCAAAACACAGGAATCCCTAAACCCCAAACAAAACACTGAGATCCCCTAAACCCCAAATAAAACCCTGAGATCCCCTAAACCCCAAATAACACACAGGAATCCCTAAACCCCAAATAAAACCCTGAGATCCCCTAAACCCCAAATAATACACAGGAATCCCTAAACCCCAAACAACACACTGAGATCCCCTAAACCCCAAATAACACACAGGGATCCCCTAAACCCCAAAAAACGCCCCCAAAATCCGCCCCCCCCCCCCCCGCGCGGCCCCAGCGCGCCCTCTGCCGGTGCTTCGGGGCCCTGCACGGGCCGGGGGTCCCGGAGCTGCCGTGGGGATTTGGGGGTCCCGGGGCCAGGATGGAGATTTGGGATCCCACAGCTGCAATGGGGTTTGGGGTCCCGTGGTTGCCATGGGGATTTGGGGGTCCCACGGCTGCAATGGGGTTTGGGGGTCCTAGGGCCATAATGTGTTTTAGGGAATAATGGTGCCATGGGAATTTGGGGGTCCCACGACTGCCATGAGGATTTGGGGGTCCTAGGGCCACAATGGTGTTTTAGGGTCTCACGGCCGCAATGGGAGTTTGAGGGTCCAGGGACCACAATGGAGGTTTGGAGGTCCTGCTGCCACTATGTGGATTTGGGGGTCCTGGAGCCACGATGGGTACTTGGGGGTCCCGGGGCTGCCATGGGGATTTGGGGTCCCGGCTCTGCTGAGTCCCCCTCGCACGGAGCTCACCGGGAGCGGAGCTTTGCCACCTGCACAGGGAGCAATTCCTTCCCAGTATCCCATCTCACCCTGCCCTCTGGCAGTGGAAGTCATTCCCTGTGTTCTGTCCCTCCATCCCTTGTCCAAAGTCCCTCTCCAGCTCTCCTGGAGCCCCTTTAGGTTCCCAAAGAGGCTCTGAGGTCCCCCTGGAATCTCCTCCTCTGGGCTGACCCCAACCCTCCCAGCCTTTCCTGGCAGCAGAGCTGGGCCAGCCCCTGGCCATCTTCACGGCCTCCTCTGGCCCAGCAGGTCCCTGTCCAGCCTGTGCTGAGGGCACCAGGGCTCCATCCTGCAGCAGGGCAAGGAGGGCGTTTAGCAAAATGTTACTTCTGGCTCCAGCTGCAATTTTAGGTGCTGCTTAAGCCTCTGAAAATCCCAAATTTTGAAAATCCCAGCATTGATGTAATGGTGGAGGTTGAATCTCTGGCTTCTGTCAGTTCAAACAGGCATGTGAGACAGGTCCCCAAAAAACAAATCTATTAAATGGTGTTAATTCAATGAACCTGCAGCAGATGCAAAAGCTGTCACCTGATTAAACCACGTTTAAATTAGTGCTGTTAACGGTAGAAATGAAAAATGGGGTTGCAGCCTTGGTGGAACACATGTTTGCAAATCCTCCTGAGCCAAACCAGGCAGGGCAGTGCCAACCTGTGGCATCTCCAGGCTCCCAGGAAGGATTCACTGCAAGGCACAGCCAGAGGTACTTCTGCCACAGCTCCATCTACACCAGCACAGCTGCAGCAAACTGAAACCTTAGCTTCAGGCTCATTGGCAAAAGATACAACCAAAAAATACCCCCAAGCAAAACCCTCCTCTTTGTTTATAAAGCAGAGGTGCACCAGAACTGTGCAGTACAGCCCAGTGCTAGGGAAAAAAAAAATCATGGAACAGTTTACATGGAAAACAGGACGCTCACCACACTGTGAGCTTGATTTTCCTTTTTTCAGCTCAGTAACAGTTACTTCTCTTTCCTATCACTGTCTTTTCTCCCATGTTGAAAATTGGTGGTTTTTATAAGGTATTTAGGAGGGTTTCTGGTCCACAGTACAACCACTCCTGCCCACTGTATTTATAAGCTTTAAAGGAGACTATGAAGGGGGGGGGGGAAGTAATAATCCTGGTGTAGGTTATGCCTGTGCAAAATGGAAGGGTGAAGGAGCAGGGTGGAGACCACAAAGACCAAAGAGAGGGTGGGAGTGATGTCTGCACATCCTCTGGGAAGTGGGTGCCTCATTCTGCTGTAGTCCAGATGCTCACAAATCTCCCACCCTGGTGAGGCAAGACGTGCCTTGAAGCACAGTGCTGCTTCATAGAAGATTGCTGTCACACAGATAAAATTAAAGTTGTCAGGACATACCCATATCATGATTCTGGAGATTTTAGTTCCCAGCTGCACCCACACAGAGGCAAATTAGGAAACAACAGTGAGGTAAATAATGGTTTTCAGGGTACAGCTACAGCTCCCCTGAGACCAAAACTGGAACTTGGCTGAATGAGACTTTGTCTATGTCACTTTAGTTACTACTATGCCTTTCTCAATTTTATTTAGCACACCATAACTGATAAATATAAAAATATAACCTGATTTTTCCCTTCCTTTTTCTGTGCAGTTTGAGAGCCCTGTTGGGACATCAGTTACACACACAAGGGCAGGTGACCCTTAGCACTGTAGCCCTGAACAGAATCTACCTTTGGCAGTTCCCAGCCCTGCAGCTTTCCCTTTCCATCCACTCCCACCCCTCTGGGGGGTCAGTTGCATCCTTGGGCATCCCTCTTTGAAAATGCTGAGCCCTGAAAAGGCTCAGCACTTCCCAATTCTATTTTCCTAACTTGTAGCCTCTCTTTTTCAAAAATGAAAGAAGAAATAAAAAAGACTGATTCAGGTTTTGGCAGCTCTCCTCTCACAGAAGAATATTCCACGCCTGCACATGAAAGGGAATTTTTAGCCAACCAGAAGAAAGAGTCAAAATAAAAAACATGAAAAATTACCAAGAAAATTGCCACACTCAGTAGTTTTTGTGACTGCTGCTACTGGCTCAGTGAGAGGCTGGTTCCTTGCCTAATCTTGAGCTCAGAAAAAGACAGATCATCTTGAAATTTACAGTGCTATTGGCCCAGCTACAGAGGATAGGATTTCCCTCAAGCCTTTGCCCAATGATGACTCCAAAAACAACAACTCGCCTCGAGGTTGGAAATTTTGCTTCAGAGAGATTTTGTTCGTGTTCTGTAAATGATACACAAATTTTCTTCTGAGTGGATGGAAAATGTTTAAAAGCTGCATAACGTAGTGAATGAGACCGGTCCCGAGATGGAAATAATTTCCTTAATTCCTTGCAGCACTGCTGTCACTCCCAGCCATCTGTTAGCTGGGAAGTTGCTGATAATCCACAGAGCAGCTTGGGCGATGAAACCTCCTGAAAGCAGAGATCACAAAGAGTTCACTTATTTCTCTACAGTAGAAAAGGAAGTGGGTGGAGAAAAGGAATGAAAGGATGAAACACACAGCTCGTACCCTCCTGGCTCCAGGATAAAAGATTTGCTTTAAAGAAAACCCTGGTAATTTCATACTTCCTTAGCAAGAAACGGTGTCCAAGATGTGGAGTGAGCAGCAGTCAGAGGCAGGGTTCTGTGAGCCCAATTATCTTCATTATGGGGTTAGATTGCAATTTTAATCCCACAGGTCTTCCCTGCGCCTGGGGATTTTCCAAGCAGCCTGGTCAGGATGTTGAGAGCAGCTTTTAACAGTGGCTGGTTGAGCACTGCAAGAAAAGCAGCAGAGATGGGTTTCCCATTCATTCAAGGAATGACTTGCACCAAAACTCTGCCCCTGAGGTCTCACCACGAGCTGAGGTTCTCAGTCTCAGTGGTATCTGTAGCAGTGCTGCCTTTTGTCCTTCATGTTTTGGGGTTTCATACTGTTTGATATCTCTTTACAGACTAAGAGGGACATGAGCTTCTCCTCTATGCTCTTTGCTGTCCAGATCCATCTCTGTGGCACTGCAGGTATGCCAAAAGGATATGTTCATGTTGTGTGTAGTGCAGAGGTGTAAAAAAAGGTCTAAACCTAGTATTCAAACCATTGAAAAATTATTAAATCAGTAAATACAGAACAGGAACTAAGAAAAATTTATGTTCAGCTGTTCCTCTGAACTGCAGCTTGAGAAAGAAACTGAAAGGTTTCAATTTATTGCCAAGTCAGTGTATTTTTTGGTAACTCTGGGAGAGCTTCAGTGCTGCAATTGTCAGCCTAACTTGGTCAAACATTTCAAGTTCCTATCTCATCTTAGTCATGACATGGAAAAACACTTGAAATCTATCTAATCAAATGGTTCACCAGCTGAGACAGGCCTGATGAAAACCACATTTGCTAATGCTGATACAGCTTGAGCTCAGCTCCTGGCAGCTGAAGTGCAGCCTGGCACTTGGACATGTCACCCTTGGACACCCTGTCCAGGACACACTGACCACCACAATCCCCGTGGGCTGAGGGGTCTGGCCAGGCAACACCTGGGATTCCTTGAGGAAAACATGCCCTGAGGGGCTGCCATGCTCCAGTAAGGGATCAAACTGACAGATTCTGCTTGAAAATTCACATGGCAAAGAAAACAGGAGCCCCGAGTCTGGAGATCCCCCTGACAGCAGTTGTGGTGCTTGCCCAAGATGGGGAGCATAATCCCCATCCCCAGCCCTGACCCTACAGCACTGCTCTTCCCAGCCACCCTTTCCTGCTGGTTTGCAGAGTTTTGTGCAAGGTGAAACAAAAGCATGAGAGTAACAGGGGGTGCAGGTAAGCAGCGGGTTGAATTTTGGGCACATGACCTCTGGAAAGGCTGGAGTGATGCCTCCGGTTTTAGCTTTTGTATTTTTCAGATTTTGTACTCCTTTAGTGTGTACACTGCTTTAGTCTGAGCTTCATATTAGGGGATGGTGAGCTCTCTGCACAGAGCAGAGAGACAAAACAATTCCTTCTCCAGCTGGGGACCAAGGACAAATGATCCAAATCTCAGCCCAAGAACACAAACACTGTGGGCTGGAGAGAGAAAAACAAGCAGGATGGGAGTGCATGGGCTAAAGCTGGAATGGGACAATGAACTGCAAGGTGCAAATGGAGCAGAATTGATCAAAGTGAGAGACCCCGTGACCAGTTGTGCATTTTGGGACCATTTTGGTTCATCTTGGGTGCAGCCCTGGCTGGGCTCTTGAGCTGCCCAAGGTGGATCCATGGAGGAGATCCTTTGAATAAATCCCTGCTTTATTCTTCAGCTCTGTCTAGTCTCTGCTCTAGGCCAGCCTTCACAAGGCATCAGGAACAAGGGTAAGAGCCTTCAGCACGCTGGTCACTGCTTCCTGTAGGAAATGTCCTATGGGGACACTGGGGGATGTGACTTCGGGGCACAGCACACGGCAGGAGCAGCAGGGACAAAGGGACAGCTGCTGGCCCTGTTCTGCAGGTTTGTGTCACAAAGCACGTTACCAGAGCATTATCTGCTCTGTAATGGCAACTTTCAAAGCAATTTTAATCTCAGTGCACGGGGATCCCCCAAGTTTTGGTCAGAGCGACATCAGCTGACACACAGAGCCACTCCAGCAGTTTTGCTGTCACTGAGCTGCAGTTCTGGCTGACAGGAAGGTCACCGGGTGCATTTGAGGAACAAGCAGCTGCGACCTTTCCCTGTTGGGACTCTTGCTCCAAGTCCCAAATCCCTACGAGCTGTTCAGCCGAGAGCCAGGAGAGGGTGCTGCTAATTTTGGCAGCGCTCCCGTTCCTCCTGCGAGGAGCCACATGCCGCTTTCCCCGCTTCTTCCCAAGCCCCTTGGAATGGGAATGCGGCGCTTTTAAACTCCTGGCTGCGATGGATTTGCACACGATCAGTCAGGATAGAGCAGCCCTGATGAGAAGCATCTTTCCCTAAATTACAGCCAAACGGGAGCGATCAGAGCTGCGGCTGCAGCTGCTGAGCACTTGCACGGCAGCACAGCAAAGTCACAGAAATCCTCGGGATAAAGGATGCACCACAGCTCGCTTTGCACCGTGGCTTTGCCAAAAGCTCTGGGACATGAGCTGTGCTGGATGTACAACAAGAGGAACTGCTTCTGGCACGGGGAAATGATCACTGTCATGCAAACAGGGCTTCTGGTTTGTCAGGGGCAGACATTTGGCAAAAAAAAAAAAAAAAAAAAAAAAAAAAAAAAAAAAAAAAAAAAAAAAAGGGTAGGACTTTGTAAGTCCGGTTTTAGGATGAAAAGAGTTATAAACAATTTATAAAAGGGAGTATATATGACTTTTCAGCTTTGGACCAGTCACAGAATTATATAGGACCTCTCTGCATCACCAGCCTAATGAGTTTTCAGCCCAGAAGCAGATGCTACCCACTTAAAATGTCTGAATTGTCAGTAAAAAACCAAGCACACACCCAAACTGTTATCCAGACAGGAGCATTAAATATTTTTCTCTCCCCCACTCTGATTTTTAAAACCCTCCTTCTCCACACCAGTGGGCTGGCAAGTGCACTGAAAGAAATGCAGCAGGAACAAAAGAAATGGGAGATGGAGCAGGTACAAGAAGCATCTTCCCCTGTTCAAGTGACTTACTGCAATTTGTTCAGAGCCCGGTCAGAAGTGAGCCCCACTGTGCCATTCCTTCTTCCAAGAAAAAAAGGGCAGAGTGTAAACTGTGAGAGCTGAAAATGGGATAATTATGGGACGTGAAGCCATCTCAACCCAAACTCTGTTCAGAACATAGAAGAGTTGTCAGCACACAGATTTGGTGTATTTGTAGAATATTTTTAATTTTTAGCTGAGAAACACAAAATAGGGTAGAGTTTAAGGCATGCAATCAGGCACGAAACTTCTCTTGCTTGTTTTGTGTGCTCATACCTTCAGTGTAAGTTCTATGAAAGGAAGTAGATCCTATCTTTAATCTCTACATAAAGCAACTCTGAGCACCCACTTACAGCCTGAGGTTGGATGCAATGTTTACAGTTGTTCCTGGAATTAAGGGTTTACTCCTAGGGCAACAGTTCTTTTTCTGTCGGTGTGATTTGTTCTGTGCCACATGGAGCAAGTGTCACCTATTTCCAGGAGCAAGTTTGTCATAATACCAACTTTCCCCACATGTACACAAATTGCAATTACAGACATCTTCATTGCCCTCCTACTGAAAAATACAGATAATCTAATGAATAGGAAAAACATCTTTGCCTTCTGCACGTTGCAAGTCTACTTGTTGGTGTTGTAGAGAAATCAAACCCAGACACCACAAAGAGAATGGTGCAATCAACTTTTTTACCTCTGAGGTATAAGAGCAACTCAAAGATTAAGAATTCTGTGGGTTAAGGTACCTCAGGTTAGAAATGTAATAGGTATTGAAATAAACATCACAGGATTAGAGATGCTGCTAAAACATCCATTTCCATTTCAGTAACTTTCATCTTGGGGTAGTGTAAAGCACCTTTGTGTCTACTCATGTGGGGCATTTGCTCTGAGCAAGCAAAGACAGTACCTGAAAGGGAACATATTGCCAAGGAAAGTGTTGTTCATCAGCAGCTACAAACTTAGTTTCTCTCTTTAACACCCCACCTTTGTTCATAAGGCTCCTGGTTTTATTTTCTATTTTTACCATTTTAAAACATGATAGTCAAAGACTCTTCTCCCTTGCTCATGCATTTTTAAAATCAATATGATTAAAAAAGAATCTACTGTGCATCCATGTGATGAATGTGGTAAGAGCTCGTTCTGCATCTTTCCCATGAATGTCCCCATGCTGAATTTTTCATTATCACTGAGACTAATGCAGCAAACACTGGGAAAATACAAATCCCCAGTTCTAAACTGGTTAAGCTGCCCACTCCCAAGGGCTTCAATGCTATCAGAAGTTCTGTCCTCTGCTGTGGTAGGCATTTAGAGTTTGTTATTACAGTGGATTTTCAAAAGGGGTAATCCTGAGATTCCAAATAGTTGGCAAGTCCAGAACTGGATGGTCCCATTTCCTAGGCCCCAGCAGAGGAAAAAAAAAAATTAAAAAAAAAAAAAAAATCATGCACATGTTCAGCTCATTCTTATTCAGTAAAACATTGAAATACAGCTTAAGCATGAGGTCAAATACCACTGGAAGTGCCTGAAGTAATATGACTTCACCATTGAATCTTTCGGGAGCATAAAAAGAACATTAACTCAGTGCACAAGAATTACACCTTACAACATGCATATTATGGAGGCACTGACCTCTTCTTTCTTTGAGTTCCTAAAAATGAACAGGGCATGGAGCTCTAGGGGAAGAATCAGAACTTTCATCCCCACTTTTAACTAGGGAAAAGCCCCTGGAAACAATTTTCTTTACACAATACCTGCAAGAGTGGCTTAGAGTTAAAAGAAATAATCAAGTCTACCAAGAGTGTTTGCATTCTCAAAAATGACAAACTAGACTTAGATTTTTAAACATTGTTTGTGACAGCAATGTAAGAAATATATCTGGCCTTTCTGACAAAAAAAAAAAAAAGTACAAAATGTTCAAAAGCTAACTGTGCATTTAGATTAGCCAGCACATAAACAAAAGTTCAAAACAAGCACTGCAAAAAAAATGGAAGAGTAAATAATGAGAGAGTGGGAAACAGCCAGACTACAGCTGCAAAGCTTGTAAATAGAGCAAGCAGCTAATACACTTTCCCAGCTTAAACTGTGATTTAGCAACGCTGCAGTGAATTAATCAAAAAATATATGAACACATGAAAAACTCCATGCCAAAATGTGCTTTGCAGTGCCGACACATTCCCAGGACAACATGGAATGCTCATTGGGAATGTCTTTCTCCACCAACCTTTGATTGCACAGGGCAGAAATAAATTCCCCTTGCTCTCAAGCTTGATGTGAGAGTGGCTGAACCCCAAACCCAGCTCCCCATTCCACTGCAGCTCTCCAAAATCACAATTAGGAAACCCTGAAATATTTGAGTGGGGCAAACAAAACTCGGCAGGGTGATTTTAGCAGGAAAAAAAAAATTGAGTAAAACAAAACCAGATTTGATTTGCTGGTCCTTTGCCAAAGCACTGTTGCTGCACAGAGCAGGATTGTTCAGGAGACCTGGGAGAGACCAGATGCTTCCTGATAGCAGCATCTGGTGCCACACTGGTATGAGGGACAAAGCCAAGCTTTGCTGAGATCAGTGTGCCCTGAGAGGGATATTTACTTATTTACTGTCACATTTCCTAATGATAGTTAGGAGTTCTTCAGAGATTCTGCCTCTTTTAGAGCCTTTGTTCCCAAGGGAATAGAGGTTATCCCATTCTCTGAAGAAGGTGATTGTCTACTGCAAAAAAAAAAAAAAGGGGGGGTATTTAGGAGATACAAAAATTACAAAAATGAAAATTGTGACTAGGGAAGTGTTTTGATTCAGCAATAAAGGCAAAGCAAAACAGACATCACTCTGAAAGAACAAAATCACACAGGAAGGGATTGGATTCTACTGAGCTTAACCCTGAAAGACGCTGTCCCTTTATGATTAAATTTGCTATGAATGACTCACCCACAAACTAATGTGAAATATTCTCCTCAGCTGCTTCTCCCAGCAGTTCAGGATGTAAAAGCTAGTCCCAAATAAAAATTACGAGGCAAAAATAAAAACCCAACCACGCTATCGCCCATTTCTCATCACCAAGGTGCCTCACAAAAGAAAATAAAAGAATTGAAAGCATTTTAACTTGCGAAGTATGAAAGGAAATTCATGCTATGGAGGAATACCTCAGCCTTTCAGCTGGGAAACAGTCCTTCCACGGGTGCTTGGTTAATAGCTGTCATGCAAAAACAATTAGTCATTCAAGCAATTAAGAAGGTAAGTATCTCCTAAAAAGGTTCTGAGCTTTCCAAGCCCTAAATGCAACTGCTATAAACCTAGACTGTTCCTGAGTGTAATTTCCTTATTGTATGGCCTCTCCTGAAGGGATCCATTGTGTCTCATGTGTTGTAAATTCGTGATGCTCTTTTAGCTGCAGTCTGAGCCTCTGGTGAGTTCTCCTCTTGCTCCTCGCTCTTCTTGTGGTTTAGGAAGATGTCTGACTTCAGGAAGCGGCTGTAGCTGTCATATTTCATGAGGTTGAATATCTGGGAGGAGGGGGAAAAGAACACAAAGCAAATGAGCCCAGTGAAATGAGATTTTAAATGAGAAGGATGCTTTAATTCCAATGCACTTTCATTCTGTCTGTACTAGAGCATTACTACAGAGCAGGACATTTTTAAAAATACACTTCCAACTCTCCAAGGGGCAGCATGCAGCCAACAATGTCGTGGGTTCCACGGTCACTGCCTGGCAGTAACACCCACAGTAGTTTAAAAATCAAATCATACTTTTCACAATAGCCAGCTTTGCACACCTAATACTGAAGGTGAGAGGTGCCATGCCTGGGTCAGGGAGGAGATGATCAGATCCTTCCTCCTGGCAGGGTGTCTGGAAGGCATTCAGAGGGACCAAGCAGAGCTCTGAAGAAAGGGAGGTACCTTTTATGCACCTTGCTGACTGCAGTGACTCCTGAATGCTGCAGAGTAACTCGTGCAGAGCCCTAGATAACTAAGGAAAGCCTCTGAATAATTTACACAAATACTGAAACTGGTTTAGCCAATATTCCTTAAACCTATGCCAATCTTCCCATCCTTGTTAGACAAAATGTCAAGACTGGTCACATGAGAAATGTTGCAGGAACCTGCCACAAAGAGCTGACCTGGTACAGGTTGTATTTTGCCAGTTAAAATGCGGGTTTAAATTGCTGGTGGATTAAATTTGTGTAATTACACTTTTCAGTAGGCCAAGAGCTTCTCACAGCCAGCATGGAAACACGAAATCAGCCCCAAGTACAGCTCTTCTCTCCCAGGGCTTGAGTTCAGGCTCATCCCTCAGCATAACTTCTGCTCTTCTATTTATACCCACTGCAGAGAAAAAAAAAAAAACCTACAACTCTTTTGGAGTTTTCTGAAAACAAAAGGGTTGGGAGAGGAGCCTGGAATCTGCTCAGGTGTCAAGGTCAGGACTATATTTTGCTTGGTGTTGAAACAGGGGAAGGGAAAAAAAGTTAACTTCAAAACTATAATTGAGGCAAAACCAAAGCCAGGCTCACCCTCAGCCTATTATTTCACTGGTGGAGCCTCTCTGAGTCATCTTTCAGGACACATTTTTTTTTTTTTTTTTGATACTCAGAATAATTGAATTTCCAAGACAAATTCCTGGATTCTTGCCTGCAGATGTGGCTACTCCATGTGTGGATAACTCATCTTTACCTTTACAGGCCTCATTTCTAACTGATAGTACAATCAGCTAACACAATTCTTTGCCAAGACAAAAAAACAATCTCAAATTGCTTTTTCATTTCACATCCTTGAGGAACTTGGGCAGACACAAGCAAACACCTAAAATTTGACTGTTCTTGTCTGTGCATTTGCTGAAATAGCTCCCTTACAAGTAAATTACATGGTGGGTTTTACTAGTGTTTGTTTACATATTTAAATATTTAAGTTATTGTCTAAAACTGTGGAAATATTATTCTTCAAGATACATATTGGAATATGGAAAAAAAAAATCTCAAAACACCCACTTTGTGTACAGCCTGATCTTCAGGGTCTGAACTCTTCCTGAGTTAAGCAAAGTCAAATTATACCGCCTGGCACTGGATAACTACAATATAATTAAATTTATCCTTTGATTGCACAGGGCAGAAATAAATTCCCCTTGCTCTCAAGCTTGATGTGAGAGTGGCTGAACCCCAAACCCAAACCAGCTCAAGGGAAAAAAAAAAAACTGTAAGGAAGACATTTCCTGCTAAAACATCATGTCTGTGTTAAGAACTTAGACCCCTCTTGTTTCTGGTATCACTTAAAGCATCTCCCAGAGAGAAAGAGCATTGAAGATCAAGATCTTCTGCAGTCTGGGCAGCCAAATACACAGAGCAGAGTTCATAACCACGTGCCAAAGCAGAACCCTCTTTTCCCCCTCCATCCCTCCCTCCTCTCACTGCCTGTGTGGAGCAGGAACATTTACCCCACAAGTATTCTGGAGCACGTGGATTTCTGGGAACCACTCTCACACCACTTCATTCAGCACAAACAAATGGCCTGGGGGCAGTTGGGGTCACCCCATTTAGCAGGCACACCCCGCCAGTGTCCCCAGTTAAATCAGGAGCTCTCTGGAGAACTGAAGCTCTTGTTAGCAGCACTGCTGTACACCACACTGTGGCCTTCCAGCTCTGCCTTTTTCTCCTTCAGACCCACAGTGCCAGCAGTGCTTAACGCTGCTCCTCAGAGAGCAAATTACACCACTCTTCATAACTTTATAAGGATTGAAAACTGGAGAAGACCATAACTCTTCTGAGCCACTATCTAACAGCAATAAACAGTAGCTTCAAGCACTGGAAACTTGCAATGACCCATAAATGCTCTGCATTTGTTTTTAAAAGCTCACAGATTTTCTTCCCACACTAGTGGGATTCCTCTACCACTAGTGCAGTATGTTTCAAGTTCAGGTATTACTGATCCTTGGCTCTCCATGTGCATGTCATTTACAAAACAGCAAATATTTTAACTCCAGTATTCTCCCCAGCTTCACTCTTAGAGTCACTCACCCTGAACTGCAGTGCTTAGATCTACCAGAACAGGTCCTTCCCTTTACCAGGGAATGTCAGAACTTTTTCCATCAAAAACTCTGTTTCTTCACATGGAAATTGGAATTCAGGTATTTCCACTGCTAATGTCTTGGAGTCTGCCTGAAAAACAGCAGAGCCTTTGCTCCTCAGACCCCTCCAAGTGACCCAGCCAGTGCCCAGCCAATGTATTCAATACCTGATTGAAATGGACTGAAAACACTGTTTAAATCACTGTGCTGTTTCTCCACAAAAGGAAAGAGCCAAATGGAAAATACAGGTAGTCCTGAGGATGGTACAGGAATTAAAAATAGTACTGCAAGTGCTGGAAAGCTGCAGATAAGAATGACTCACTTCATAACTTATGCTTTGAAATCAGCTGAATATCAAGAAAATTTACCACCTAAAGACATGCCTGCAAGATTTCTAATTTCTACCAGACCTCCCAGGTTCTTTAGGGAAAGGCAAAGCAGAAACCAACTCCTCTAAGTCCTGCATGTTGCAGAAGAGGAGGGTTTTCAGAAAATTGTGCTATATTCATGTCAAGATAAACACCAAAGCAAAGTAAAATGAAGAAATTTGAGCCCTCAAGGAAACCAGGGGCAACTACAGAAACAAACATCAGCAATGACTCAGAACAAGCGAATACACAGGAAAACAAAGGCACTGAGTTAGTCAGGGCGATTCTCAAGCTACCCACGCAGGAACCCAACAGAAAACTCCATCCAGTTTTCCAGGAAAGTCCTGAGTTGGAATTAGAATGATTGTATTGAGTCTCTTAATTAATTGGTGGTAGTGAGATGGGCCAAGAACCTGGAATATCTCAGAGCAGCTGCATTAATATCCCCAACATGGAAGCAACCCAGCTCTGTGCTTACCTGTTCAATCACAGCTAGAAAGCAGAGTTCACCAAAACCAAAAATCTTCACTAAAGACAAAAATGAACAAAACTGTGTTATTGAAATAAACAACTTTACCTGGTCCTGGAGCTTCTGAAACATGAGAGGGTGAGGTGTCTCCAGGATGGTCTCACTCAAACGGGACTGCCCTTCAACATTGACTTGGGAGGAAGCTTTACTGGACAGGAAAGTCAGGTAAATCTCTTTAGCTTTTTCCTGCATCTGCAAAAGGACATTTATTTAAAGAATTATTTGCTGTGGGAATGTTCTCTGCATCAGGTTTATCTCACTGGTGTATGTTCATTTGTACTGGAAGAGGAACACCCCCAAAGGCCAAAAGCCACACTGGTATCAGTGCAAGCTGCCAGAATTCAGCTCAGAGGGCAGGTTGGCATGTTTCAATCTCAGCAGCCAGCGTAAAACTGCTCAGCATCATCAACTACACCTTGTCTTTGCTTTTAAGACAAATGTTTTTCCCAACAGATCCTCAGTGTGGGCAAGAAACCCAGAGGAAGAAAAACTGGGAACTTGCTACAAGGGAAAATTAAGTGAAGAGAACTCCAACAGCTTGGCTCATTGGCAAAGATAAGACTGTCAATAGCCTCTGAATGGTGATAAAGAAGGGCCTGACCTGCATAAAGCTGTTTGTTTGTAGGTATTTGCCCTGTTTCAGAGCTCTTCCCTTGTCAAACCAGTAACAGCAATAACATCTTGACTCCACCAGCATCTTCAAGCTTCAAAGCAGTGAGTGGCCACAATCCCCTGAAGTTCAATGAAAGGCCCCTTAACAGATGGTTGGATAAGAGAAAGCCAGAGAGGGAGAAGAGAACCGAGCCAGGCAAGAGCCAAGCCCCCTGCTGCAATGTGAATTCTGCATGCTGAGAGCAACCAGCAGCAGCTGCTCTGGGCCATCCCAAGCCCTGGGCACTCACCAGTGTCCCCAGGGTACCTCTAATGAGCAGCCACAGCTCCACAGCAGCTAAAGGGCTGTGCCTTTGATGGGAACGGGGCTTGAAGAAGGAAACATTTAAATCCTGCCCATGAAGGAGTCTCAGAATTGCTTCCACGTTTTACAGCTGAGGTACATTTACACTTGGGGGTAATCAGAAGAAAAGCTGCATGTGCTTGAGCATTCAGGAGGCCTAAAGAGTTGGGGCTGTCTCACTGCTGAAGGGGACACCCATGCTCTAGTATTCCTTTTTAAGACTCATTATTCATCTGGTGGGTAGAACATTACGTGTCAAGTGCATTAGGTCACAATGAACTGTTTTTAACAATTTCCAACCTGTTTCACAGCTCAGGGAGGACTGGGTCAGCCACTTCTGTTCCAAATAACCAATTAATCCAAGGGATCAAAGGTGTGACTGCAACAAGTGGCAAAGTTAATGTCCTAATGAGGGCACAGTAAAGGGGCCTTCAGCTGTTATTGCATGAGCAATTGCATTGCCAGTCCCACCCAAATGACTGTTGAGCTTGCTGTCCAATTTCAACCACACTTGAGAGAGAGGCAAAGGACTGAGAAAAAGAAATTGCCTTCCTGCTGAGCCAATGGAAAATCAGCAGGAGAAAAGAAAGGGAGAGGAAAAGCAGCACACGCACCAAGGGAAAAGCTGCAGTATGTGCTCAGAAGTTCTCTGCTCTACTTGAACTGCCAGGATGTTCTTTGCTGCTGGCTAATCAAGGCAGATGTAGCTCCTCACCAGCCCCAGCACAAGGTGCTGCTTGCCCAAGGACAGAGGAGCAAGCTGGGCACTACAGAGAAAGAGCAGAGGGAGGCTTGAGAGGGAACACAAAACTAGAAGTAACCCTGAGGAAGTTTAAAGAGCATGGAGAGGAACAACAGGACTGTGTGGGAGGCTGGTGAAACAGGGAGGCTCTTTGGATTTTGTGAGGAAGAATAACAAAGAAAGGAAGTGAAAGAGCTGTGGTAGGGATAGGCGGCCATTGCAGAGACACAGAGGACCTGGCTTTATAGCAGTGGGGAAATATGGAAATGCACAGCTGAACATTACAGGTTCTGCTGCAAATAGAACTGTTCTGCTACGTCTGTGCTTCAGCAGTACAGCAGCTGATTAACTACAGCTTATAATTTGCTTTAAAAAGAAAGAACAGTTAAAGCTGCCAGTGTGCTCATACACCCCCCAAATGTCACTCAGGCAGAGCCAGGTTCAGGTGGAGGAGGCAGAGATTGTCCCTGTTCACTCGGTGGCATTCTCTGCTCTGCACCAGCCTGAAACTAAAGCCTCAGCACAGGGAACTCAACTCTGGAACTGAAACAGCTCTTAAACTGGGATCTTGTTCACAGGTGGTTATTAAAGGATTTCTGGCAGTCCCCAGTTCCATCTGTGTGCTCTCCCCAGTGTCCGTGCCAGATTCCCATTTGGAGTATGGAGTTCTGCCTATTCCTATCCGCTTGCTATTCCAGTGGATCCAATATTCCCCCCCACTTCCTTTCCTGAGGTCAAGCTCAGCTCCCAGGCATGTGTGGCTCCCAAACGAGGTGGATGGGAGCCCCAGATGCTCACCAGACCAGGCTCCCCGCACTCAGCAGCTGTGCAGCATTACCCAGCCCTTGCTACATTCCACATGGGAAGCACCAGAGGAAACTCCTCATGTACAGGACTTTGTTCTGGAATCATTCACTACAAAACTTCAACATGGATATTTTGGTGGGTTTTAGCAATAGCTGAAAATATTCTCTGTTGTTGGAAGCATTTATTACAATCTGTAATTTATTTTTGAAGCTCAGCTGCAAGAGGAGAAACATTTAAACCCTGGGAAGCAGCACGACTGACATGTTGTTTATTTAATTAACAGTCACAAATGCAACAACATATGACTAACTCCAACAAAATATTTAAAGTTAAATTTTATTCCCTTATCCCCACCACTCCCATTTCAGTAATTAAAGATGTGCCCTAACACAAGAGCCACATGGGTGGCAGCAGAACTCACTGCTACGAGTGGACTTGACCCCATTGCTTTCTCAATCTTCACTAAACATTAAATCTGTATTTTAACTTCAATTTTAAAGTTTTTTTTTTTTTTTTTTTTTTTGAGCTACAGAGATGTGTCTTGAGCTGAGGGGGAACTTTGTACCTCCCTGTTAGAAGAAGATGGGCTGAACTCTAAAATCTGCCTAGAGCAGCAATGCACTCTGCCTGCTGCCTCGCTCTGCAGCTGCCAAAAATCTCCCCTGCTCCCTGAACCATCCACTCTGGTGGAACAGCAGCCTGTACAAAACCAAACACTGCCCCAGGCTGGCAGAGAAAGGATAACAAGAAATATCCCTGGCACAAGGGATGCTTAACCCACTGCTCATGTGGTGACCTTCGGGCAAGTTTAAACTGATCAAGTAGAACCCCAGGCCAGAGCTCTCATGTCCAGTAATGAAAAGTTTATCTCATCCTTTAAAAATAGTGGGGGGGGAATCCCATTCATAGAATCATGGAATGGTTTGGGTTTGAAATTACTTTAAAGTAATTTTGAAATAAAGTAAGTTTGAAACTACTTTTTGAAATTACTTACTCAGCTACTTCCAACCCCCTGCAGGGACAGGGGACATCTCCAACTAGATCAGATTGTTCAGAGCCCCAGCCAGCCTGGCACTGAATGTTTCCAAGGATGGGGCTCTGGGAAACCAGTTCCAGTGTTTCACCATCCTCACATTAAAGAATTTCTTCCTTATACCTAATCTAAACTTGCCCTATGTCAGTTTGAAGCCATTTCCCTGTCCTGTCACTCCATTCCTTTGTCAAAAGTCCCTCTCCAGCTCTCTCCAAGCCCCTTTAGGCACTGGAAAGTCTCCCTGGAGCCTTCCCTTCCCCAGGCTGAGCACCCCCAGCTCTCCCAGCCTGGCTCCAGAGCAGAGCTACTTCAGTCCCTGGAGCATCTCCGTGGCCTCCTCTGGACTCCCTCCAACCAGGGTTAAACTGATATCAGCTCCATCTGACCAAGAGCCTCAGTGTCTGTGAGCTAATCTGTGTGGGAAACCAGTTTTAAGGAGAAGTGAATTACAAAGCAAGTAAAAGTCTGTTTTTAGAGGACTGTGTGCACAATAGAGAAATGCAAAGGGACTTCTGCAAGAGTCACTTTCAGAAGAAAAATCCATGCTTTGTGCTACCAAAAACACTGGAAAGATTTCTATTTTTAGTGCTTTTCCTAGTTTTGTAAATTATCTAAACAAAGCCACCGATAAGCAGTAGCTACAAAAATTTACTGTAAGTCTTTGTCATTCTAAAGCACATTTATTCAGCCACTTATAATTTGGGCAACCCCAGACTCCAGGCTGACCACACTGTGGAATGACTGGTGCTGGATAATTAACCCAAATAGAACCTAGTTAAGTCTCTGTCCATTCATTTGGCAATTCATTGAAGAATTCACTCCCTGTACATCACTTTAACATTTTCTCTACTGGCATCCTAAATTAGCAATCCTAAATCAGCTAGAAATATGGAAATTATTTAGCAAGGGAAAATATGATTATTATCCCACTGAAAGCGTGGGACTTTACAGAAAAGTCGACTGACTGGTTGTTCTTTCCTCAAGACTTTCTGTATTCCTGGACCTTAATAAGGGAGGGAAGCAGCTGAATACACAAAACTGGAATTACTAAATGTTACAAAGTTCACAGACATATTGAACATTTCCCTCTTCTTGCAAAAAATAATATTGTTGTATTTTTATGGATTTATCAATACCCAAAAATACTCACAGCTAAACCCAGCAAAATTGTTTTGAGGGGAATTTTTTTTTCAGTGCAAAACACAGGATATTTACAGAAAGTAGACTCCCCTACCCAAAATACATTGTTTGGAAAGGCAGGGAAATTTTTTGTTGTTGAAAATCTGCTGGGAAACTGTTTAAGCTGACAATATTTGACTGACCTTAAGAGAGGAATCTGCAGTCTGGACACAGCCCTCTTACACCCGCACTTCTTAACACCTCTCCTAGCCCAGCTCTCCTATCTGATTCCTGTTCCTGGGCATTTCTGATGTTCCTCCAAGCACATATAATCCCACAGCACACTCCTGGAAAAGCTGCAGCCCACGGCTTGGCCAGGAGCCCTCAGTGCTGGGCTCAGAACTGGCTGCATGGCTGGCCCAGAGAGTGGTGGTGAGCAGTGCTGCATCCAGCTGGGGACAGTCACCAGGGGTGTCCCCCAGGGCTCTGTGCTGGGGCCAGCTCTGTTCCATATTTTTATTGATGGCATGGATGAGGGGATTGAGTCTTTCATTACTAAATTTCATAAATAAAATAAAGAAATTTCATTAGTAAATTTGCAGATGACACTGAGCTGGGAGTGTGTGTCCATCTGTTGCAGGGTAGGAGGGCTCTGCAGGGAGACCTGGAATGGTTGGAGGGATGGGCAGGGTCTAACAGGATGAAGCTTAATAAATCCAAATGCCCAGTGCTGCATTTTGGCCACAAGAAGCCCTGCAATGCTATGGGCTGGGAATGGTGTGGCTGGGCAGTGCCCAGGCAGAAAGGGACCAGGGGGCACTGACAGCTGGCTGAACATGAGCCAGCAGAGTGCCCTGGTGGCCAAAAGGCCAATGGCTCCTGGCCTGGATCAGGAGTGGTGTGGCCAGCAGGAGCAGGGAGCTCATTCTGCCCCTGTACCTGGCACAGGTGAGGGCACACCTCGAGTGCTGTGCCCAGCTCTGGCCCCTCAGTTTGGGAAGGACTTTGGGATGCTTGAGCACATCCAGAGGAGGCGGCGAGGCTGGAGAGGGGCTGGGAACACAAACCCTGTGAAGAACCACTGAGGGAGCTGGGGGTGCTCAGCCTGGAGAAAAGGAGACTCAGGGGTGACCTCAGCACTCTCCACAGCTCCTGAAAGGTGGCTGTGCTCAGCTGGGCTTGGGCTCTTTCTCCAGGAACTGACAGAACCAGAGCACACAGCCTCAAGCTGCGCCAAGGGATATATAGGTGGGATATCAGGAAAATGTTTTTTACAGAAAGGGTGATAAAGTTCTGGAATGGCTGCCCGGGGAGGTGGTGCAGTCACCATCCCTGGGTGTGTTTAACAAAGCCTGGATGTGGCACTGGGTGCCAGGGTTGAGTTGAGCTGTTGGGGCTGGGTTGGACTCAATGATCTTGAAGGTTTCCTCCAACCCAGTGATTCTGTGAATTCTGTGATTCACTTGGAAGAGGTTTAAGGGGCATTTCCCACTCTCACCTCTTCATGGTCCCAGATGTGCCCTTTGGCAACAACGGCTGCACTCAGGTAAAAAGCATAAAAGTGGGATTTCAAAAAAAAAAAGAGCTTTAGGAGTCTGACTCTCAAGGACAGGAATACTCACTTGGAGTTTTGATACTACTTAATTTCATACACACAGAATGAGTTCTTAAAGAGCAGATAAATTTGAAATTTCTCAAAAAAACAATAAAATAAACAAAAAAACAGACACAAAAACATTTTGAGAAACAAGCAAAGAAAGCATGGTACATATTTTAGACCTGATTCTATGGGCTTCAAAGTCTAAATGTGAAAGTGGATCCTGTGTTCCTGGTGGATCTAAATGTAAGCCAAGATCCAAGCAATGGAGAAAAAAAAACTTATTGGAGGTGCCTGGTGGAAAATTTTTCCAATAGAATATTTCCTACTAGAAAGGTGGAGCTGTCATCAAAATGAAAAGGCTCTGCAGGTATACATCAATTTGGATAAATATTTAAGCAAAGAAGTTCAAACAGAGGCCTTATGTTTTGTAGCTTGTAATTTGATAAGGCAAAATGTTTCATTTTGGTGCTGTAAAATATTTTTGTTTGGGCCATTTGTTATTTTTATGTTCCACTAAGATAGCACAGTGGTGTAAATTTCCAGCTAATAGCTGCTCTGCTCTAAAAAAGTTCTGAATGAAATATCTTTATATTTGCAAACAAGAGGATGCAACATCACCGAATTAATAAAACTTTTGCTACACCCTAGAAACTACAAAAAGTTCAATTTTCAAAACATGGGAAACTTGACAATTTCAGCTCTTTGTTTTGATTTGAAATAAAACCAGCTTTGTTTCCAAACAATTCCACCAGGATGATTTTAGTGCAATTTCTTCAAATATATTTATTTTCAATCACGCAAAGCACATTATGCAACAGAGATGTTCTAGCTCCAGCTCTGCCAAGTAAACTTTGTTGACAAGTAGAATTTATTTAGGAAACATACCTGCTTTTTTCCCTGTGTTTTCTTAAATTCTTCACATGCTAACCAGAACAAAACATTTTCTTCACTAAATTCTTTCTTTAAAAATTCCTAGGAAAGAGAAAAACAAACACAGAAAGGTTAGGATCCAATTTCTCAGTTGTTTTCCCCTCTTCCTAGCTAGAAGCTGCCTACAATTAACTTTACCATGAGTTTACCCAGCCCAGTGTCACAGAACCAGTGCATTTGTGTATCTGCAGGATATGGAACACTCTGATATTCTGCTCTTTGCAAGCACATTCCAGGAGGAGGATGGGCTACAACTAATCTCAGACCATATCAGTAACTAACAGGAACAGCTTCTCCAGCCTCCCTTAAATAACTCCAGCACTTTTACAGCCACTGCTCAAAGGGAAATCCAAAAAGATATGAATTCATCCCCAGGTGAGTAAAATGAACCATTTTAATGAGAGTCACAAACCACTTGGGATTCTCTTGTAGTATCTTTCTGACTTTTCTAATGAGTAAAATCTCTGCAAATAAAAGTGTTTGTAAACGTGATCATCAGTGGCAATAAATTCACTTAAAGAAACTGAAGCAGAAGATGTAGCTGAGTTCTCTATGCTGTTTAAACACAGCACATTCCTCCAAAAGTGAGGCATGCTTTCAAAGGGGAAAAGTGTACATTAAATGTATTTATGAAATATAATGACTGAAACTTTTATAGCTCTGAGATCATCAGTTTTCTCTTTCAAGTGTTAGAAAATAGAGACTAAGTAATGCTGGAATTAAACAGCACCAAGATTACTTTTTTTTTTTTTTTTTAAGTAATTTAAAATCAGCATTTTGTTATTCTTGTTTACCTCACTTTTCAAACCAGTCTGGTGGGAAACCATTTTATCCCAGTGCATTTTATCAGTACAGTATGGCAAAAGCACTTTGAAGTAGGCAGTTCCTATTCTTACATCTATCATGGCAAGAAGGCCTTGAAACACCAACTCACCACCCTCACCTAATTAAACTTCAAGCCATTTTGAGCTGCACCAGCCCACACTTTGTAGTAAACTGAAAGGGAATATTTTCAGTAGAGCTGCTAAACACAGAGCAAGAGCCACAGAGTCATCAGATTGCTCCTGGTAACTCATTGCTTAAGGACAGAGTGTGAGAAGTGAGAGCCCAGGACCTCAGTGACAAATAATGCCTGGCAGGAGGGACCAGTGGCCCAGGGACTGCAGTTTATCCAACAGCAACTTGTTAATCCTTGCAAGAGAGGACAGATTCCCTTAGGAAGGTGCAGCCAAAAGGCTTTTGAGCACAGGCTGCAGTGGCAGGGGGCAAAAGGAGCCACCTGGGAAGCTCCTCAGGGCTCAGTCAAGATGTAGTGACACTTAACCGTATGGATATTAAAAAAGCATAAGATAGCATTTCATAAATTACACAAGCAAACTGAAATCAATGTGAGAGAGAACAGAAATTTGAATAGATGAAGTAGTACATTTTTTAATAGATACTGATATGCATGTTTAAATTAAATTCTTGATAAATAATTAGCTACTAACTATGCTGTGACAATGTTTTGCCAGGGGTCATAACTAGAGGTATCTAGAGGGATGTGTGCCTCTGCTCACAGTGCTGGCACAGCTGCACCCTTCATGCTGAGGCTCATTCTGCTTTAAAACCTGAACTTTGCTTTATGTAAATATCCATATTTAATATATTGACCCTAAACCGTTTCACTCCTTCCGGGTCTTCGAGGAGGTTCTCCAGTGACGTGGCCCATTTCGAGGTCCCTTTCAAGGTTTGCTGGCTGCTGCTTGGGTGGCCCTCACCATCATTTATCTCTGGAAAAAGAATAAAATGAACAAAACTGCATCTTCTTTAGAAAAAGACAAGCATCAGCCACATGGATGTCTCCCCCATTTCCCCCTGCACTCCTGGTTTCAGCTTCTCTCTTTAAAGGAAATGCCATAAAACTGAAAATGAATACACACATACAGACACTTGAATTCTGCTTTGCTTGTAAGGAGGCAAAAATTCCTTACAGACACATAATTAATGAGCGTGTAAGGAGGCACTGTCACTGTTTTATAGGGGTTCAAGCACCTCCTGCCTGGGCAACACAATGAGCACAGTCCATATTTTGCTCTGGCACTGTCAACAATGTTGGCCTCTCTAAAGGAACTTCTGGCCAGTCACACACGTGAAATTTATTTTTAAGAAGAGAATCATCACTGGAAGCTGGATGTAAAAGTGGAGAGAGAAAGAAAAATAATGGTTTCTTTAGCAGGGGAACCAGTCCAAGATATTAATCCAGTCTAATGGGAGGAAAGACACCCAGCAGAAGAGCATCACTCCAGCTGAGTCAGCCTGGTTTTGGGCAAGAGGGTGATTTTACTGTTTGTTTCCAAGTCCTGAAATTCTCCTTTTATAAAGTGTACTGGACTGTGCCCACATCTGATCTGCCAGCCAGCCTTCTCACAGACAGGACAGGTGGAATACAATTCCTATTTTCTCTATCCCAGGAACAAGTGCATTTCATTCAAGGCTGGTGATGGCAAAAAAACCCATTTGCTGGCGACCCTTCAGAAAACCTATTACTTGGAACAGCTCCAGGAAGGCTATTGCTCATCTGAAAAACTCTAACACAGACATAAAGTGCTCAGCCTCCTCTCCTCTAACACACAAAATGCCCTGGGAACACAAGGGGGGAAGTCAGAAGGATAAGAGCTGCACTTCAGGTCACTGTGCACTGGAGAGATGCACAAAACTCTTACTGCAACCAGTAGAACTTCTATTTATAACTCCTTCATTTCTCCCTTACCAACTTACTGGTTCTGCTTAAGCTCTGCTTTTAAAAACCCTTCTTTCACCATGAAACTAATCCTCACTAAGTATCTCAAAAAACTCTCAATGCAGAAATACATATATATATATATATTAATATATAAATACACACTAGCAGATGCCCTTTCCAGCTGGTGACTGGAAATAAAGCTGAGGTTAAAGCCCTACAGAATATTGGCATGACAGCAGAGGCTCCTGAGCTTCGGTTGGTAGGGACCTGTGGAGTCTGTTTGTTTTACCAACTGCTCTAAATGAATGAACATCTCTCCTGCCTTGATAGGGAGGGGATTTTGCTTTAGAAACTCTCTGCTAGCTTAAAGGTCAGGAGCCAGAACCTAAGGATTGTGTCCAAACCACAGCTGCAGCCTTCACATGTGACAGGAGCACAGCGAGCTAACACCGCCTCAGTTTGCTCCCCTTTGTGCAAAAGGATGTGGTTCTTGATTAGCACTTGAAAAAAATTGTTTTAGAAACCTGACTCAAAGTATTTGGGTATTTAATCTCAGTAAAATCTGTGAGACTTGAGTGGGAATGGCCAAGTGTATTGCAGCAGAGCACAAAACCCTCTGAGGAGCTCGGATGTGTAGCTGTGTCCATGCTCACCCTGGAGCAGGATGGCAGCTCTGGGTGTGCAGCTGCTGGTGGCTGCAGAGCCAGGCCACCCCTCATTCAGCATGGTTTAGCACACAACAGGAGGGGGCAACATTTGTTTTCCAGTGTTTCTTTTCCAGCCAAATCTGAAGTGGACACTAATGATTACTTTGAAAAGCATGTGTTTCAATGAGCCAATGCAGACCCAGGTCCTTGAAAACCTAAAAACAAAATTCTGGTGAGCAAAGACCAGAATAAGTCCTTCCAGAAACCCAGGATACATCAATCTGCTTATCTTCTGCTGCTTTAACTGATCTCCCATTTTACTGCTGGCCATTCTCTATCCTCCCTGATCATAATTTTTCCCATTTTCCTCTCACTTCCAGCCTACCCAGCACAGCCCTTCCATTTGTGTTCTGCCCCCTCTCCTCCTTGTCAGCCTCCAAACCCTGCTCCCTCTATTCCCCTTTTTCCTGCACTCTCCTCCTACAGACTTAACTTCAAAAGCAAAATTTGGTTTTGAAGGGAGGACCTACACTGCATCTTCCTAGTGTCCATTCTGCTGAGCCTTGCACAGAACACTATCACTCAGTTTATTTCCTCACTTAACCAGCTCTCCACAACCCAAAAAATACCGTGGTACAGAGACAAGTGTTGTCTGTCCATTGCAAGCCTTCCATTTACCCCTTGCCTCATTCATTCCATTTATTCCTTGCCTCATTTATGTCCCCAGAGCAGAGGCTGAGGGATGTCTCAGGTGCTGGGCAGCTCTGGGTGCCACCAGAGGTGCAATCCCAGCTCAGCCCAGCCCACAGCTCCCAGCACTGCCCACCCCGAGGCTGGGGACCCCAGGCTGAGCATCATTAATCCCAATGTCCAGAGTTCCTCTGCAACCACCATGAAACATCAACATTCCCCTTCAGCACAAACATAAATAGGCTGCACATGACAGTAGGAAACACCCCTGAAATTTTATGAGGCTATTAAAACTGCTGGGTATTTTTATTATATCCCATTAAATATGCCATCACCAACATTTATTCTAATACAAAAGTGACCTGACATCCTCTCAGTCAGGATCATAACCTCCCACTCCACATGCTGGTTTCATGTAGCAGATTTAATATGTAATTTTCACCATTTTTTTAAAGACAGGAAAGAGGTTTTCCCCAGAGAAGCTGATCCCCAAATCTATCTCTATTACTAAATTACCTTAAAAGTGATACTTTCACTGCAGTGCAAATTAATGAGTTTGAAACAATCAATTTGAGGAGGAAATACAGCAGTGTAGTTACATGAATGATCCTCCTGACACCTATTTATCTCTGATATTTTTAAAAAGACAACTTTCTCCTGTTAAAACCATCTGCTGACAAAGTAACATAGCCTTGGAAACAACAAGCTTGATCCCATTGTTTGACTAGAACCCAAATGTACATACATTTGTAGGATCATTTAAACGAGGAAGGCAGACATTTGCTGTTACTAAAAACTGGGAGATAATTTTGTGCATCACAAAGGGCACTACAAAATGGCAGTTCTCCCACCAATATTTCTGTAAAAGTAACACACAGAATACGCATCAGATGATAAATAAGCCAACTGCATTTCTTACATTACTTGTTACATTATAACTTGCTAATTAAATTTCAGAGCAGAGCCTGCCGTCTTTTACATGGCTTAGAAAGCAAGAGGCAGAGAAAGGCAGCAAGGCATGCACAGCAGAGCACAGTTGTAAGAGTTTCTGCTGAAGCAAACTTTCCACTGAGTTGGAAATCTGCTTCAGAGACACAGCGGCTCGCACGACGCGCGGGGAGCAGCCAGCTGCTCCTACCAACGCAGCAAATGATTGAGTGCTTCTTTGAACAGCACCATTCTTCAGAGGCACTCCATGCTAAGCCAGCAAACAGGCAGTTGCATTATCTGGAGCATTATTTTAGAGGGAAGCCTCGCAGAAGCTGCCTTCCCATCGCACAATGGCACTGCAGCAGCAGGCTGCAGATAAAGGCTCTTTGTGCGCGGCAGAACGGTAAGTGCAGCACTAATAACGCCGTAATTATCAGCTGAAGAGTGCTATCAAAAATGCCAAATATTTGCACCCTCCAAACAGGAACTTGGACAGAAAATCCCAGGAGGCACCAATACCATCAATATATACAACTTTGCAGGTCAGAACTCACAGTCCTGGCCCTTGTTTCTGACAAGCACGAAGAGAAAAAACCTGCGGGAGCCCATCAAACCGAGTGATTCAGACACGGCTAATTGAGTTAGCCACGCTGATCACTCTGCTTTCCAAAGCACTGCACACTACAGCCATTTCCCAGGCTGCTGCCACTCTCCAGCTGTTGATACCGTGGCCTTTGTGGCACCATATCGAGCAGCACAGACTCACAGCCTTCACAGAATCCTGCTGAACACATCCCTTCCCAGCCGCCTGCTCTGCCCATCTCCTTCCCGCACACACCTTCTGCACGCTCCCCAACAAACAGCAGCCACACAAACACTCACAATGACAAAAGCACCATGCAAACAGCACATTCCTCACTCCGTATTTAAGCATGGATGTATAACAGGAAAAGCTGCTTCCATTTCTTTCTGAAGAACTTCTGACCAGTCGTCCTCTCATCCACCTGGATCAAAAATCTGCAAGCCATGAGCCTTTATTATTACTTTAAAAGCACTCTGAATAACTTGTCTTGTCCTACAGTCACCAGAATGCCTACCCAGCAACAATCACCAGTCTGGAATTAATAAATCCAAGGTATGGATCAGTGGGAAACTTCATAAGCAAGCAGCTGAAAAGGGAAAATTCCCTTACTTTCCATGTATCCAAGCACCAGCGGATGAATCCTCGCACAACAATTTTTTCCTAGTAGCAGCTGAATTTTAGACCCTTTTCCTACAGCAGAGCTGTCCTTTGCATGCGTGGGGTGTTCAGAGCACGAGCTTCAACATCCTCTTTTGACTGTCTCTAGCAACAGATGGCTACTGGATTCCACTTTTAACTATAAGGAAGGAAACTAAAGGGACGTTCCTCTTTTGTAGCATCTTTGGAAGTGTTCACCAGACATACAGCCTTTAAAATACCCCCTCCCCGCCTCTCCCCCCCCCACCAAAAAAAAAAAAAAAAAAAAAAAACCAAAAAAAAACCACCAACCAACCCCAAAAAAACCCCAGAAAACCCAAACAACGCTAGACGAAGATCTCATTTGGCTTTTCTTAGAAAGATTGCAACTTCTTCCTGCACACCATAAAACACAGTGTTATTTTCTAGGATTTGGAGGTTGCAACTGTTGCCCCAAATGTCCCAGCAGTGACAGATATCAGATATCACCCCGTGGAACCGACAGACTCGCAGCATCGGGGCTACAAAACACACAATCGCGTTACAGCGCCTGTCTGCAGAGGGGTCCGTGATGCCCTACATTATTACTGCTTGGAAATCTCCATTCCAGCTTGAAACCTCCAAGGCAAACTCCTCAAAGTCAATTTGGAGTTCCAACAACCACGCTCTGATGTCCTGGGCTATCGCCTCGGCCCCGGTACCAGCAGCAGTTCCGACTGAAACTCGGCTGCCGCGGCACAAGCCCGAGCAGAGCCCAGTTCCCTCTTCCGCGCTCAGCGGGAAGCGCCCAGAGCGCGCATCCCCCGCGGCCTCGCTGCGGGGCGGAGGGGCCACCGAGCGGCCCCGGCCCCGGCCCCGAGCACCGGCGGGGCCCGGGGAGCGCCGTGAGCCCCGCGCTTCCCCCGGCGGGGCCGCGGGCAGCGCAGCCCGGCCCGGAGCGCAGCGCAGCCCGGCCCGGCGCCTCCTCGGCGGGAGCGGCCGCGGGCTCGCCCGGGGGTCGCCGCCCCGTCCCCGTTACCTGAAGGCGGCCGCTTCCTGCTGAGCCGGCTCACGGCCCGGTTGAACATCCCGGGCGCCGCTCGGCCCCGCTGCCGAGCCCGAGGGCGGCCGCGCTGCCCCGCCCCGCCCCGCCCCGCCCCGGGGAGCAGCGCCAGCCCCGCACCTGCCCGGCCCCGCCGCGCCCGCGGAGCGCAGAGCCCGCGGAGCCCGCGGAGCCCGGCGCGCAGGGACCTCCCGCGCAGCGTGGCACTGGCGGGGCTTCGCCCCTCGCACCCTTCCCGTCCCCTCCCGAGCCACGCCGCCCCGCTCTCAGAGCCCTGTTATCCCCGTACGCCCGCACCCTGCTCATCCATCCCTCCTCTAACTCTTCCCGGCTCAAGCCTCCTGCTCCTCAACCAAAACTGCTCCTGTCATCGTGCTCGGGGACACGGGATAGCAGTGTCCCTGTCCCCGCCCGGCATTAGCCACCAGCCACTCTCCTGTCTTTGCTTCAGCCACCTCGGAGCAGGTGCAAGAAGCAGAAACACTTCCCCAAGACGGGCACCTTCATGAAATTGTGTCCTGTCTTACCAGAACAGACACACCAAGCTTTTTGTGTTGGAGTGACTCCTTTGCTCTTCCAACACTTTGAAGGACAATTATTTCTGAATAGAAAAGCGCAATAGCAATTTTAAAAAACATACTTTCACTTTCAGAAATAATGTTTTTACCAACATATTTGTTCAAAAATCCACCATGTGAGAAGTTTGTGTAATTCTGACAAAGCTGTGAGCCATCAAACAGACAATTACCTCAGCAAACAGTAGTGGGAGGCAATGGGAGCGCTTAAATCCCACTGGAAATATCACCAATACACAAAAAATTACAGAAACCACAGCTAGCAGACAAGTCAACAGTTGTTTTATTTCCACCTCAGCCAAATCCCATCTTGAATGCACAGTAACACATTGCTAAGAAGCTCCATTCACAGAGGGAACTTGGATGGGCTCCCCATCTCACTGAAAATTATGGATATTTTCCACTTATATGCACAAGGCCAAGATCTCATTCCCGGGAACTGGTGACACCAGAAGACTGAACACAAGAATCAATTGCATCTGTGCTTCCAAAATAAACAACAGCACAATACCTTCCAGCTGAGGGGATTTGGCCTGCACCCCCTGGACCTCTGCCTTTGGGGCCAAAGGCTCTGTTAGCTGGTAATGATTTCTTGGCTTTTGGGGTGGATTAAAAAAATATAAAAGTTTGCTGCTCTGCTGTGAGAACTGCTCAGCAGCTGCACGTGGTGTTTTCAGGCAGATGAGTGAGACAGGCACAACATCTGGGACACAACTGGAAATTCCGTGCAAGCGTCAGAAGAGCAGGCAGGGTGTAACACCCTGGCAGCAGCAGGGCCCGGGTGGCACAGCTGGGAGAGGTAGAGCACGTGGAGAGGCACATGGGAAAGGAGCAGGGGGCAGGGTGGGAGAAGACAGCTTGGACATGCACTTCCCAAAGCTTTTTTTAGTCATAGCCACTAGTGCCAGGTATTCCAGGCAGAACATTTACACTGAAGCAGTACAGACAGCACCAGATTTTATTTTTCTTTTCAGAATCAGGTCACAAAGCCCAAAGTTTCTATTTTAAGTCTTAGGAACTCATACTCCTAGGACAACTACATAATCTTTGAGCCAGTGTACTGACAAGAAGTTACCAGATTAGCTTTAAGACTTAACGTCAAGGATTCGGGGCTGAGGGAGTACATAGGAGCTGTGAGAATGTTTGGAGGTCAGATTGTGCTCATGGTGCCTGTGCTGGCACCATGACTCAAGAGAACTCAGCTCCTTGTCCATTCATGTAACGGGACACCTGACCTACAGATCTGCCACAAATTGACCTCTGGAATCCAAGGTTCCTCTCTCCCCCTTGACACAAATGTTTCCAAGATTTGTTTCTGCCCCTTTTTCTTGAAAGTACTACCGTGGAGGCAGAATCCCAGGTGGGCACACCAGCCCCTGCCCTCTCAGTGCCGTGTTCCCAACGCTGCTCTATGTGTTCTGCTCTCTTGTTCAAGAGCCAGTGCTTCATCAGACAAAACAACTTCAGGAAATTTTCCTTCCAGGTGAATTCAGTGGAGATTTTCAGGCATGGTTAATTTGCTGATGTTTTTTGAATCTTTTCCCACAAATAAGCTGCAATACCCATATTATGATTTAATTCAAACTGTGCCAGTGTCCATATGCCACGTCTCTACCTTTTCACATTGATTTTTAGACCTTGCATTACTTTTTAACCAGCTTTTTCTTAATTTCACAAGGCAAAATTTCCCTTACAAATGAACCCACACACACGTTTCATAACCTCTGGCTGCAGCCCAGGCAATATAGAGAGGATGGTGTGCTCTGAGTACTTACCACACCTAATGAACTGGGTACCATTAAAACTGAAATCTAGTCAAATAGTCAAGTGCCCTTAAAAGTGACCCTGAAAGCTTTTCTGAGCCTCCTCCTGCTCCATTCTGCACATGCATGACCTGTTAGCACATGGTGTGAGAGCAAGCCTTGGGTTGCTCATCATCCCAAAACAGGGCAGCTTTTTGAATTTGGATAAAATTCAGCAAATTTCCCACTGACACTGGCAGGAACAGGTGTGAGTGTGTGTAGGGGGAAAGAGAATGTGCAAGACACCCAAAAAGGCAGACACACGCTTGATAATGTGATTTCAGACAAAGATTCTATTTTAAAATTTGATTTGTATTCTGAAGAGTAATTTTACTTAAATTTAAATAGCTGGATTTGAAAAGAAACTAAATGAGTTGTGCTTAGCTGTTGCCATTGCAAAAATCTATTCTGGATCATGCTGAGCTATGAATAACATCACAGAAAATTCATAAAATGCACAGCTCATTTCAATGCCAAATTGCGTTGAAAGACTCAAAATTAATCAATAGACTATGTGAACCCCAACTCATGATTTAAACCTGATTTCATTTACATCAACATAATGCAGCTGATTTCAATAGAGGTGGAACTTACTTATTTGATTATAAGAACTTAAAATTAGAAATGTTAACAATGAAGAGATGAGGCCTTCAAAGTAGGAAACTCTCTTTTCTCTGCAAAAAAATCCCAGCCCTTTAAAATCAATTTTAGACTTTATAAGGTTAAGAGTAGAAAATAAGACTAGATACTGCACTGCAAACTGAACACTGGCCAGAAAATGAGGCTTTTTCATCAAGAATTTGTGCACAAAAATCATACACTGTTCAGAGAATCACAGGTTCAATAAAAGTACATTCCAAACTTCTTCAGTGTTCACCTTAACGTCTTGATGTTCATGATGGGCTGGCAAACTCAGCTTGAAAGCTTTTCCTTCCACATCAGCCAAAGCTGAAATGCACAGAGTATCATGAACCTGCAGGGACTCATTTATGGGGTTTTTACCTAAATGCTTCAGCACAGACGTTTTCAGTTTCACCACAAAGCAACGAGTGACTGCCTGCTTGAACACAGCAGTGTGGTTAACCTTGGTCCTTTCAGAGGAAGTAATGGGACTGGATGCTAAGATCTGGGGTGGTTTTTCACAGTTCAAAGCCAACAATCACTTCTGAGTTTTATTAACCTTAAATCAACAAACCATTTTTAGTTTCAAGTCAAGGTTTGTAAGTCTTAGCTAAATGCAGTTACTGCCTGAAGATTCACAGATACCAGAGTGAAAGAGCAGATAATAAAAGATTTTAATCTTTTAGTAACATACACACAGAGTAAATCTAAACACAACCTTCCTGTAAGGTATACAGCATAAAACAGCCTTGAGAATTCTTGTAGAAAATTATATTCTATTTCAGGCTTGCCTAAATAAATCAGGGGAATTCGTCCAGCACTCCTCACTTTGAACTCACAGAAAGCTCTGACTCACTCCTTTGCAATACTTTCTAGTATAAGGAGGTTCACAGGGTCAACTTTTATCCCTAATCTTGTGGAACATTCCTCAGTACCTCCAATCCAGCAGCTTTATGTGTGCCAAAATACAGACTGAAAAACCCTGGCAGCGAATTCAAACATGCAGAAACTGAAATACAGGCTGAGTAACTCCAGTAGTGCTCCCACCTTACATTACCTACACCTATATCTCTTCATAAATTGCACTCATTAAAAAACCCTATGTTTCAAACCTTGAAATTTAGGTGTGACTGTGATTTTTTACAGTTTTATGCTCTTTGCATCTGTCAGGGAAGAAAATGTTTCATTAGATTAGTAATAAATGTGCATTTAAGTTTGATAACAGCATTACTACTAAACCACTCTTACTTGTTTTATTCAACTTTGTTCTATAAAGAAGAAAGAACTGTATTTTCCTTTCATATTGCCTTTAAATATCAAATGCAAATGCCATTTTTTTTTTTACCTACAGGACTTAAACCCAGCTTTCAGAAAATAAAGCAGCACTATGAATTAAGTATTGAGATGAAGAAATATGGTTTTCAATAAGCAATTTCACAGCAATAAAAATCTTGACTTGGTAAAATATTCATACATTCAACTAGAAATTAAATAAGAAATTGTCATCAAAATCTTAAAAGCATTCTAAGGCTTCTGGACTGCACACAGGTAGAACTGACTGGGGGGCACAGTAAAGAAAATGCAACTTTTGTGAAATGTTCAGTCTGGTATGGACCTGAAAATTAAAAAAAAAAAAATACTTAACACATGCTTTCAACACCCATCTATAAATACTAAAATAGGTATAGACAACAGAAATAAAAGATTTTTGCATTACAGGGGAATATTAAAAATGATACCTGAGGTCAGTGTGTTTCTGCTAAGAACCAGATGCAAATACAACAGACTTGTCTCCTGGTGCATGAAAAGCAAGTACAGCTCTGTTGACTAGAAACATAATTAAAAGTGAGAAACACAGCAAAACAGCGTGTGGAAAATGAGTGAAGCATAGTCCTGACAATAACTGAGTCAGAACTCACAATTCAAGCATCCATAGGCATTTTCTACAGTGAAAATAACTATGAAGGAATGTCTGTTTCTACAGCCTCAATAAACTCAGACCTACCTGGATCCCTCCAACAAGTATCTCACATCTTGTCTTCCTTTTACTCAAAAGTCACTGACAGGAGAGACTCCAGAAATAGTTTTCAGTAAGATTTTGCTGTAGAAGCATTTCAATAGTTTTCAGTAAGGTTTTGCTGTAGAAGCATTTCAAGGAAACATCAAGTTCTAAGTCATGCAGCTTGTCAGATACTTGGCACTAGACACTGTGACCTTGGAACATGAATTCAAAGTAAAATGTCACATACCTTGGCAAATTTCTATGCATACATCTTGTAGGACAGTTCCTGTGCTCTTCCACAAAAACCCACAGAACAAAAAGGTGCTGGAAGGAACTCTTTCAGAAGTCAAGGTGAACACAGCATCACCCTGTGTATTGGCCTTAAATCTTCAAAATGCAGCATACATTCAGCAATAGCTGTTGGTCCTCTAACCTCAGGTACTGAACATTTCAAAATGTATCAGCAATACATGAGAACAGCTGTTACTGGAACAAGAGCTTGTTATATGCATACTTCAAGTTTACATAGCTTTGTTCCCTTATGAAAATATCCATTATAAATTATTTGAGACATGTTTTTGGACCTTCGTACCCTTGTTCCACAGAATACATAAATCCAAGTAGGAGGCAAGATTCACTTAGGAATAGTATCCTAGAAACATTCATATTTTATTTTTCTTAGTCTGAAAAGAGCCACGTTTCTAGCTAATGTCACAAACACAAATTCCTCCTACAAAACCACAGCATGTACCTGTAAATGAAAGAAGCCCCAATTCACACCAAGATAGCAAGAGTTCAGAAAACATTGCACCTTAGCTTTCTGAGTATTTGCAAATATTCAGAAGATATTTATTCTGTACAGAACACAAGATTTGCAATTTACCAAAGAAAGGAGCAAGGCATAAATATTTCCAGCCTTTGACTGTACAACGAGATCTGGTGCAGCAGCTGTAGGATGGAACAACAGCTCGAAGCAGTTGAGTCCAAGGCGTATTTGTGTAGACTCCTTGTGCTTTCTGGTGCAAGTAAAACTCAAGTAGAAATGGTTCTACAAAGGTATATTGCAAAATTAAATAGTCTATTAAATTAAATAGTCCTGTTAATAACTAAGAGGGTAATTTTCCCCCCAGTCAGTACCTGAGTTGGAAGATTTAGAATAAGCAATAAATATTATCAATTAGTCTTTCCCATCATGCTTGACAACCCAGCATGAAAGGAAATGATTTGTGGAGTGTAAAAGATCTGCCCCATTGAAAGGAACAAAAACCCATGAAGAGCATTTTTCATGGAACAGCAACCCAGTAATAATTCCCCATTTATTAAGGTCAAAGAAGTAGCTACTCAAATGGAGGACAGCAGCTTTTCATCATCCCCTGTGATATTTACACTTTTAGAGTTGGCTCTAGTAAGTCAATTTCCATCCAGGAAATGTGAGCATTATCCAATGTTTCATGTGGTAGACTTAAAATTCTTATTCCGTTCTTATTCATCCCTATTCCAGAAGTTGTCAAGCATGGGAAGATGTTCAACAAGCAGCTGTGCATATCTGAAACTACTTCAATTATACAAACAAAAAGGTCAATATAGACACGCAACAGAATGCCAAGCTAAGAGGCCTACATTAAGAAAAAGTCTACAAATTCAGATGCTTAACACAATTTCCTCCTTTGGTTAGTCACCTTCAGTGTTCTAGGAACCAAAGAGGCTATGTGGTTTCTACTTTTTTAATTTTAAAGCCACATTATTTTAAGCAAGTTGATAAAGCAAGTTTGTGTCTGAATGGTCACAACCCTTGGGGTACTGCTGCAGTGTCTGTGTAAACCTGTTGTGATCTTAATGTGTTTGACAGTCTGCCTTGGCACTGCTGCCCCAGGCACACTGGGCTGTACCACCTATGCTCATCATCTTTCCCCTTCCTCCTCCTCCCTTCCACACCAGCAGCTGGGAAAGACAGCTGCTGAGAATCTGGGATCTGTGAGAGCCAGGTTCATGCAAGGAATGGCAACTGAGCCACTGTTTTAGAAGGGAAACATTCAAACACCATCACGCATTAGCACAGAAAAGTCAGTTTACACTGAATTCCCTAACAACTCCATTAAGTGTTTTTCTTCTAAACAAAAAACAGTCTGTGCAACTCTGATGTCTTACTGACAGCTTCAACATTAAGATAGAAGGCAAAGCCATGTTTCTTTCCACAGCATATCAAGAATACTTTAATAACCAGTAAGATTCAGATCAGCTTTAATCAAAGCATAGGGAGCTGTGTATTTAAGCAAGAATAACTTGTATTCAAATAATCATTACTGATGTCAAATTAACGTTCTGAGTCATTACCCTTGAAATGTCAGTGAGCAGAGCATGTCATTCACACATCCATGATCTACATCAGCACACAGCCTCAGAAGGACAACACAATCAGTGTTCACTTGTCAACATGAAGTCCTGTTTCTTTTTCAAGTAAAACATTCAGTAAACACTTCAGCATTTTCTTTGATTTGAAATTATGATACAGCAGGATGGGATTTTATCCATGTGATACTGAAAAAGCACAACAACTTTTAAGGGTTTTTTTAAAACAATCAACTGGATTCATAGAAGTCAGCTGAAATGAAACACGACAAAGACCTTCCCAGAAGCTACTGCCTTGCAGTTGCCTTTTTATGAACAGAAACTTCATTACATAGTGAAACCCTAAAATTTATCAATGTGGGACAGGCACCACACATGATCAGAAAAAATGAATTCTCACTCAACTTTCAAGAGAACTTTCTTTTGCTCTTGTAGCCACAATCCAGATCCCAGATATCTATATATGAAAATTCAAGCTGGAACAAGGCAGTTCTTCAAAACCCCATTGATTTTTTGGAAATATACTGAACAAAAGATTGCCTGTATCTTGCAATGTAAGAACAGTGCAACAAAATCTTTTATTGCTGACCAGGAAACAGTTTCACGTGATTAAAACAAACACTTGTGCCCTTGTTCAAAAACAGTCAGATAATTAAGAAGTATCAGACACTAATAATGTCCATACAGTTTAAGTCTGCTTCCTTGTGTACAAACACAAGAAAAACAAATCACTATTTTTCTGCAAAACTAAGCCTTATTCACTGTGAGACTTTTTTGAGTGAAATGAAGGCAATGGTTCTGGTACAGTGAATCGCTTCTCATGAAGTTATCTTAGTAAGAAGAAGGTTCTGCAGGTATGTCTAAAAACTGTTAGCAAATATACACAAGGAGGCAGGATTGATGAGAAGCTACACGTAACCTTAGATTTACAGGCTTACTACTGCAACTCCGCAAAATACAAAATGATTTTGTAGGAAAATTTTTTAAATAAAACATCTTTTACATGATTCCAAGTGCATAGTTTACAAGTTCAGCCTTGTCTGCCTGTTGTCAGTTTTACAGCAAAGAGGGACAATGCTTTGACAGATGACAAATACAGGATAAGCCCTTTATCATGTTCCACTTTTATTGAACACTTTCTGCAAATGCAGATTACAACCTTGGTTTAGGTTGCACGCATCAACTTAAGCCATAATAAATCGGTATTTCTGAAATCCAAATCCTAGTGGTAAGGGTTAGGTAGTGGTCGATTTCTGTAGTTAGAGAAATTACAACAGTGTAAGTGTCACTCATAAAAGCAGTATGGTGCAAGAGGCTCTTTGGTGCCAAAAAATTGTCAGTGATGCATTTATGAATGCTACTGAGTAAAACGCAATCTAATTTACAACTCCTCCTCGCAGTGCTAGAGAGACATTAAAGGACACTGGAGACCCCCACACCTTGAGCAGTCTGCGAAGAAATATCACCATTACAGAAAAGCTGTATAAAAATCAATGACAAAAGACTTAAATCAGAAGGTATAGTCTATCTTTCATCCTGAAATACAGGTCAGGTACGGCCCAGCTCTACAGCAGGCATATTAAATAATCAGATTTAAAGTGATCTACACATTGAGACCTGAAAGATCACTGCCTTAATCTCACACCCATTTATATGGGCATTTATGTGGCAATGTACTTGCATCATCTAAATTTTCAGTAGTGCCTAAAGAACAAACTGCCTCCACTCCAGCATGCACCCAGAACAGCCATATGGCAAACCTAGACCTAGAAGGATGTAGAAACCCCAGATTTCAAGTGAAGCCTAAGAAATCCTAAAGGAACTCACAATTTGTATCTCTACTGACTTGTGACTTTTTAAACCGGCTGAGTGTAACAAAAACACAGACTTATTCGTGAGGTTTTTCCAAACGACAATGTATAGGCCGATCCTCGCGTAGATATACACATATGTACAAAATGTATAGAAAAACAAGAGTCCTGTAGGCAAGATTCCTATCTTGAGTGGAAAGACACTACATATACCATAAAGGAGAAAAGGAGATAAAGGGCCAATTCTGCCAGCACGAGCACTCGTGGTTCCACACTAACTTCAGTCATTATTGCATGCATTAGATGCCCAGAGTCACAAGTACCTCTGGTGCAGCTGAGCCAACTGACTAAACTGCTCTTCCAGTACATCTCACTCTCAACCTGATCTAAAAGTCAAGGTACTACTTCACCCATCAATAAAGGAGGAAAGAAAACCCTCATGTGATTTGCTACAGCAATAAGTGTAGTTATTTGCACAACCTGGCTGGGTTTAACACAACTGCAAATCTCCATTTCAAAACAAGACTACTCCACCTCGCAACACCTGCATGGTCAGAAACAGAAAAGAGAATATACACAGCTTCTCAGACACTCACTTAGAACTACCATCTCTAAAAACCAAATTTTCTGTTTCTTTTAAAATACAAGTTTGCTTCACCGAGCTACTACTGCAAATCCTACTCTTTCCCTTCCAACCCTGCCTGCCTCAGCATTCCAGATGACAGCTGAGGCATTTGCACCCTCTAGCTGTCACAGGGAGGACACATTACTTATATCTAACTTACATTCATTTTCAACTTCAAATTTATTGAGGCAGTTTATATCAATGTAACCATAAAATAATTCAGAAATAACCCAAGTATACCATTTAAACATCTTCATGATTTATCCATTTACACACTCAGTACACAAACAACCCAGCCTCTGTACAAGTTCATCACATGCAAACCATCCATAAAGACAAAAACTTTAATTAAAAATAAGTCACAACTCAGTGTACTGTTTCAACTGCATCTCCATTTACCAAATGGCACATTGAATATTCTCTAAAATAAGATGTTTTTAACAATCTTGTTAAAAAATTCTTGGGCAAAATATTTCTAGACTTAAAAAACATCAAGATTTTTCAAAACACTCAAGATACTATACAACTTATAATAACCTTGAAATAGGTTTACAAGGTTGTTAACCAAGGTATTTACATACCAAATAATGTAAAGCAAAAAATTTGTATTTCTAATGACAAAAAGGTGATGCATTAAAGATTTATGAAATTAAAATTAAGGCTCTTTGTTATAGTTCTTTATGTAACTTTACATAATAGCCAACTTTGGAAATGTCAGTCTTGCACATTCTTGTCAATCTACTGCATTTAAAGCAGTAGGGTATATTAAGTATTACTTTGAATAATTACATTGCTACTTCTATGTTTGAGCATGCTTTTGAAACACTGTAATTATGAAATATTTACAATGTGTAGCCTTCAAACTTTATGTAAAAGCCCAAGTATGACTGTCTGATTTGAATACAAACAACATACTTGTAAAAACACTTTTACTTCTCAAAATTAAATGTAAACTACTAGAGTTTTAACAAGCAAACCAGCTCTGAAAAGTTCCAACATGTGCCTGAATGTGGACAGTAAAAGTTATGTGAAATTTCTCAGACAGTACTGTTTTTCATTTCAGACTGAACTATTCATTGTATCAGCTGTTTTCTGTAAGCATGTAGAAAAATTAAATATCTTTTTAAAAAATTATTCCAAGTCCTACATATACTTTGAGCTATGTCCATAGGTTTCTTGAAAACTCAATACTGTCTCGCAGGTTGTAGTGATTGGTCCACAGTTTATTTCAGGATGTGTGTTCAACTAAAAGCAACTCCCTGTTTTTCAACGTCATTTCTCTTAAAAGCACAATGATATAAAACACTGAAGACAAAACAAAAAAAAACCAAAAAAAAAAAAAAAGGAATGGTAACCTCAAGATCAAATTCATTAGCCATTTCTCCTACTATATCAAAATTTGTAGTCAGAATTGTCTTTATTGACTTTATTTTTCATTTTTGTACACAAAGAAAAACATGTTCATATCCATCATGAACAAAAACTTAAAAAGGCAGAACTAGAAGACATTTGTGTCCTTCACCAAAGCAAAGCTGTGCTAAAGGTTCCAAACATTTCCATTTTTAAAATAAATATTTTCTTTTTTTTTTCATTGTCTACATTCCAGTCTTCAGAATGTCACTGGAAACTGCAGCCTATCATGAAATACACACTTTTGAACAGAGTCCCAGCTCACTGCGTTTGGTAGCTTGCCATACCATATCCAGCTTGGTTAGGTATTACAGGAGCACCTTGTCCCTGGGCAGGCTGAGCACCAAATCCACCCATCCAGGCAGCAGATGGAGATTGGCTTAAAAAGAAACAGGATGGTTAAAAAAGGTGGGGAAAAGCAACTTAAAAAAAATATAAAAACATACTTCCTACACAACTACTTGTATCAAAATAGAACAATTTCTTCTTCTTTTTAATGAGTAATTCAGGTTAAACTCTACAGCATGTGATTCCTGAAAATATCAGGAGCTTTTTAAGAACAAAGGAGAAAAAACCCCACAAACCTTGGGTACCAGTTGGATATGGCATCTGCCTCCCAAGGCATGAACACACACAGGTGGCTGGAACTCAACATCAGTGATGCAGAAATGCCCAATACCTCATGGGCATGAACACCAGTGATAGGTCTAACAGGGCTTAATATGTTTAATTGGCACCAGATAATGAAGAACTAGGCAAACAAGTTATTTCAAAATTATGTTAAAACAAAGAGTTCTTTTGAAGACTTCAATCTTCAAGAGATCCATTACTAAAAGCCCACCCAAATTCTGAAACTGCACAAGTTAAAGTGTCCGTGTGTAGTTCCTTCTCTCCCTGTAGGCAAATACCCAGGGCTCCTGGCTCAGACTCACCACCTCCAGTCAGAACCCAGAATAGATTTAGACACCAGACAAGACCATCACCCAAAACTTTTGCACACTGGGTGGTCTTTGTGCCTCTATCACACACGAGGTACAAGTCTGAGCGACTCACCCCAGTATCTGCTTGTGGCAAGCACTGAACATAAACTTTAAGCACACAGGAGCCCCCCTAAACTTTGAAACCTTGTGCAATCCTTGACCCAAATGAGCCTGAAACTTAAGCTACAGCATTCCTGGAATATTCTAATGTAAAAAAAAAATATAATTACTCACTCTACTCCAAAACCCTGTTGATTCCATGCTTGGCCGTACATTCCATACGACGGTACCTGCCACCCATTAGCCATATATTGCCCATACTGTTGTGGATTTCCATATACTTGGCTCCATTGTCCCCACTGACTGTAATCCACCTGCAGAAAGAATAATCCATTGTACTTCAGGTTCTAGAGATGGTTTATATTGCATTTGTGCTGCTGAAGGCAAAGTTTTGGCTATATCAATCAGAGAGCTAAAACAAGCAATAATGAGATCTGAAAAATAAGATGTCACTATGCCTTAATTAGATCCTTGTACTGAAAAATATATCTGTGTGTGCTTGAAACCCCAAAGACTTATTTGGTTGGACAGCCACCTAATCTGCAGTTAGCAAAACAGCAAGAATTAAAATTACCTCAAAGTTTCTCCCTATCTTGGATCATATCCAGAAGACAGTAACAGATATTCCATCAAAATCACTAGCCCAATTTGATGAACTGGAACATAACTGAGACAGAACATGGAATTTCATAAGAACTCCACCACAAAATTTAGCCATTATAACTGGGAAGTCATTACAGGTATAAACACAATTGCTTTTGTAATACAAAGAAAAGGTTAAGCACAGTTACCTGTTGGAAGTTCTTAGTCATATCAGGGGATTCTTTACCCCAATAACATTTAACAACATGTCCTTCAATTGTGGTTCCATTAACTGAAACAATAGCATGTGCTGCACTTTCATGGGTTGAAAACCTAAAAAATGTAAAAACAAACTAATATTATGTTTTACAGTACTTCCACCTGATTACTTAAAAAACAGTGACTCCATATATACAGGAAATCCAGAGAAAAACATTTGCATTCACAAATATTCATCTTCTGAGGTAAAAATGTTGGTGGCCCTTTTTACAAGTTCCAAATTATTCTATGAATATATGGTGACAGCTTTTATTGTATCAGGACAAGTTCAATCAGGTGAAATTACAGAGAAATGAAGTGTTACTACACGCACAGACCCAGAGATTTTGCTTTCTCTGTCCATACCTGACAAATGAGTAACCTTTTTCTGGAAACACCCTTATTTCCATAATCTGTCCAAATGGTGAAAAAGTCTGTCTCATAAGCTGATCTAGAACGTAAGATGTTTTTGAATTAGTAATCATCCTGGTGTCCAAAAAGTTTCAATAATAAAAAATAAGAGAATACTTCATACCTGTTAGCCCCGAGGCAATTCCTCCACAGTACACAGTACAATTTTTTGGACTTGACTGATTTACTACATCTTCAAATCTCAACTGTTTTGTATTATCTATAAAGAGAGAAGGCTGGTTTTCAGGAGTGGGCTGACAGTAGCCTAGACACTTACCTCATACACAAGCATGAATTTCACATTTAACAAACACATTATTAACAAACATTAAATATTTTATGACTATGTTGATGCAACATACCTAAAAAATCTAATCAAGATCTGGAAGGCAAGCTAATATGTGATTTAAGTAACATGATTTTGGCTTATGTTTTATTCCCCCACTGAACAGTGAAAAGACAGCAAACACAACACAGCATGACACGAAGCTCTTACTTTCTTGTGTACTTTTAGGGGCTGGTGGTTTCCTTGTTGCCCAGTTAGTTCTGATCTGGCGGCCTCCCAACCACTGGCCTCCCATGTGTACAATAGCATTTTCTGCATCCTGAAGAGATTAAAACAGAGATTGTAGCACTTCCACAAAAACCATGTACAAATCTACTCCCAAGACTTGGTTATCAGTTAATTCCACTGACAAAACCAGTAACAGTACTAAGAAGAGTATGAAATTCTGAACAATCATAGCAAGCAGACAGACATTGATCAACATGAAGGCAACTGGTTACAGAGAAGGCCCTCAGAAGTAATTTGGTAAAAACTTCCTCCCACCCATTTTCTACACAGGATAGAAGCCAACTGCAATCAAATATATACTACCTGTATACATACACGTATACACACATTTTTACACACACACATTTATACCATATACACATACACTATACAAGCATCTACATTAAAACGTTCAAAAGTTGCCAAAAAAAGTGGGAAGGTCACACAGATGCCAGGACTAATCACTGAAATAAAAACTGCTATACTGAATGTTTCTTTTGCTTCCTGCAGGTGTGCAACAGATGCTTTGTAAGTTCTCCACATGTTAAAGCCATTGTATGAATACACATGAGAATCCATGGCCCACTTTTTATCTCGAACATGAAACTGAAGACAATCTTTAAGTTCACAGTGTAAGCAGAAGGAGCTGGTAAGCAAGGGTAAGTTTGCTAACAGCTGCAAGAAGCAACGTGTGTCTCCCAATTGCTTTGGAAGAAGACAGGCAAATAGTGCTTGTTTGAAATGCTTTTCCGAGGGCACAAAGCTTAAGGAAAAAACAAAGCTTAAGGAAAAAACTGCCAAGCACAAGGGACAAAAAAAATGTGGACAAGTTAAAGGTGAGCTGCTCCCAGCTAGAATTCTCTTCTCAAACTCAGGACCTTGATCTTTCTAGGTTTTAATTATATTGAGTACTCATTTTGAAAACACATAAATACAAAAATGAAATTACAAAACATAACCAATAAGAAAAATACAATCTAAGTGATAAAACCAGACCACCAGATAATTAAACATCCCAATTGATTCAAGCATCTTTGGCTCCTAAAACATGGTGAACACATAATGAACTGACTAGGAAAGGAAATACTCTCTGATCAATCTTGCTGCTGTCCTGCTTGAGGATCACAGCTGAGACAAAAATGGAAGAGCGCCCAAGCCATAACTGATCCAGTGCAATGCAGGAGTTCCATTTTCTCTTAACTGGGTTATGCATTAAGAGCTCAGGCTGGAGTACCTGAAGACTGGGAGTATATAATCTAGCAGAATGATACATTCTGAAAAACAGGCCTTAAAGGACCAGCACAGCATAGTCACACCATAACTCTACAGGTGCAGCTGCTGTGGGAATGAACAGCAATCAGGACATGAAATTTAAGAGTACTTTTTAGTACTGTGTTTAGAATTCATCCATTAATTTTGTAGAATTAAGAGAAATTTCAAACTGGAGTTTTTATGGCTCAGTCTCAAAAGAATCCACTAACTTTAATTCCATGACTGTTACAGTTCCCCTCTGGTCACAGGAACCAAACAACTGTATGATAAGGGAAAAGGGGTACAAAGAAATAACAGCTATTCCTTGCTTTTCCAGCTGAAACACAGAACAAAGGAAGTGTAACTGGAAAAACACGCTAAGTGAAGGCATTAAATTGCAGTATCTTATGGTACTGGCAAATCTGAAGAAATTAAAACTTTTTCTCTGATTATGACAGCTCCAGGTAACTGTTACAGAACCATCAAAAGAGATCTGACATGTAGGACTTCTGACCGCACAAACAGGCTTTATGTGCCTAAAATCCTGAAACTGTGAGTTTTTCCTATGCAAAATATTTAAGGAAAATTATTCAGTTTCCCCATGTTGTCCTAAACATACATACAGCTCCTGTACATGTAAATTTGTTTCCTTGGGTGAAGTCTAATAAACAGTGAATACATAATAAACAGGCAAAACTAAAAATGGAAAATAGGAACTATTTTAAACCTGCATTGTGATTACTCACCAGTTTGTTATAAAAAGATACAAAACCATAGCCTTTTGACTTTCCAGTTGCCATATCTTTAACTACCCGTGCATCCCTGTGAAAAGAAGCACAGCTATATGAGGGTAGTATTGATAACCTGCAAAATAAAAACTAAAAGGAACCACACACACTGTATTGTGAGCATAATTTTTTCTTATAAATTCAGTTAGCCCTAAAACTACAGTCATTCCTGAACTCTCCCTATTGCTTCTTTACCTGTTAGAAAAAAGCAGTAGGACAAAAAAAATAACATGTAATAAACATGCAACCTATGCACATAACCTATACTGGCTAAAACTAGAATGTTCAAATTTGAAGTATAAGAGAAACAAAGTTTCCTTTTCTAATATTCTATTGGCTAGGGTCCTCTAAGGTTTACTGTTCTATAAATTACTGTAACAATTCTATCTAATTTACCATGCATTTTCTAAATAGTTAAATGTCTTCTGCCTAGTGATACAAAATATATGAAATATTAAAAAAATCGAAAAAGAGGAAAAAATAGGAATTAAAAGGCATACATGGCCTGTTAACAGATTTCTTTATTTTTCTTGGTCAATTCTCTACCATCATTTTGGAGTTTGGGTAGCTGTAAATTTTGAAAAATTGACATTTTCAGAAATTTAAGAAAGGAGAATAAAACTAACAACAATGCTAAGCACACCAGTACGAAAACAACAAATTTACACAGAAATTTTAGTGAGTAAGTTAAAATGATTGGAAATATAGAACTGCACTGAATATAGAATGTTAAAATGTAAATACTAAAATATGTATATATAAATAATGTATAATAAGAATAAATAGAAATGAGAAAAAATCTACAACTGAGTTCCAGTGTGCACAGTTCCTTGCAGTTAGCCTTCAAGATCCTGTCCATTCTTATGAGCAATTCTGCAAAATAACCAGAATGCTATTACTTTTAATTGTGACTTGGACTTTAGAAAAACTGCAGGTCTCAGGTATAAATATAGATTGAGAAACAGAAACCTGAATTATTCTTTTTAAATTGATTTTTAAAACAGTACTACTTACCACATTAAGAGACAAAAAGCAAAGTAAACAAAACAGCAGAGGTAAGAAATAAGATTTATGATTCATTTAAAAATATGCGTACAGAACAAGAGAAAAATAAGAATTTTGTTCTTAGAAATATATTCCTGTAAAGTAGTACAAAAACGTTCATGTGCAACTTTGATTTTTATAAAGATAAACTGATAAAACATAAACAGACATTTTTTGTAGGAGTACTCTTTAGGACATATATACTTTAGCACTCTCAAGGATTTTGTAATGTTAAATATGTTCAATTAGAACATCAGGTGATTTAGTATCACCTGAATTGTCCAAGAGAAGTTTAAAGAAACATTCTCTTAACTGGCAGAAATGTGCACATATTGCAAAGCCACCATTCTTTCATTTAAGATATTATAATTGTAATTCATCCCATTATCATCCAAAAAAACAGATTTCATTCTCATAAGTATTAGCTTTTTCCAAACATTCCCAAGTTATTAACTAGCTGCTTTATAGAATTATATTTCAATTGCCCAATTTTCCACACTGCCTATGAAATGCAGCAAAAATGCACATAAAACACACCCAGAATACAATATATACCACTTATCAAGTCACTACTCTGTACACATTCTCAACACCAAAAAATCACACTTAGAGCAGTAATTAAATTTTAATAAAAGGTTGAAGGACATTAACATATAAATTAGGTTAAAAGCACATTGCTTTCAGCAAACCAGAGCACAATTACATTATTGTATTTACATTGTGAAACACACTGAGATACAGCCCCTCTTTACTACCCACCCACCCACCACAAAGAAATGAACAGCAGAAAAATTCTCTCAATAGATAAGAAATAACATTTCAACTTAGAAACACATTTTCACTACCACATTTTCTGACTGATAATGGAAATGTTTATGATGATACTTACGATATTTTACCAAAAGGAGCAAATGCTGACTTGATGTCTTCTGTTGTTATTTCTGGACTTAAATCCCCAACGAACACATGGAAGTGATCTGAAAATAAATAATTTACTAATCAAATATTTAACTGCTATCTAAAGTTTCAACTCCTGAGAAAGTGATGCTCTGCACACAGCTCTGGGAACCAGGAACGCTCAGGATTCCATGTGAAGAGCAGCAGCAATTTAATCTGTCCACTCCGGTTTCCCCAGGTGTAAAGCAGAAACAGAAGAATTAGTTTGCAAAATTCTATTAAACACTAGATGGGAAGGAGAGAAGTTATGTTTAAATGCATTTATGATAAATTATTACCACTTTGTGAAGTATTTGTGTAGAAGTGATACTGTGGCATTACATTACTTACTGGATGTATCTTTTTTCTGGCTACTTGGTGTTGTTGCCCAGTTTACTTTGACCTCCTGAAAACAAGTATAAGATTTAGTATAAATTCACAAAATTCTTACATTTTATAAGTTCATTCAAGGGTGGGTTACAACTGTCAATGCTTAAAAATCATCATTTAATATAAAACACCATCATAAATAGAACATCACAATGAATACATTTCCTAAATAAGACTTACTTTTTATATCAATACTTTAAAAATTATTCTATCAATATTTAATCTTGGTAAAGCATCTTCAACAGTTTTACTAACATTTTCACACAAATCTATATTCTTTAAATCTAAGATTACCATGTGAGTGACTTACCTTTCCCAAAATTTTTCTCCCATTCATAGCAGCTAATGCAGCAGCTGCATCTCTGTGTTCATAAAATTCCACAAAGCAATAAGGGTCATTGCTTGTATGCTGCAAAACAGAAAATCCAACAGAAGAGTTGACCCTTCTGCTATCGGGTTGCTGAGAAGAAAATCCAGGAAAATATATTACTTACAGCTAGAAACTTTCAGAATGATTTGCATCAGATTTATGAAATAGCCTTTGACATTAAAGTTAAATGCAAGAATTCTTCTGATGGATTTTTTATTAAAGGTCTAGCAGTTTCTGAAGGATAGCTTGTTTTGAACGAGGACTGAAGTTTACTGAACTAAAAATAACTGATCAGAAAAGTGATCTGCAAACTGGATGGAAAGGGGGGGAAAGGGGAAGAATGGAGAGAAGAACAAACTGCCTCATGCATATACTCGAAGCTAGGAAGGCTTATTCCCCAGACACATTTTCACCAATTTTCTCTTGCCCTACTTAAGAAGTCTTTCCATTTATTTGACTGAAAACCACCAGCAGGCAGCAACCTGGAACCTGCACAGTGTCAGTCTCAAGTGAAAAATGCCATACCAAACAACTGGGAAACAACCTTTTAAAAGAACTCAAAATAGTTTGACTGAGGGAAAAGGATATTAATCAATTGACTGTTAACTCTGTTAACCTTGAGTACAACCTGTTTTTGTAGGATGGCCTATCAAATCACCTTTAAAAATACTCACTGACAGAGGTCACTGAAGTAATACATGTACCAGAGTATAAAGTGCAAAGAACAGAAGAGTTTTTTGAAAAGCTGATCAAGTGAAAAGGATGTCGAGAATGCTAACATGAACACTGGATTTGATATATCTCCAAGATGTAATGAGTACAAAAACTCTAACCAAAACATTTCCATTAACCATTCAGCACGTGCATGGACCAAACTATGATAAACACTAATATTACCCTAAACAAGTTATTTCTCACATGGATAGGGGTCTAGCAGAGGAACTGTTCTGGCCTCAGTATTCTCACTATCAACCTCCCCCAGTACAGGTAGAACATAGCTGTAACACAAGCTAAGAGAAGACTTTTCCAGCATTCCTACTTAACTTCTGACAACCCATACACACTTACACTGATGAACAGATCCAGTCCTTCCCCCTAAAACTGGATTGTACAGCTTAAACATAGCTCTGTCTACTTCTGAAGCTGTGAAGATACAACAGTTGAACAGATCATAAGGCCTTTATACACCTACAATGTCCATGGAATCTGAAGTCATCCTCCTGAACACTGTCAGTATTTGGGGCCTCTAACTGATGCACAATGAACAGATAAGAAAATGCACCTGAGATCACAAAAAAAGTTTCAGTCACAAAGTTCTCTATAAGCACACTCACCTCAGATGCCCCAAAAAAGAAAGCCTTAATTCACTCCTTCTCCCACACTACTTTGGGAAACCCATTTAAGGCTTCTTTAGGAAATTTGGTGCAGTTTATGCTTCAGCTGAAGTACAGCCTTACTTTTACATTGTAGGGAGGTCTTCTTTAGCACTGAGAACTTATCTGAACAGGAGAAGAATCTCCTTTGCAGACAGTCAGATCTTTAGGTGTTCAAACTATCTACAAATATTGTGCCAGCACCCTGAGTATTATATACCCCCAAAAGAAATACCTGAAATTTTTCAACACTTGATATGTTCATGTCATATACTCTACAAAAGAAAAAGAATGACTTGATACACCTGGCTAAAATGGAAAAATCCCAGTTTTTTTCTTACAATGGTAAGAACCACCTAACCATGATAGAGTTCCTAGGACAGGTTTACCACACACTGTAGAAGGACAGACACCATGGACAGGTCCTGTGACAGCTGCAGGCCAGTGCCAGTCTAGAATCCATCCTGTACTCCTGTGACTGCTTATTGGCAGGTGCTGAGGTCAGCCCAGTGCAGTCACCTCTGTGTGACTGAATACAGCTGCCAGCAGTTTTTGTTTATCTACTTGTTCCATGAAGATGTCTCACTTATGGAAAGATCTTAAAACCACAAAGTCTTAACCAAGGTAAAAAATGTTGGAATTTCTCATCTAATTCCTCAAGAAACCAAACTGTGCTAACAGCTCTCACCCAGCCAAAGGTGGGAGCAGCAGCACCTGCTGTCTGTAGAGCACATGACAATCAAAAGTGTTTCTTCAGAGAAGAACTAACAACTGTGATCTGTCAGCCTTCTGTTACTTTTCTCCAATAAACTTAAAGCAAATCCAGCAGAGAAAAGTGTCACATGGGAAATTATTAGTCCAGACAAAGATGAGAGTGATTAAACAAGCAGCAAGTTGATGATAAGCTAAAAACAAAGGAACAAACAAGCTGTGTGACACACTGAAAGGAAAAGAAGCCCACAGGGGAGTTTCTGGTAGCGCTCTTAAAGAAGTCTGGTCACAAGACTTGCCTTTTAATACTTTCATTAACAATCTTGACAAAAAACTAATGTAACTGTCCTCAAGAAATCTGTAATTACAAGTTAGTAAGAAGCATAAGATGTAGTAAAAAGTATGAAGAGAATACAGAAAACAGAGATGAAGGACCAAAGCTTAAACCTGGCAGAAGCTCAGATTAGTCCCTGCCTGCTCAAAGCTTACCAGTTACAAATGTAGAAGGAAGGAAAAATACCAGGGAGAGAGAAGTTTTGTAGGATGTGTCAAAAAGCTCACAGAAATGGCTGCCAACTGTAAAGGTACCAGAGTATTTACAATGGAGATAAGAAAGCATTAATACTTACCAACACTCTGTGCAAAAGACTTTATCTGGAATTCTATGGAAATTTTGTCACTTTGTTTCAAGGAAAAATTAATTTAAGAACAGACAGGTGCTGACAAGAACTATTTGTAATGGTGCAGACAAGAGGTATTTGAACTAATGCAGAAAAAGCTGAGGAAGAGTCAAACTTATTTTGAAGGATTTCTTACTTGTCATCCATAGAAAAGAACCATTCATTCAAGAGGGACAAGAATTACTGAGGCTCATGTTCAAATAAAGTAAAAAATGTACCGAATAGCCATGAATTACACTTGACATAAGGTTTCTGACCAACAGAACAATGTGATTCTGCAAAGAGGGGGTAACAATCTTTTAAATAAAGTGGAAACTCATCACCAGGTGATAAAAGGTATGTCAAGGCTACAGGCAAAAGTATAGGATTGCACACACCAGGTCTCCCCTGCAAAGAGTTATCCCCAAAGCCAAACACAATCAACCCAAAGAAACCCGCTGCCAGTAATGTCAAAAGAAGCCCTCAACTTCATTTGTTTTAGAGAACTTAGGATAAAGTTACACTATATATGCCACCCCCCAGATGTGGAAGGCCTTACCTCTGTTATCATTTTACAGCTTTTGCATGGTCCAATCTGGCTGAATAACTGAAGTATGAGAACCTCAGTCACATCTCTGGAGAGGTTTCCTACATAGCTACACAAGGAAACAAAAAACGAAGATTTTAAACCAGAAATTGTCATCTTTTAAAATGTAATCATGGTTTTAAAAACTTAAACAACTATAAAGACTCACCCTTTAAAACATCTCAAGTATTTTAAAGACAATATTTAGTAATTATTTCATAGTTTTAATGCAGTACTCGTGTGGTTTCTAAATTATAATGTTGGCCACACAACTGAGAAGTGAAGCTCGATGCAGACAGTGCTGGATACCAAGACCTTGTGCCAATCATTTCCTTGGCACAGAGATGTCAAAAGCATGAAGAACATTGCTCAAGAATGTTGTGCAGAACAAGCAACCAACTGGGCAATGATATTTTAAGTTTCACTTCCCACTGAGTAGCTCAACAAGAATACTTCTGAATTTGGGTACAAACACACATCTAACTTCCATGAGCTCAGGAGCAGCTCTCAGACAAGTTGTGCCGCCTTGCAATCAACCAACTCAACTTTTCTGTTTTCCTGAACATTTGGAAAGCCAGCCCACTCACCAACAGACAAGGCAATTTATGCAGTATTCTGCCACAGGAATGCACTATAGAGCATCTATCTCAACAGCTCCCACCTTTGTAATAGTTCCCAAAATTCTGGCAGTGTTATTTTAACATCACTCAGACTTCTTGATTTTTGTTAGTTTGTAAATCTTGAGAAATAATTCCAAGTTTTGAAATACCTATCAAGTTTAGATAAGAGTCCTAGATTTAGCAGGTCATGATAATGGCTGAGAAAGTCATAAATACAAAACTAAATTCTTTTTAACAATGTGGCTAATTTGTAATCAAATTGTAAACAAAATGATCAGTTAAGAGCAAGGCTTGTCACAGTAACAGATGTCAAAAGCCATCAGCAGAGGGACATTCATCACCTTTACAAACAAGCCTGTCAAGGCATAAAGAATTCAAGTGCAACCAAGAAGATGAGCAGAACCTTCTGTGATTTAGATGTTGAAACAATATACATGTTACTCATTTCCCTCTGGTCAGTTACAGAACGTCATAAAACTGCAAACTAAAGTCAGCCTGACCTGTTAATACAGTGAACATAAATGTGAACAAGCCTTTCTTATTGCTCACAGACAAATTTGAATTAACTAAAGGTGTGCTCTGAAATTGCTCTGAGAGGCACCCCTTGAAAATTTTTCAAAAGCAAATTGTGTTTGACAGCTGGACTTTCATCTGGACCAGCAAAATTAAAACGGACACTATTTGTTTTCATCAGAACACCACACAATGTTATCAACAGATGTTTGTTTACGTTGTTCTTTCAGCAACTATGAGGCAATTCTGCACTTTCTCAGCAGGACTTCAATGCTACAAGATCCAGAGTGACTTTCTGAAGTACCACCTGAATATAGAACATCCACTAAAATCTTTCAGGTACTCATTAGTTTCTTATTAAATATGTATGAATTAACACAAATCATTAACAGAAACCTGCATTGTTATGAAGCTTTTCAGTAGAGAAGTTAAAAACTGCAGAACTCTAAGACCCCTTACAGGACAAATTGTCCATCTCACTGACTTTTCAGTTCTACCCTGAAAACTTAGTAGTTAAACATTTATCCATACCTTCTTTCTGAAATATTAACTAAATTTTTGTTAATCATTCACCAAGAATAAATTGTAAATCACTAATAGCTTTCAGTGGAAATATTAACCTGAGAAGATACTACTAAAATCAGATGGGAAATGGATATCCCAGTAGGAATTCCAACATAAAGGGTCAGTTTATTGCTAGTTCTGGTTTCCTATGTATGCTGCAGAACAGTATTCATTAATACTGAGCCTTCACAGTACACTGATACAGTAACACTGATATGAAATTAACACATTATTTCTACTGCAAATCAGATACAGTAAGGAATACAGTTAACACTAACAAAAAACAAAACAAGTATCATCCTCTTCTGCATAATATCAACATGTATTTGGAAAACACAAGTCTGAAAATCAAGCTGGAGAATCCTCTTGGTCTGACAAAAATTTAAAAAAGAAAAAAAGGCCAAGGAAAGCCATTCCTCAGCAATCGATTCAACTAAGGTAAGAAAAGTTACACTAACTGCTAGAATATTTAAGATATACTAAGTGGTTTTTTTTTGATACCACCATGCATCATAAACCTTAGCTATGAAACAAGCTGCCTTTTCATAAAAATCAGCACCACCTTGACTGCTGGATTCAGACGGGATGTGAAATCCTACTGGTCCATTAATTCCCTAAATGTATCTGATAAATACTGCCTTGGTGCACAATATTACCATTAGTCAGAGGCATTCCCGCCCTTCCCAAGTTGCTAAAACTCAAACTTCAGTAATGCACTCACTGAGAATACTGCACAGTAAAGGTTCATGTAGCAAGGACAACACTCAGAGACCCAAATCTCTCAATCACTCAATGGAAATACAAATCTCTACAAATTTGAAACAATATGCTAAAAAGTAAGACTTGATGGTTACTTTCATGTCTTTAGCAGACTGCAATAACATCACCTCCTTCAGGAGAGTTAAAGAGGACTTTAATAAAAACATACAAACAAACATCTTCGTGTCAATGTCTGAGTACTACAGAACTAAAGAAATCAATGTATTCACCACATTAGGAGCAGACACCTTACCTTTCTGGAAACACAAAACTTGGCTCAGCTGATGCTAATCACTACTCATGGCCAGCCTAAGGTCAGCTTTCCCCTTTCTAGCTCCATTTCCATGTGATGTAACACAACAGCAGCTTCTATTCTACTTCATGAAATCAAAACTTTCACAAACATACCCCAAAAAACCAGAAGACTCCTAACATGCTATTGCACTGTATTTCAATCTTTTTTGAGTGATACATTCTAGAGGAAATGTTATGCAAACTTATTAAAAATTATAAAACCCAGCAATGCAGAAGCACTTACTAAACTCTTAAAGGTGGTCTTGGATGATGTGACAGGGCAGCAAAAGTTGTGGCTTTTTGCACACAGGCAATAGTGTTTGCTCCCTTCTGCAAGTCTGAAGCATTTAAACACCAATTAATAAGCAGCTACCAAAAAAAAAAAAAAACCACCAACAACCTGTAGACAGATAGAAGTCCTGACATACATTTTTATCTATTACACTCCTGAATGCTGCTGACAACACAAAGAATAACAAACTACTTGAAATTCAGAGATGTTGTAGAACTATCTAAGAAACACAAGAGGCACGCATCAGTCCATAATGAGTTTTGGAACTCAACTCTTTGGCTTGAGCAGCAAAACTCTCTTTTTGAAGGTAAACAGGTTTGTGTTACATCCTAGGCAGGGAAGTAAGAAAGGGGCACTTACAGCCACTACTTTGAGGTACGCAAAACTCCTTTACACTCCTTTTTGGAGGAAAGATAGTAAATCTGATTTCTCTCTCACACAGTCAACACGCAAGAAATGGCAGTTTCCATATTTAAAAGAGGAAATTATGATAAGCAATAAGGTAACTGATGTGGTCAAGAGCCCATGGAAACTCTAGCAACTCTGCCTAGTGCTTGTGAGCTACTGGAAATAAAATGATACCAAGAACAATCCACTCTGTAGCCTCCTCCAGGAGACAACATTCCTGCACAAGAGCTGAACTGAAAGGAAGTTCAAGAGAAGTGAATCTGGGTGAAGCTTTACTCCTGCACCTTATCCACATTCCAGACCTGGAATACAGCATGGCAAGGCTGATGAGGTAACAGCTATAGTCATGCAGTGACTTCAGAGCAGTCACTGAACACCTACAAACCACACAAAATATTTCTAAAAACTTGAACAAGAATATACAACTTTGCAATTTTTCTGGCTGCCTGTGGGAGCTGATAACATTAGCAGCACATCAGGTTTCTGATAGTTTAGTTTTCACTTTAAAGTAGAAGCAGGACTTTGATACAGCCTGTGAAATCTAACAGTACTCACAGAGAACAGAGCTTTCAAGTGTTCTACTAAAACAAAGAACAACAACAAAAAAAAATCAGAAGCTCACAGCTCATTTTAGGACCAGCTAAAAAAATTACATGTGACAAATCATGCAGAAAGGCCCCCATTCCTGGAAAGATTTTTGGCAGAAAGTATCTAAGGTTATTCTCCACATTTCTATAAAGTTAAGAAATATAAGAAAGAAAAATGCAAACGGTGTCAGTTTTCTATATTAAGCCTCAGAAAATATTCTGAATTCTTAGAGGTTTATGACTGACCTATCATGACTGGAATAAACACAACAGCCCTGTAAGTACTGCAAATTGAAACAATCCTTATTGCTGAGCTGGTTAAGATGGGCATAAATGTTGAGTGAACAGTGGTAAGGTAGGTTTTGCTTTTTATAAGTAAAAAAAAAGAAAAAAGGCTTGCAACTGTTAAAAAAGAAAATTCCTTCCTAATTTACAGATTTTGGATTTCATTTATTCCTTCAGGAGTGAAAAACTGAGACATTCATAAAGTTCTGCTTACACCATCAATCAAGTGCTTTTGCACATGGTCAAATAGCTACTGAAACAATTTGTTCTTCACTTTCTCCCCCCTCTCCCTCCCCAAATAAACCAAACAATGAAAACTTAGAAGTTCAACTAACAATATTTTTATTTGTTGTTCCTGGAGGACAGTGAGTTTTATTCATGAGATCACAACTGCTCTATATGAAAAGCAGTGCTCAGGATAATAATCTTTAAAACATGCCTTGTTATTCTAAATTTAAAGATATTTCAGATTAAAAGTACGAATAAGAAAGTAAAATGTAAAAAATGCTACAGCAAAATTTTTGTCTTCCATGCAAAAAGCCTACAGATAATTACAGGAAAGTAACCCTCTGTGATTGTGGTTACTACAGAACTACTAGGAAATTAATGTGCATGCTGTTTATTAGTTTAACAAATGAAACAGTCACACGTGTGCAATAAACCATTTGGGGCAGCGGCAGAAATGCTAGTTCAGACATCTTAGTACAAATTTATTTTTTTCTTATTAGTAACTAAGTGGGTTAAGTCAGGTCCTTGATGGATGTGTTCCTGGGTAGGACCTATGGCCAATGTGGTATCCAAACTTGTTAGCACTAAAAAAACATCTTAAAACTTAGTGGGAATATAGCAGTTCTGAAAAAAGAAATAAAAAGAGCCAATAATGAAGAAAGGAGCCTTGAAAATAAAACACTGTGTGACTCTGCTCTTTTCCCTCCTCCTACCCTAAATCAAGACTCAAAGCTAGTTCTGCTCTGAGGGCCAAGCAAACTCATTTGGGTAATCAACACAAAAAGCATTTCAGATCTGCTTACTTAAACTATGCACCTCAGGGAGCAAGGACTAAGTACTTATACTACACTATAAACGACTTTAAAGAACTTTTGCAGACCTAGAAAGGAGAAGAAACAAATTGCCTTGAGAAGCCTTAAATGCCAAGTCATCATTTTGGTAGTGAGAACAGTATGATGAGACATTTTACTCTGTTTCAGTAGTTTCTTTACAGTGGCTTTCAGTCCCGACTATCTCGGAGAGTTTTTCTGAAGGCTACTGTCCTGAAAGCTAAATAGACAAAGATTTCATTTGCACTGTCCTGAGCTGTGTTTGTCATCTGGGCAGCCCGAGCATGAGCCTGCCTTTCTTCCAGGGACAGCCCGAACGCTGCACCGCTCACAGAGCCCGAAACACCCTCTGGCAGCTGCTCTGCAAATCTGGGACCTGGTTAAAATCAGCAGCAGCACAAAATCCCTGCTCTCAAGTGCCCAACCACAAGCGCGAGCCTCCCTCGTTTAAGCCAACAGGACAAAGAAAATTCACCAAAACCACATCTGCAAAGATGAAAAGAACTCTACAGCAACCCCAAAATGCTCAAATTTGTATTTTCAAACAGTAAACGGATGACAGCCACCAAGTGACCAAAGAGCGCGGAGAGACACGGCCAGCACACAGTTATTTCTTTCTGCTGGGCCCGATACCCTGTTATTGAACCACAGCGTGACACGCTGGAGGGAAAAGCGATCCCTCCCGCTTTCCCGGCGCTCCCCATCCCACCCACCGCCGGCAGAGCACAAAGAACTTTCCCAGCGCCGGGACCGCCGTGCAGGGGGGGGCCCGGGGGCGGCCTCTGCCCCCCGGGGAAGGCTTGGGACCCCCGCGGGCACCTCCAAACCTCCGGGGACGGGCCCCGGAGGCTCCGGGGATGGACCCCGTTACACGCCGGGTCCAGCTGCGGCTCGCCCCGTGTTTTCCTTGGATCGGTGCAGCGCCGTCTCCGTGCGGGCCGCCGCGCTCCCCTCCCGCTCCCCCTGCCCGGACCCCGCTCCCGGCCCTGCCGCACACGCTCCGTCCCGGCTCAGCCCCCTCCGCTCCCCCGGCACCCCTCGAGGCCCCGGCCCCGCTCCCCGGGAGCGTATCCCTGCCCCCGCCCCGCTCCGCCCCGGGCCCGCTGCCCACCCCGCCGCCCCCTCCCCACTCACAGGGTCCTCGGCTGCCCGTCGTCTTCCATGATGGTGGGCGAGCGCCGCTCTCCGCAGCCGCGCCCGGGGGCAGCGCCGGAGGGGCTCGGCGGCGCACGGAGGCGAAGGGAAGGTGAGGAGGGTGCGGGCGGCCCCGGCTCCCCCGCTCCGCGTCGCCCCCGCGCCAGGTCCCGCGGCCGCAGAGCCCGAGCGGGAGAGGGAAGCGGCACCACAAAATGGCGGCCGCCACCAGACGCTCAGGAAGCCGCGCTCCGCGCAGGCGCCGCCCCGCGCGCTCCCGGACCCGCTTCTCCTTCCAGGCCCCGCGGGGCGCGACGGGGATCGTAGGCACGGCCGGGCACCGCGCGGCGGGGCCCCGCAAGCTACTGGGAGTTGTAGTTCGTCTGGCCGTGCACAGAACGGCGGCACCGCAAGGGGAGAACTACAATTCCCGGCATGCCCGGCGGCAGAGGCGCCGCGGGGGCGCGCCAGGGCTGCCGCGATTGGCCGCCGGCAGCCCGGGAAGATTCGCTTCGTCCCGGTCCCGGTGCCGGTGCCGGTCCCGGTCCGAATCCCAGCTCCAGCCCCGGCCCCACGGAGCGGGACGGGGGTGCCAAGGCTGCGCTGGAGCGCGGTGTCACCGTGCGCGGAGGACAAACGCCGCGAGCCGCTGTGCCCCGAGGCTCATCCCGGCCATTCCGCACGGCCTGCGCCGGGCGGGCGCGGCCGGCTCCCGCCGGGCCGCGTCACTGCGGGCAGCGTCAGCCTCTGCAGGGGGCTGGCCAGGCTGCGGGGGCTCGGGGCAAGCTGCCCCGTGTGCGGCAGGGGGTTGGGACCAGGTGGTTTTTTAAGGTCCCTTCCAGCCCAAAGCGCTCTGATGCCGCGATTCCCAATAATTCCGATTTAATGTGCCACATACGTGTGTGTGCCACCACAGCCTGGCTGTGCAGGAGCACCGTCTCAGTTCATTGGGAAGATGAAGAGATGTGCGATGCTTAGGGGGCCCACCGAGAGAGCCAAGTTAGGAATTGTCAGTGGGGAATGGATCAGGATAGCTCTGCACAGGCAGAGGATGAGCATCCTCCCATGCAGCTCCTGCAGGGATAATCACAGCACTCTCATTGTGGAAAAAAATCCATTTGTACACATACTGAATATTCAAGTACTCTTAAATCCCCCCCCCCCTCCAAAATAGTAATATCACAGAGAAAACTGCATATATAGTTATCAAAGTCGATATTTTCGTGCCTGCTGCTCTCACAGTAGTGTTTTCCTCTCTTTAATTCAAATGCAAGACTGTTGCCAGGCACACATTTGTGGTAGAAGTTTTTCTAGCACATGGATGCAGACAGAGGTGGCTTAAGTAACTCTTAAAAATGTATTAAAACCAAAGCAGTTTGGAGGTGTAAGGAATTAGTGGAGTACTCTAAGCATGGAATTTGAATAGCCAGAGATCTGCAGGTAAGGAATCTCCGTGTCCAGCAGGCATCAAAGGCTTTTTTGTTTATTTCACACATTTGGTCTACAGGCAGTAAATGCCAGGAATTCTCGGAGTGTTGTGACATTTTCCAGTGCCTGCAGCTCCAGGAGATGATGCAGCAGGACTGGTGTGAGACAGAATGGAGTCGTGGCACCCAGCACTGACCAGCACTGCCTGAACTGCCAAGTCCCTGGCAATGTGTTTTTGTCTAATGCACCAATAAGAAAAAAAATAAACTTGTTTCAGTTTCAGAGATACTCAAGGTCCCTGCAAAAAGTGGGTATAAATATATAAATTGCTTTATAAAGATAAAGCAATTCTACACTGACTGAGTCTTCTCCAAGCATGTACTGAGGGTAAAATTTTTCTACTGGGTTTAGGATTTGCAGTATCCAGAGTGTTGGATAGCACTGATCTCAGGAAAAATTCTCTGAGGGAAAAAAACTCCATTGTGCAACTATGTTTTCCCATTAACAAGTGCCTCTTTTGAGATTTGTTAACGAGGGGATCAGACCCAGCCAACATGAGATTAGGAAAAGGCAAAACCACTTTCTCCTTCTGTGAGAGGGAGACCCACGTGGTGGATGAGGAAAGACTGTGGACGTGTCTGTCTGGACTTTAGGAAAGAGTTTAACACCATTTTCCACAGCATCCTCCTGGAGAAACTGGCTGTCCATGGCTTGGACAGGGGCTCTGTTTGGTGGGTAAAAATCTGTCTGGATGGCTGAGCCCAGAGAGTTGCCCAGTTGCTACAACAGCATTATAGTTTTCACTGGGTATCGACTCCAGCAAAGGAATTGTTTTGGATTTGCCTCTTGATTTATCTCTGTCAGAGCAGCCAATCTGCTGGGAATTGTTAGCCTGCATACCTTATTCTTAATTCCAAGTCTGGCAGCTCTGCTGTGGCAGTAAAATCTTGCAGAGATGGTTTGCTGGCTGGTCTTCACCTCAGCTCTAAAATCAAAGCTCTTCTAATTTTTTTTTTTTTCCCTACAGATCCCACATTTTACAGATTTATGAAGAAAATCAAGACACAAGAAAGGTTTGAGTTCTTAATCCCTACCTCAGGATACTGTAGGTCCACCTGGGAGGTAGCACGAGCAGTGTGGAATTAGGAGCAGGGAGGCAGAAGGCAGTGCTGCCTCTGGCACTGCTGCTTCCCCAGAAGGGAGGAGGAAGGGATGGGCAGGAGAAGATCTGGGAGAGCATCTTTGAGGAGCTGTTCTCACCCAGCAGAGACACTGCAGGATGTGGGACACTGAGGTCAGAGCCCTGATGGGAAGCAGCCACAAGGAAACTAGACTTAAATACATTTTCTTGTTCTTCATCATCTTTACTTCAATAGCAAGAGGGTTAGTCTTGATATCCAGCCTTTTAAATCTAATTACTTTGATTTTTTTCTTTCTTTACAGATCAAATTATCCTTCTGAAGAATAGCAGGTGCGGTGAGACTTAAAATAACTCTTCAAATATGGACAATTTCAGATGTGTAACAGAAATACCTGGGGCAAAATTTGGAGATCTTCTCACAGCTGCTACCCAGCCCTTGGTCAGACTGGTCAGATTCCTGTGAGCTAACTGGGAAGTAGCACAGAATTATGGAGTACAACCAGGAAAGGAGCCTGAACTTAAACCATGTCCTGAAAACATGCTTTTCACTCCTGACCTTGATTTCTTTTATTTATTTTATATATTTATTCTCCCCCCAAAACCTAATGCTTCATCTAAATGGAATGTCTTTAGTTTTACCTGATTTAGCTGGGATGTTGACATTTACAGGGAGACAGGGCTAATAGTCTGAGCTATTTGAATTTTGCAATACAGACACAGCCAAAGCTCCTCCCTCACAGAAAACAGGTAGGAAACCAGACCTAGGACAGGATGGCAGCTGAGCAAAGTAAACTAATTAAATAATACTTCATAAGTAAACAGAAAAGGAATTGTCAAATAACTAAAACTTCTAAAAATGAGAAAACATAAAGAAGGATCAGTTTCCCGCATCAAAATACTCTTTTATTTTGATATCAATTACCTTTTACTAAGAGGAAGAAATCTTACCTGTAGGTCAAAACCAGAAGAGTAATTTCTGTTTTTTCATAGTTCGTCAAGCCCATCAACTCGTCCAAAAATCCGATTGTAAAAATTGACAGCAACCAAAAACAAAAACCAAAAAAACCCAAAAAAAACCAAACCAAAACAAAAAAAAAAAACACCAAAAAAAAAAACCACAAGAAAAAGCAAATTTCATTACAGATTTATGTTTCAAGGGAACATCCTTTTTCTTAAAATTTCACCTAATTCCTCTCAGCTGAAACTTTCTCATGTGGAAGTATAACTTAATCAGAAAGCATCTAGAGCCTTTACACGTGGAAAGGTCATTCCACCAAAAATAAACATAAAGGCGCTGCCAGTCTACTGGAAGTTTAGTTCAAATGCCATCCAGAATTTGTCATCTGTCAGCTTCCTTGTTTGCAGCAAGAAAAGACAGATGTATTCTAAAATACAAGAAAACTTTCTGTTATGTCACACTGCTCCTATTTGATCATAGTCTAAACTCTGAAAAAGCATTGGATGGGATCCCAGAGAGCCAACAGCTGAAAATGTGTCTGGCAAAATCAGGGAGTTAAATACACAGACAAACTCATGCAGTGTTGCTTTTCTGAGGTCCACAAAAAGAAACTTTGAAGGGTGGGTGACCTCTGTCTTTACTGGAGCTGCTTCAAAAAGCCAAAAACTTCACAGCATCTTTATGTGAAACTGAAGAAAAATATTCCAAGAGAACATGACTCCCTGGACATCTTAACAGGAGACATCTGCTTATCACAATTACCCCAAACTTTGACTCTTGCAGCTCAAGAGTTTGTTATACCAAAACCACGAAGCAGACATGTCTTTATTTGACTGCTCAGAAGCAAAAGAGATGTTGTTCCAAACCTATTTGTTTTTAAAATGCATTTCTGTGCATTATGCATACTTCATAATCACTCAACATCTTTGTTTGATTATGCTAAATAATGGTGAACAAGAACATTTTCATTGATTGTACATTAAAACATAATTCACTGGCACATAAATGCACCATATTACGAATGTACAACCTTGCACAACCTCTTACAAAGATTTTGTTTCTGAGACTTTAACCCTGGAAAAAGCAAAAAGGGGAACCATGCACACAGATAAATTGTAAAAATTGTAACTGGTGGGGATTCTGTGCCAAAGTCACCTGGCATTCTTTGACTAGTGAGGCTGGAAACCTGAAATTCTCTTCATGTATTTTCTTTTGGGAAACTTCTGGCTGTATTCATGTTAGAGAGGAAAGAAAGTAATGTAAGATATTGTTGTCTAGACACTATTAGATCACAGCATCCCACACTGTGTGCTCAGTACAAGGGCTCAGTCATGCAAGATTCTTTATTTTAGTCTGTTTATTGCTCTGCTGAGTCTTGCTGCCTGCTTGATATTGCTTCAGACTGCTCAGCTCCCTCTCTTGCAAGTTCTTCCTGGATGTTCAGACCTGGCATTGCTCCCAGTGAAGATGTGGAGCTAAAAACCCGTGGTGAAACACAGAGGACTTCAGTCCCAGAACTGGGTTCTGCTCCTGTTGATTAAAGCAGCTGAGGGTAAAGGCTTAAAACAGAATTCTCAAGGCAAAAAATTGCACCTAATGCAGGATGGGCTTCAGGAAACACAGACATGGAGCCAGTAAAATTCTCAGACAAAAGACAAAAAGCCCCACATGAAGTGATCTTGTGGTATAGAGCTGAACTAGGCTGCAAGAAATAAAGGTTAAAGGCTTTGATCTGGGTAAGAGCCACAAGACTTGAACCACAATCCAGTGCCTGCCCTAAGCATGGGATTATTCTGGGATGATATTTAAATTTTTCTACACAATGGCAAAAAAAGTAAAGCTTTTTCCTTCTCAGTGAAGATCACTGACAATTAAGAAATCTCCAAAGATTTTTGGATGGAAGAAGAAACCAGGGCAGCACTCTGCTGCTTCTCAAACTGCTCTGGCTCTCTCACCTTGCCAAGGCAGACTATTTTGGCAACTCAGGATGTGCTGAAGAGTGGAAGTGATCTGCTCCATTTAGCTGCCAGGCCACATTCCCAGGGAGCACAAGGAGGGCTGTGCTGTCCCAAAGCTTAGCAAGGATCTTTCCATGCCAGTATAAACCTCTAGAAATCAGATCCACTGTTTTTGTGTTTTGCACCATCTGTATTTTTTTTTTCCTAATAGAGTTGATATTTAAATCACAGCATAGATGATGTTCAGCCAAAAAAAAAAAAAAAGAAGAAAAGAAAAGAAAAAACCACCAAACCAACAAAATATGACACTTTAGAAAGATATGAGAAAATTTGCAATATGCCCTTAGAAACAAAAATCTAGTTTTCCAGTGTCCTGGACTATTTAGAAATATAAAAAGTGGGAAAGGAAAACAGCTTTGTTCTGGGTAAAATCAGCCACAGATTGAAAAATCCTTTTAGGTACTACAGACCAAAATTGCAGTTCTGTAAATGCAGATAAGCATCACCTAATCTTCTGTTTCAGAAAATTGATTCAATTTGGAAATATTTCCCTGCAGCTGCTCTGAACTCCAGGTTTTATGCATTATCCAGGTTTGTCTTGCTCTGAATCTGTGGAGATGCAGTCATGACTCAGCCCCTGGAGCAGCCCCTGGAGCAGAAGTGGAGTCCCCAATTTCCTGCCCCTCTGCTCTATCAGGTGACCCTCGAGCAAGGATGGCAGAAAATAAAATGTGATCAGGAGCTGCAGATTGCAGTTTTCAGTTCTAATTTAAGAAGGGAATTAGTGGCAGTCCAGTTTGACCTGCAGGTTTTCCCTCTGTGGCCCTGCTGCAGGAACCCCTGAGCCATCCAATCCAAAATAAACCATGCCCTGAACACCAGACAGAGCCATTGCTAGAAACGGGATTTTTACTCAACTCTGTTAGCAAGGAAGTTAGAGGAAAATTATTATAATAAGTAGTCTTTTATAAATGCCTCCTCTGGCTGTTGTTTTCTTTTTATCAGGAGTATGCAGAGTAGGATTTTCCACTTGGATTTCTTTGCTGCTGAAGACTGTATTAAAATTCACCATGGCAAAACTCACTTTTGCATGAGGATACCTGCAAGGATGGTTTTGTTTATAACTCCATCTCCTGAAGGTTATTGTGCCAGTGAAGATTTGTGCTGACTTCTTGGCTGGTTCAAATTTCAGCAGAGGCACAGTGATATTCCCCTTAAAGGAATGTGTGGGTTCTGTGCCACCAAAGGGTTTAAATTTTCAGGTTTTAGTTTTAGTTTTTGGTTTTTCTGACTGGTTTGCAGCATTGAGTGGGTGGGTAAATGCCTCCATGGATAAGACAACTGATGCTCTGAAGAGTAACACTGTCCAGAAACCCTCCTCTCCCCTCTGCCCATCCTGCTGATCCAGCTGTCCTGTGTGGTGGAATTCCTAGGTAGGCAAACAGTAATTATGGCACTGCAGCTGTGGGATATCTTTGGAGGGGGCCTGGGGTGAGAGCTCAGCAGGAAAGAGCTCCGGGCGAAAGGAGGGGAGGCACTAATGCTCCTTCCAACCCTTGTCACTGCTCTTATCAGCGAGCCAGCCTTGAGCAGCCAACCACACTCCGAAGAAGTGGAGGGGTTGCATTCCTGGCACGGACCCGAAGAGCTCTTTGTATGGCGAGGAAATGCTAGCACTTCCAAAGCTGAATTCCCAGGCAGACACTGCTCCAAGGAGAGCCAGAAGGAGCAGAGACTAAAGGACATGCATTTGTTTCTTTCTTTTCAGTCTGTTGCCTCCTTTGAGACTCCACTGTGCCAGGGAGAGAGCCAGAGATGCTATCAGCTCTGCATCTGCTTCTTCGATTCAAGGGAATAAAAATATTTGGAAGGGATGGTTAGGGACAGAGCACCAATATAATTAAATCAGCTGCAGTACCCACAGAAACTGGAGAAATACTTTTACATGTGCAACATTCTGCTCATAAAAGGATCGATTTGCTCATGAAAGAGGGTTTTTAAACTCCCTTTTCAGTTGTTTTTTCCAAACTCTGTACTGTGTCTGCTATTGGGCACCCTCAGGTCTGGAAATGATTCTGTTTTGGACCAAGATTTGCCAGTAAACTTTGGAAAAATGACTCAGATGTTCCCAAGCACATTTGGACCGTGGCAGCCCGGAGTACAGCAGGGCAGATTATCCACTAGGTGGGAGCCTCTCAATTCTAATGGGTGCTGGCCACTGTGGCAATTAAAGCACCGGCTCAAGACCGGCTCTCCTTCATCCTCCTGATGTCTAAGGAAGACAAAGTTCTGTTCCCTGGTTAGACACTCCTAAACCAGAGAGCTGCCTCCTTAGGCTTCTGTCTGACTGACAAGGGAATGAGCAGCCAATAATGCCTATTTTGGAAATATTAATTCACCTTACATGTGCCATATCATGACATATTAAGAGAGTTGGTAGCTCTAAACATTCAAGTTGTCTTCTGCTGCCTATACTTGGAATTGAATTTTGCTTTTGCTGCATACAGGTCACAGAAATTAAAGCTGGTTTTGCAGCATTCACAGCCAGATTTGCTCCCTGGTTTATGACAAATTTAATTCCAGGTGGAAATAAAGAGGGAAGAGAAAGTAAAAAAATTGTGCTGGAACTAGCTCCTGCAATCTTTTTCAACAAATCTGAAATTTTGAAATCTGAGTACGTGCTTTGTGAATGCCCAGCTTTAGTGTAGTTGCAGTGTGGTTGCAACACGTACATTTAAAAAGCTTTTCTCCATTTAAACACTACAATTACCACTCTAATTTCTTAATAATACTTTGAATTTTCTATTAAAGTTCATGGGAAATATATTTATCTATCAAATGACTTGCCAGTTACTGTGACTCCAACAAGCAGATGGCATGATCAAGCTCTAAGAGCCAAGCAATGTCTGCACCATGCAGCAGTCAGAGTGAGATCAGACCATTTGTGGATGGCTTCATCCATCTACTTCTGCTCTCCACTTCACCACCAGTTACACTAAATTGTGTACCAAACACTGGAAATCAAGTCTGAAGTGGTCTGTAGCAGAAGTGGCAGATTAGTACAAGATTAACAATCACTTTGCACCTTTAATTTTCTTAAAGGCAGGCACCAATTGTATCAGTGGCCCAACAAACAGCTCCATGAACAAACCATGAAGCCAAACATCTGTACAGCTCTGGTTACAGTAATTCATAGGTGGGACCTTTCTGCTTTTAGCTGAAATCGTTCATACACCGGGAGCAGGATATTCAAAATACAATCAGTGAAGACCTGGGCTACTCAGGGATACTCTGCATGAAACATCAAGTGCTGGAAATCATGCAGGTCAAATTCATCATGTCTCTTGAATCTGGGGATTGAGAAAGTCTGTGTTTGTTGCATTTATTAGGAGTGTTTATATGACTCAAATGCATCCAGCAGAGGACTTGGACTGGAGCCTGCTTCACAACACAGCACTCGACACGTGCCAGGCACGTCACTCACCCAGGCTCATCAATGACAGCTCTCTGCAATACTCATCCAGAACAAACACCTGAACTCCCAGTCCTGGTTAACAGAGCCTTTCCTGCTCAGGGGACCTGTGAAAGTGCTGCAGGTATTCAGGAGGTAGAAAGCTGATTTAGATCTCAGTGCAAGACGTGTTGTTTCCTGACACACCAGCGATATCTGCTTGATCAATGCAGTGAATAACAATTCTATTACAACAGTGCTGCACTGTACAACCTGAGCAAGAGCTGCTGTGCAGCTGGGAGGGAGCTCTCTGCAGCCCATGTTCAAGTCAAATAAACATGGAAGACCCTGTAGAGTAAATAAACTCTGGGTAACTACAATTAAATTGTAGTGGAACACCCTGGAGCAAATGTTTATTTAGTTTGTTACTCCTGGGTGTGTGAAGCACTGTGCAGATAGGAACCTGGACAAGTCAGGAGTGCTGTGCTTGCACTTACATGAAGAACACAAAAAGTAGAAAATGCTTCTTGAGTGTTTTCCCTTCTGAAATAGAGCACATAGACCTTGAGCCTGGAGTCTCATCTGAGATTAGCCAGACACTACAGAGACTCACTTATCTTAATAACAGATTTTCCTGAAGCCAAGATTTCTGCTTGGCAGTATTCCCTACATGGACATTTTCGTAAATCATTCTGATCTGAAGGATGGCTAATGACAATATGAACTAGAAGCCACATCGCCTCGGGGTCACAGCTATGGCCCAGTGACACCCCAGCACCAGAGAGCAAACAGTGAGTCCCTGTGCAGATATCCCGTGTAGCCTGCCTCACTGGCAGTGCTTTCACCTGCACAGGAAACCAGGCTAAATCCTACCTGTCAGGAAAGACAATTTCATTAACAGAAAAAGCATGATGTCTTGCCAACTAAATCCAATCACTAAAAGGCTTTTCCCTGTCAGCCCAGAATGTTCTCTTTCCAGCTGGATGCCTGTTGACCCTGCAGCAGCTCAAATGAATCTTGAATCACTCACTAGCCCATGATAATTTCTGTGAAATGCAGCCCCCTCTGTTTCTTAGCAGGGTATGCCCTCACAAAAGTGTCTAACTTAAGTTAGATATCACTTTGAAATTTCCTTTCATTAATTTTTCACCTACTTGCTAACCTTATTCGTTAGCTCTGCTGAGTATATGGTTGGCTTCCAGCTGCAGCAAAATAAAAGAACCCCCCCCCCCATTCTTCATGCCTTTGTTTACATTCCCTCAGCTACAAACCCCATCTGTATCACTTCCTCAACTTACAAAAGTAATTTTCCTGCAGGACCTTTTAAACATCTGTGTCCCCTGTGTCTGAATCAGCTGCTTTTGTTGATTTGGAAGAGACTCTGGCATATGCTACAGGGAACATATGGTCTAAGTGTGCCTTTCTGTTGCAAAACGGGAGTGAAATTCCTCTGCACATTGGAAGCAGAATAAATCACTGATATTACGCTTTTTGAGGCTACTGCTGATATTGGTGAGGCTGAGCAGAGGTTTTATACCAGAGAGCATGAGAGGCAGCAGAGGTAGGAAACATGGCCAGGGACAGACACCACAGTTCAGGACTTTGAGATCAGCAGAGTCTGGGATTTGTTGCTTAGAAAATAGGTGAGTCAGGAAAGGCGATGGCAATACAGACATTTGCAAGTAAATGCTCTGGGAAAAAATGATCCATTTACAATACTTAGGAATCAAAGGCACACAACAGTGGGGACAGTAAAAATGGGTCTGTGATGGAGCAGTGTGGTTCTGACAGCAAGGGACACGCAGGATGGAAGAGCTGCAGGAGTGAAGGAGCAAGTGTCAGCAATTATTTGGTTTGTCAGTGTGATAAACAAAACCTCCTGTCAAAAGATGAATGACCATCAGTGGCAAGCAGTATCAGGAGATCTTTGATCCTGCCTCGAGCAGGAGGAGATCCAGATCCTATGCTGTGTGAAGAGGCAGGGGTCTTTTTGAAATAAGAGATACTTCAGTAATAAGCATCTACCTCCGAGGGATTCACACTTTGATTTCCTATAAGCAAATAGCTTTGCAGAAGGTAATTTCTGTGTTTGAGGGACACCGTGCATTTACTCTTCTACTTAGAGTAACTATCAACAGGCATCTGTGGCTGCTCCTGTGACTGTCAGATGACTGCGAGTGGTGTAGTTGCGAAGCACACTTACCTCCAACCAAACCCGCTGAGTGCATGACATGCTGATAGAGCACCCATGAGAGAGCCACTGTTTTAAACCTCACAGACACACTCTTTGCCTTCAGGTGTATTTCTAAGTGAAACTGAGAACTGAGACACGCATTTGCAAAGTGCTGAGAAAGTTCAAGCCAGTTGAATCCGAAGAGCAACGCCTTCCCACACCCTCACTTAAGAAGCATTATTTTTGTTGTTTATCTGCCATAACCTCGAATTATCAGTCACGGGGCAGGGCGTTCTGGGGAGGAGCTTTGATCTTTCGCTCAGGGCACGGGGCAGTGGGAGCTGCCTTGCGAGAGTGCCGGAGGGCTGCGGGCTGCCCAAGGACGGGCTCGGGGCGCGGCAGGGACCGGCCGGAGCAGGGGGGCAGCTCGGCTGGTGCATTCACCCCGCGGTGCCGGTGGCGAGCAGCCCTGCCCTCGCTGCACACAGAGCCGGCCACGCCGTCCCGGGGACGCCTGCGGCTCCCGGGGCGTTCCCAGCGAGCCCTTCCCGGTACCCCGGGGGTCTGCCGAGCCGCGCTGGACACAGCCAGAAGTTTCCAGCCGGCGGCTCCTCGGCCGTCCCCCGCCCTCCTCCTCCGCGTCCCGCCTCTCGTCCCTCCCCCGCCGCCGCCTCCCGCGCCGCCGTTTCCAGACAGTTCCAGCCCCGCGCCCCCGCCCCCCGGCCCGCGGCGGATAAAGCGGCCGGCGCGGCCCCCGGGCACTGCCCCGCCATGAGCGCCGCCGCGCAGAGCCCGCCGCCGCCGCAGATGGAGGGCAGCGCCGAGCCGCTGCCCCCCGGCTGGGAGATCAAGATCGACCCGCAGACCGGCTGGCCCTTCTTCGTGGATCACAACAGCCGCACCACGACCTGGAGCGACCCGCGCCTGCGGGCAGCGCCGCAGGTAGGGCGGGGGTGCCCGGGCCGGGTGTCCCGGCGGGGCGAGGGGGGTCGGGGGCCGCGCTCCCCCCGCGCGTGGCGATGCGGTGAGGGCAGGAGCTGCCTTTTGTCTCTGACGCACTGCAGTCCCTTTTTTGTGCATTCAATCATTTGATACCTCGGTCCTGTAATGTTTATTTAAAGTTGGTTAAGTCCGCCCGGCCTGCCAGGGGAGAGGCGGACCTGATTTATTTTTCAGCTGTGAACTGCCCGAATGCTGGATCCTTTAAAAAAGGAGAGATCCGGCTCGGGCTCCAACTTTTTTTCTTTCCCCGTTTTCTTTTCCCTGGTCCTAAACTCTGCCGGCAGCTGCCGCTCCGGTTTTGTTCCGAAGCACGCTCGGGGAAAAGCCGCATCTCAGTCCAAATATGTCCATGGAAGGAGAGGCGCGGAGGGGAGAGCGGCCGGGGCCCTGCGGAATGACCCTTTCGGGTCGGGTTCTCCGGCCTTTGGGGAACACAGCCCGTTCCTTGGGGGAATACAGCGCTCTGACCCGACAGCGCGGCGGCTGTGGGCAGAAAGTGCTGGAAACTTGAGCCAAGCAGGATTTGCCCGGTGGGGAAAGCGATTCCCCGGGGTCTGGGCGCGCTTCTCTGCGCGGAGCATCGCGTAACCCCGGGCGCGCCGCGCTGCCCGGCTCCGCCGCGCTCCGGGGGCGTCCCTCCCGGCCGGGGGCTCGGGCATGTCCCGGGCACGGAGCCCAGCGGGGCTGGACCGGAGCCCGGGACCGGCGGCCGCCGGGGAGGGGCCGCGCCGGGAGCAGCGGCTGCTGCGGGGCGACTCCGGTGTAGCGGGGGGACAGCGGGGTCGGGGCTGCGGGAGCCCCGGTGAGGCGGGGGGACAGCGGGGTCGGGGCTGCGGGAGCCCCGGTGAAGCGGGGGGACAGCGGGGGTCGGGGCTGCGGGAGCCCCGGTGAAGCGGGGGGACAGCGGGGTCGGGGCTGCGGGAGCCCCGGTGAGGCGGGGGGGACAGCGGGGGTCGGGGCTCTGGGTCCCTGCAGCAGCGGGGAAGCGGCCGCGGGATGCGGCTGCACCTCTGTTGAAAGTTTTTCTCCCCTTGCCTCCCGTACAACGTGAGGAGCGACGCGCTCAAGAAGTGTTAATTATTTTATGAATTTACCGTTTCTTAAAATAGTAATTGCCCTGTTTGCGAGCGCAGACCGTGACTGAAAGCTCGGTGTGAGAGCAGCTGGCCTCGGAAAGGAAGGGATGTATTTCTCTATCACAAATTAACCCCCTTTGTAGCTCTCTAAGTGCTAGTTCGTTTGGTCTATAAATAAATTCTAGTAATAATACAGAGAGGTCTTAGAAAAATGCAATTTGAAAATAAGAATATTGAGACTAGCATAGGAAAAAGTGTTTTCTCTCCTTTTTGGAGGCACCTGCTAACACTTGCTGTTATGGTAGTAAAAATAAAAATAGTGTGTTTTTTATAACCACAGAATGTACTTGAAAAGAAAAGTGTGCTGTTTACTGAAAGGGTTTTGTTCCAGGAATACCACTTGAGACTAACCCATTTAACAGAATAGTCAGATTCAAGCTGCTTTCAATAATTGTGTGACGAGAGTTGGAAGCTGTCTGGTGGATCAGCCCTCTGCTTGAGTGGGTGCCTGAAACAAAACAAATTTTCACCCCTATCTCGTGTGAAATCTCTGGTGATGAGAAGTGCCTCTTCTGCCAATTGCAAGGGCTGTCACAGGTACAAAAAGCTGTATTTGCTTTTGAACAGCTTTTGTGGGACACACTCTTTTCCAAACAGGAAAATCTGTTATTCCTCACTGTAAGCAGGAACGTGTGCTTTGGGTTTGTTCACTGGGAGACAGAGAAATGCCTCTAGAGATGAGCTGTTGTTTTTTGGGAGTTTCTAGCTAAAAAAAGTCTTCCAGTTTACGGTGGTAGAAGTTCTGTGTAACTGCTCTCACACAGCCATTTATCAGAGCCTCGAGTTAAATGTGTCTGCTGGAATTCATGGACAGCTGCTGAAATCATCAGTTTGTTGAGTACCAGTGTATTCACAAGGACAGATACTAGTTAGCAAAAGAATCTTAGAATCAGGCCCAAGGGAAATATGTCTTTTTCTAAATGTTCTCTTAGCTGGGCAATGCCAAGGAAGGCAAATTACCCATTGACATTGACTTTCAAATCCAACAAGGATTTTTGAAGACGCCAGACTTTTGTTAATACCTAAACAGGTAGGAAGGACATAACCACAGATGAAAGCAAAAAAACAGATTTGATGGGGAGATCTTTCTGATTTCCTTCATTATTCTCAGCCTAGCTCAAACGAGAACTTGGGGCTTTTAAAAGTGATCTGAGAATCACAAAAGCTGACTGCATGTGTCAGACTTCATGCACCTTTTCAAGAATGATTATACAAAGCTCAAACTTGTGCTGACTCCATCACTGCATTGCTTTCACTGAAATAGGACAGCAAAATTAGAAATTTTTTAACCACCTTTGAGATGGTCTTGCACTAAATCCACCAATATTCTGTCTGCGAATGTTTGTTCCCTTTCTGAAAAGATTAGGCAATGAAATGAGGTTTTGCACTCTAAGTGGACAATGACTGGAGCACAGATCTAGGGCTAACTGAGCTTTTCTAGCTAGGTAAGAATATAGCTGAGACAGTGTCATTACAAAGTCCTGTTGTTCCCAAGTGCTTGATCTTGGCCTTCTCACTTACCCTAGGCTTAACATCAGTGTAGCCATGCTGGCTGCAGGAATCTGTGCCAGATACATAATCGGGTAAAAGTTGAAGTGGCCCTTTTGAAATTGTAACCCATATCAAAGCCATTTGAAAGCAATGAAACCAGATCTTGTTTTTGCATTTAACTCTGTATTTTAGGTGCATTTGTGAATTCAGATGGCTCTTGGTTATTTCCCTATTCAGTCTGACTTTTTTTTTTTTTAACTGGCCTGAAGGATGAGTATTCTTCTGCATGTTTGTTTCTGTTATGTGTAAGAAATCACTGCAGCATAAGGTTGGACTGGGGAGCCCTTCATGAGATAAAGGGAAAAATCTCATGTTGTTTCAGTGAGAAATAAGGGATGACTTTGCAAATGACAGAAAAATATTTGTTAATGAAGCTTCTTGGTAGACTAATGATTTTCTTTCAAGGATCTGATTAATTAACTGTAAGACATTTAAGGAGTAAGGCACAATCAATACTGTGAAGAGGTATATACATCTAGTAAAAAATGTGTTTATTAGCAGTGTCACTCGTCCTTTTTTTTGATAGAATTACTCATTTCCTATGCTTATTTGATGTAGTTATTTTCTGTGCTAACTGAGGGTATCACAGCTCTGCATACTTCCTGCAGGATTGTCTTATGGCATTAAATTGTTAACTTGGTGTTCCCCGAAGTGTCAATAAAAATAGATTGCATTTAAAGAAGAAAACGAAGAAGGTTTGTATAGGTATTTATCAATGCCCCTTCTATGTGTTGTTTCCACATGCAGTAAACCCCCCTGGGAAATAATGCAGCTAAAAATAAACCCAAGGAATTGACTGTGCTGAGCTTCACTGATGGATATTGGAGTGATCAATAGCTCACTGGTGCCTTGGGTTGGAGATAAAAGCTGCAGCAGCCAGGCACGAGTCAGGGAGCAGCCATAAAAGTGATCTACGATAAGTATTGGCTGCAGCAATGACTGCACAGGCTAAACAAAGGAAGAAGAAGCCATCTCACCCTGCTGCTGATGCTTCACTGGGGAACAACTGACTACACCTAAGTTTCCATCCTCCCCCTTCATGGCTGTTGCATCTCTTTTCTCTCTGCTTCCCCAAATAAGTCTGAAGTCACTCAATTCACATCTCTTTAGCAGAGGGCTTATTTTTGAGCACTGACTTCTTGTGGTCAAGTTGACTGAAAAATCCTTGGTAGACCAAATTAGAAATTGCATTGAGAGGTCAGAACAGCCTCTCTGAAGCTGCACCTCTCACAGTGGTTCTCCTCAGGGGGAAGGGAGTGTGAGGTCAGCTTAGTAACATTTAAGGTTTCTTCCACCTGCAGTGTTTTTACATTCCTAATGCTGATGTGCATTCTGTCAGGCTAATAAGTTAGTTACTGGATTAAAAAGGTACTGTACAGAAAAGACTTAATAGGTAGGAGTGGTAAAATTATCAGTAGGGGATTTTTTGGAGGGTTGTGTCCTGGCTTTGCCCAGATTCCCTGCAGCTGCTTGGTGCAGTTATTTAAACTGTCACCTGTCAGAACGTGGTGAGCAGGGAGTTAACTTATGGACATATCAATTAACCTGAAAACAAGGGGTGGGGCTAATCGGAAATAGGAGACAGGAGCACGAGGAAATGATACTGGAGATAATGCAAGAGGAAAAGCAGAGAAGCTGCTGCAGGGTTCTGTGTAACTCCTACACAGAGGCACCGTGTGCCCCTTATCTAAAGGACAAAGAAAGAATACTTGTGCCAGGTGGCAGCATTCTTACCTAGGAACTGTATTTTTAACACTTGTATGCACAGGCAGAACTTTTCCATGACTGCGTGGCAGAAATAGAATTGTTCCCACTTGAACCATGATAGGGCCAGGTAACAATCCATTATACCTCGGGGTGTGCAGACAGTATCACTCTATAGGTGAGCTGTGGTCTCTCTTCATGCCAAGGTAAATGTAAATGAGAAGAAATGGCTTGTTCACAAAGATCACATTACTTAATTACAGGCAAAAAGAAATGCTGTATCTTAAATAAGTTGCAGAAGCTGTTGGTTTGATTATTTTTATTTTTCCTTCTTGGTTTTACCGACAGGAAAATCAGGCATGGGGTGGGGAAGAGACTTGTCTGACATTACCCAGTAGGCTGAGTAGCACAAAAGTGTGTTTTTTATGGCTGATGGCAAAGCCTTATAATTAATAAAAGAGGTGCAATGTACAAGTGCTCTTATAATGTCAGAAAATTGCTCTTTAAGGAAGTGAAGTAAGAAAACTGCTGTGTACAAAATTAAATTTTAGATGAAAATGTGAAGCCTGACTATAAACTGAAATTCACAGTCCACTCTTCAACCATTAACTGCTTATTCTCTTTTTTTTTTTTTTTTATGAGGCATTGTTTTGCTAATTTTTGAGGCTTGTGCTTTCTGATGTATTTCAGATTCCTGGGTCATAACTAAGAGGAAAGCAACAGTTTGGCCACCTGTTTCTTAGGTAATGAGGCAGTGAACAGAAATAACTGAATAAAGTGTCATTCTCATCCCCCTTGGCAAGGATATTTCTTAGCACTCTGAAGGGCTTTTCTCTAACTCCATCCCCTAAAGCTGGCGGGGTGGGTGGTGATCCCAGCTCTCCAAGAGCACTCATTGTTTCTTTCTCAGACATGTTCAGTTTGGCCCATCAGGTGCTTTCAGTGCCAACTTCCACTCATGGGCACACAGGGCAGGTGTTGTCATGTCTGCACCAAAGCATTTCAGCTCAAGAAAGAATTTTCCTAGTGATTAAAAGAGGACAGGTTTTGTTCCTGGAACAAGATTGAGCTGCAAGATAGCCAACATATTTGCTCCATTAAGGCTCTCTGTCCTGAAGAGTTTAGGATTAGTTTTCTCCTTCAGTTTTTAATGGTGCTTATTTATTTCTAATGGCATCGGTTAGAGCAAATGTTAATGTAATGCTTGTATAATACAATTTGATAATTACAAGAGAGAACAAAAGGCCTGTTTGCCTACACATGTGTATGTTGGGAAATAAAACTCAGCATTCAGCAAGTAGAACATCAAAAGCAGCTTGGCCTGTAATTGGGTTACATGATGCGACTGACACAGAGTCCTACTGAGACAGCTCATGCAACTAAGCTTATTCATGGTTCCCTTCAGTCATTAGCTAATGATATCTTGCTCAAATGCCTATGTGCTCAGTCTATATATTTAAGCACAAATTGTGAGTAAAAGGGTGAGAATGCAAATGTCTGCAGCAGCTGAGGCAGGGCTGTAAGAAGTTTGGAGTCAGCACTGTGAGTAAATCACTGGGTACCCTGCAACTCATGTAGTTCTCTGGGCAGTGTTAGTAAAAACCAGCTCATGCTGATGTTGTGCTATCAATGTGTTCAAACACACAGCAGCCATGAGGAGCTTCTGAGAAATACTTGGGATATGTTGATTTCTATTGGTAGCAAAGGTTGTGTAGTACTTCTGTAGTTCATGCAACAAAGAAGGAAAGAAGGTCTGGCCAGAAGTAAAGTACAAGTGGATGTGGAATCTAATTCCAATGGTTAAAGTTTTGCCTTTCTATGACAAAAGCTGTATTTTCTTTAATAAATAGAATAGCTACTTCATTCTTAATTTGAATAATGCGTACCACTGGCTTTTTTTGTTATTCATGGCAGTTTCTGGTAAAATATAGGTTTGAGCAAGTGTGTGAGTGAAACTTGGTTGCTATATCACTCATTTTGGTTATATTGCTGTATTTGATGGTGAAAGAACAGAATAATGCTATTCCCTTCTTCCTAAATAGATGGGATTTGGCCTTAAAGTTATGAAAGGTGTGTTCTCAAGTAAGATTTTGTGAAGTACTGGTAATTTCTCAGTCATTTGAGCAACCAGAATAATTGTTTGTGTGGTACTCTATAGCAGCAGCTTACAAGTTCAGAATGACACTGGAGTCAGTGGACCATCTGCATACAGAGAAGTTGTTTAATCTCTTGGCAGTGTTGGTAAATTTTGTTTTCCCCTTGCTAGATAATATTTACAAAACCAGTGCAATTTAAATACTTGCACTGCTGCTCTGCAAGAGCTGCAGGGGTGCTACAGGTGTGACTAGCATGTGCTTTAGAGACTGATTTGACTGTACTGCAAATAATATCAGTACAGGTTAAGAAAAATGCAGGAGTGCAATGGCAACAAAGGAGGTTTTTAGACTTTATTCTGTAGCCTAGTTCAGTATTGGAGGAATGACAAATGTATTATGTAAGGTGTCTCAAAAGGGAGATTCTGAATTTGATACAACTATTCAAGTCATTGAACGTGAATACAGAATATTTTGACAAATTTAATTTGAACAGTAGAGCTGTCTTGGAAAACTCCAGTGGCAATTTGCTGGCATCAGCAGTGACTGAATTTGCAGGTTTCTGTGTTTGGGTCTGGAATAACACTTGAGCAGACTTGGGGCACACTAGGAGTTAGCCATTATCCACTCTAGATAGTACAGCTCTGCTGGGAACCCTGGTGCAAGGTTGTGCTTTTGCTCTTGCTGTCACTTTTCTTATTCCAGTGGCTCATGGCTTCAAGCCATTTATAAATGGGAGCAAGTTGGAGGATTTTAGTGTCAGTCCTGACAGTGCCCTTCCCACGGGAAGCCAGCAGTAGGATGTGGGGGGATGAAGTGTTTTTTCCAGTTGCACAACTCGTGCTGGCTGCACCTTTATTTATCCTGGCGATGGCCTCACAACAGAAACACTCGTCCCGAGAGCTGTGAGCACTGTCCCTGCTCCTGAGCAGATCTTCAGGCACAGCTCCACTGTCCCTCCTGCAGCTGGGCCAAACCTCTCATTTGCCTGGATGTGATGGCTTACCTCAGCATCTCCTGAAGTGCTGGATCAGGTTTGAGTTCCTGCGTGTATTTGAGACTACCTGAAATGTCAATTGGAACTGTCGTGAAAATTTCCGAGCTGCTCAAGGCAGTTTTTGCTTTTTTGTGCTCCCTCCTTTTGAGGGATTCTCTCTCTTCAAGGTAAATTGAGTGTGTGATCACAGCTGGGATTGCTGATAGTCAGTCCTGGTACTTAGTGAAAATTAGTTGATGCTCTGCTGCTAGTAGCTATTCTCAGTTTTAAGGAACATCTTATTTCCTTAGATGAGGGCAGGAGAAATTTGCTTCAATTTGTTTTAATGGAGAAACCTGAGTTTGGTTCCTGTTTTTGTATACTTAAACCAGGAAGGATGATGGACTAAGACTTGTCATTTGTTGGTCATTCTCTTTGTGCATATTTGAATTAAATGTGAGCTCTGGACTTCTTTCAGGTAACAGGTTTGTTAATGTAATGAGCAAGAACTGTATCTGACAGAAGGCAAATAAAACAAAAAAATGGTTACTTTTTATTGTGCTGGCTGTTCTGTGGAATTAAAGCATTAGGAAGAAATCAGTGAATTTCTTTAATGTAGTGTGAAGGTGACTTTTCCAGAGCTTGATTCCATTCCTCCCTATTGGCACAGTGTTCCCGGGCACACCTGAGCTTTTCCTGAACTCTTCCAGAACCTGTTTGTCCAGGCTGGAAACACAGGCTCTCCTGCACAGAACAGAATGCTTTGGCCAGAAGTTTGGAGACAGGGACATTGGGATCTGCACTCACTCGCTGCTGTGTCAGATTCTCACTAAATACAGACCCAAACCACTGGCAGCATCTCCCCAAACCCAGGGCCTCCTCAGTGGTGTCATTCCCCTGTGATGGGACTTTCAGAATACCTGGATTGTCCCTGTTTGTGATTGTACCACGGTGGGAAGAAAGAATGTTAAAGATGTGGTGATACAAGCAGGCTAATGTAGGCAACTGTTTGCAGAGTTAAGTATTAATTAAGTGTTGAAGGGGACAGTGTAGATGAGGAAGTGCAGTTGTGATGAGAGCACCTTTCCTAAACCTGATCTGTGCCTCGGAGCCACTGATGGTGGGAAAAACAAGGATGCTGCATTTGCTCTTTTAGCAAGAGCTGTTCCAGTATGACTGCACAGTTGAGGCCTCTGTGGTTAGACCTGACTACAGGGGAAAAAAGCCTGCAACAAAGGACCTGTTTGAAATACTAACTTTCCACAGGAGCAGCACAGGTTGTCTGAAGCTGTAAGAATACGTGAGAAATCATGGAAGGACAGTCTATTACAAGAAACACAAAACAACAAAACAAAAACCCCTTAGGTATTGACAGAAGCTTAACTTATAAACTGGATGCTTTGAAAAAGCAGTCCAACCTGATTTATGCCTTGGTTTTGGGCTGCCTCTTTTGTATTTCCTAGCAGGGCTTAAGTTGCAGTGGCAGATTTCTCAGATTGCTGAGAAGGTTCAAAACAAGGGCAGCCCCACGGGTCTGAACATGAAGGCAAGGGAGGGGAAGCCCATGGCTGGACTCTTTGGGGGGTTCATGGAGGGTGGGGGGAGTGGGACACTGTCCATGTTGAATGATTTATCATAGTGGGGCACTCCAGAAAACTGGAGATCTTCTCCCCAAATGAAGCCATCAAAGACAATGCAGACCCCAAAACAGCCCCTCCCTTTGGGCAGTTCTGTTCTCCCCCTCCTCAGGTGGGGCGGAGCAGCTTTGGCTGCCACCACCTTCTCATGCCAGAGCACCTGTAGCTGCTGCAGGCCCACCCAGCTCCTAAACCCTTCCTGCAGAGATGTGGAAGTGAGGGAATCTCCTTTTTATAGCGGCTGTAGGTGGGGTGGCTGCTCGGGTTACTGCAGCGGGGACACTGGCGAGCAGCTGGCGCTCGCAGAATGCCCAGAGTCAGCGCACCAAGGTGCTGCTTCCCGCTGGGAATCGTCGGCTCCCCTCCCAGCCCAGGCTCTGACACACGCTTGGCTCCAGCACGGCCTCACATTGTTGTCAGCTGAGCACACCTCAGGTTTATTTATTTTTTTTTTTATTTTCCGGCAAATGCAGTTTGCTGACGTACCACCGCGTCCCTCTGGATCCCGGCAGAGCTGCGGGGCCAGGGTTGTGCTGGTGGTGGAAGGTGGAAGAGCGAGTGTGTGTTGGTGTGTGGGGTTCTGAAAGCCCCTGCCAGCCTGTGTGCAGCAGGGGAATGTGGTTTCCTGGTAGGGTGAATTTAAAATGACTCATCCGTGGATCCCGGTGCAGACGTTGGCATGAGATCATCCTTGTTCTGCAGCTGGGAAAACCAACTTCAGCCTGCTTCTCTCTGCGAACTTTCTAGGCCTGGCTCTCCTCTGTGCCTCTTCTAGAATTCTTCCTTTGTGGAGGATATTTTTTTTTTTTTTTTAATGAGTAAAAGGAAATGGAACAGTGGGGCTCAGACTTTGAACTTGTTCCTTTCAGTGTTTTTTGTCTTTGTTTACATAAATAACAGCCTCGATTCTCTACGGTTTTATTGCTCAGAGGAAATCTCAGAAATCAGTTTTTAAGGTGATACTATCGTATAGGAAGAACACTGATAATCTGGTTGGTAAAACAGTGAATTCCTGATGAATTAGTATGTTAATGTGTACAGGAGCAACATGAAATATTTTTGCAGCTTAAACACCTCTTTAAAAATAGGGTTTCCAACACTTGCACCATATGTCCCCTTATTAAATTCTCCTCTTACTGAATAATGACATTACCCTCTGAATGACAGAGGTGCTTGTTATATGATCTGACTTAGAGATACATCTGGAACTTGGCCCTCGTGGGGTCTCAAAATAGAATGACCAGTGCAGGAAGAACTTACTAGAGGACTTGTGAGGGCTCTTAGTACGAACCACTTCCACCCTTGCCAGAGCTTTTTGTCCAGTGAGTTTTCTCAGACAACACAGGGATTTTTAAATCTTGATTTTCAGTGTTTTCCTCTTTGTTAAGATATTCTGTCTTCCCTTTCCTTCAATATTTACTGAACCAGATCCTCCTTAGCTGGAAGTCAATACATTTTCAGCGTGCAGTGTCAGTATCTCTTCAAATAGCCAGTGGGGAGAACGATACCAACAAAATCTGTGCTTCTGTTGGGATTAGTCTTCTTTGCAAGTGTCTTTTCAGATGTGTTCTGAGAGGTGCTGAGGAAATGTCTTTGGTCCCGTCCCGTTGGTACTTGTTTGAATTGGATGAGTTCCCTCTGAAGAGGCTGGGCTGGTGGCTAAGTGGTAGTGATGGTAAATAAGAAATCCAGGTGGAATTAAGCAGGTATTTCAAAGAACAAGTGAATGCTTTTGAGAAGCCCCACACATAAGCAGACTTTTTAGCTTCCTCCCCTTTCCTGCAGTGTTGGCACCTGCTGTTGGCTGCCCTGCACAGGCTTGAGAGGCTCTGAGCTCCTCATACGCATCTGATGCTGCTTTTTGCACAGACCTTTAGGGCAGCTTTCTCTTGCCACGCTTACTGAGCTACCAACAAGCTGTTTTCTGTGCTGTTCTCCCTTGCAGGAAGGCCAGTCCTCAGCAAATGGCCCATCTCGCGACAGCCCCAAGCAGCCGGCGGCCCGAGAAGGACACGTGGGCTACCCCAAGCTGCGGGCGGGCTACATCCCCATCCCCGTCATCCACGAGGGCATCGACGGCCGGCAGCAGCACCCCTGCTTCTCCTCCCCGCAGCCAGGCCTGCAGAGGTACAAGACAGAGGCCGTGCCCGCCCCGGGGCAGGCTCAGGCACCCCTCAGGGGGGGCTATGGTGGCCCCGAGTCGCCGGCGGAGGCCACGGCGGCCGATAAACAATGTGGACAGACACCGGCAGCTGCGGCGGCGCCGGCCACGCACGGACCCGAGGTGAGCGTCAGCGGCGCTGGGCTCTGCTTGCAGCGCTCTTTGCAGCATTTACGGCCTGAATGTCACACGGGGAGCTTAAAACGCCCGGCTCGCCCCGCAGGATTGTGTTTTCCCCAACACTTGCAGGGTACTGAAAGTGCACAGTCATGGCAGCGTGAATATGTATGGGGTTTTTTTCCTAGCGTCACCCGCTTCTGTTCTGGAATGATTCTGCAGAGATAAATGCAGAGCTGAGCAGGCCCTGTGGCAGGGCAGGGCTTTTTTTAGGGTTTGCACAGGTTCCCCCACAAGTGGAGAATGCAGACAGGCCTCTTGTGTTCTGCACCGTGAGTCAAACTGAGTGAACAAAGTGGGAGAGACAAGTGTCCAGTCAGCTAACAACCCAGGCCACTTCAGAGGATCTTTGCTTCCTAATTGCAAATTTCAGTTGTGTGAAATGGATTTACATATATGGAGCTTTAGCAGTGAGTTGTAAAGTATTTTTGTCCTTCAGTGGCATGTGAAAATATTTTCAGACTATGAAATTCTTTGAAAAAATGTCACCCTGCTTGTTTTGTGTTTCAGAAGGTGGGATTTTTGGCCTGCTCTCTGTAGAGAATTAGCAAATTGGTATTCTTGTAATATATGGAAATATAAACCTCATTTTTATTCAAAGTAAGATGAGCAGGAAACACAGCCTTCACCAAGCTGAAAACATATCAAGTCTGTAATTCAACAGTGGTGGCATCTTCTCTGCAACCCATTTGGAGTTTGAAGAATGTAATTAAAATCCTGTTGGCAGGTTTCTCAGCTGTCTTGACTAACCATGCCTGTCTTAAGACAACAAGCTCAGCTTTTCCTTCTCCCAGCTGTGTACAGCTTTGCCCTGTCTGCAGAGTGGCTTTAGAAATGTGTCTTCTGTGCCATTTAATGGAGATAATCAGGGAGAGAGGGCCTCAGAACTTGCTGTTACACGCTCAGGCAGTGCAGTGTGGGTGCCAAGTGACCAGAGCCTGTGTTGGGGACCCTCCACTGCACATCAGCAGTGCCACCAGTAGTGCCACTGATGGGTGCTGTAATGCAAACCATCATTTATTTATCCAGGGTTCCTGCTGTTCTGTGGGCAGCTGAGCAGTTGATCAGCACCAGAAGAGGGGTCTTGTTCCCCTTCTCTCCTGCCTTGCCTGCACTCTCCTCTTGCAGCTCCAGTCTGGCCTTTTCCAGGAGAGGGGGCAAAGGGGAATTAGCCATATCTGCATCACCAAATTAATGACGTGCTCTAAAAAAACCCCAACAAAACATACAAAATCTGTTTGTGTGGCCAGGATCAGAAGTCAGTGCTGTGTGCTCTTAGGGGTTTGGGCTTGTCTCCAGCACGTAATTTGTTTGCTTAGTTTACCTCAAATTTAACAGGTTTAGACAGGAACAGCCATGCAAAAGCAGCAAACATTCTGACTGAGCATCCACTCCCTGCTCATTTCAGGGCTGGGAATGCTGTAACTCAGGTTCCTGCTTGTTATAATGATGCTCTCACAACTTATGTGGTTTGTCTAGTGAGGCTCTTGGCCAGAAAACCAGGGAAATGGAGTCCTTGCATGCCGGAAACACGAGTTCAGTTTCTATGATGCTTGCCCCCTTTTCTCTTTAGAAATGAAAAGTATTGTGAACACACGATGGTTAACATTTAATAATGGCTTTTTGTTTTCATGGCAGCCTCAACCTCCTGGAGCATCTGACCCTCCAACAGTTTCCCCTCAGACCTCTGGCAGACCCAACGCGGGGAGCCATCCGCTTCCTCGCGGTTATATTCCAATCCCCGTGATCCATGAAAATATGCCACGTCAGCCAGCACAAGCCTACCACCAGGCACAGAAGACCCACTACCCTGCCCAGCAGAGCGAGTTCCAAGCCCACCAGCCGGTGTTCCACAAAATCCAGCCGGAGGAGCGGGAGCCCAAGGCGGCGCGAGCGCAGTCTCCGTTCCGAGTGGCTCAGAGAGGCTCCTCCAGTCGGGAGAGCTCCCCGGCCAGAGTGAGCACCCAGATGCAGCCCCCAGCTCCCATCCGAGTGCAGACAGTAGTAGACAGACCCCAGGTATGTAGAATGGGGAAGTGATTCACCTGCCAGGGACCTGAGCGTGGCTAGAGCTGAAAAATGAGCTTGTACTAACACATACATGAGAGCACCTAAAGCAGTCTTCACTGCTAGATTTAAACAGACTGGGAGATCCTGAGATAAGCAACAAGTTGCCTTTCTACCTGTCAGGACTGTGGTGGATCACTGAAATATGATTTAACACACGATTTAATCTTCTCTTGTCAGAGTATAATTTGGTGTAATTACACTGAGGTCACTGATGTTGCATTATGTTTATGAGACGAAAACCAGGTCTGTGGGATTTGTGACATCTATGTAAATATACTTCACTGATGTCTCAGAACCATTTAGGGGATAGCATCAGATACACAAAGTAATTTTTGCTATGAAGAAAGAGGATAAGCAAAATCCAGAGCTTTTTATTCTTGTGACTTGAAGCATGTTCTTGGTCATAGAACCTGCTGCTCATTGAACATTTTTTCCATGTTAGAATTCTTACTAAAACTACAATTAAAAGGCTACTGGGAATTAGGCAACTGTGAGTGTGTGGAAGGGGGTATGTACAGAAAGAAGCCTTGATTTCCTCTCTGGAGATTTTTTCACATTAAAAATGACAGGAGCAGAATTAGGTTAATAGTTTTGAAAGGCCAGGTTAGGACAAAACAAGGAAGACTCAAGATTTAATGGCATAATCTAGGTCAGTGCTAATTTATTTTTGTAGGTGAGAGTTTGCGCTCCCTAATCAAATTTTATGTTTAACAGGTAAAGCAGTAACAGATTCTCAGTGTGGGCCATTTACGTGCTTGTTTTAAATAAAATACAGGTATTTTACTCCAGCCATTTAAATCCATGACAGCTGGATTTAGTATCTTTCAAAATCACTGTTTTTATGCCCAAGCAACTAAGGGGAGTAGCAGGGGGAGGAAAATGCAGATCTCATAAATTCCAGTTTTCTGCTAAGATTTCAAAACTAATCTCAATTTCAAGAGATTTCTGATTTGATGATTGAAAAGTGGAGTAATCCCGAGGATGGTCTCTAATCACTACAGTGTAATAAGATTGACACAGTAACCTCTGCATGTAAATAGGTTAAAGGTTAAAAATAAGCACTAACCAAAACAGGAATGTCCTGAAAACAAGAATAGGATGAGAATAATCCAAAGTGTGATTAAAACTCAAAGTAGTTGGCTTTTCAAGAAAGATGAGCCCTTAATTGGTGAAAGGGGATGAAATCTTTCTTCAGCAAGAAATCTCGCTGAATTAAGCTAGGTGAGGGCTTTGCTCAAAGGTCCTGTCTTTTAAACCTGCTTTTGGGGCTGATTTTACTGAGCATGGGCAGGATTTGGTGGGTTGAAATTTAATGTTTGAGAGAGTTGATTGGTGACTGTAATAACTGTTCAGCACAGTGCTATTTTTCAGTTTAAAACAGTAAAATTCAGCAATGCTCAGGGAAGATTAAACATCTCGTGTGTGTGAAATTGCACTGGTAGGAGTACAAAAAATTAGATGTTAGATTACTTGTTCTTTAGAGGGAAATAAGGAGCGTTGTGTCTCAACACAAAACTTGCCTTGCTCACCAGGTTTCTCAGCAACAAGTCCCAGCTCAGGAGCCACCAAGACCAGCCCCTCCTCCTGAAGTCAAGCCTGACAACAAGGCAGCCCCCCCGCCCGAAACAGAGGCCCCCTCCACATATATCCCAATCCAGGTCACCCACCAAGAACCAGATCCTAAACCACAACCCCAGAAGCCTCCAGCCATGGCAGAGAAAGCTGATAAAAAGGCTCCTTCCCCTGCTAAGGCTGCTCCTCCCCAGGAAAGGCCTCCTCCCGAAGAAGCGGCGCCGCCAAAGACGATGGAAACAGGAGAACCTCAAAAGCATCCTGGTGTTTTGAAAGTGGAAGCAATTCTGGAGAAAGTACAAATGCTTGAGCAGGCAGTCAACTCCTTTGAAGGCAAGAAAACTGACAAAAAGTACTTGATGATTGAAGAGTATTTGACCAAAGAGTTGCTAGCCCTAGACTCAGTGGACCCTGAGGGTCGCGCGGATGTGCGCCAGGCCAGGAGAGATGGTGTAAGGAAGGTCCAGACCATTTTGGAAAAACTTGAACAGAAAGCAGAAGATGTCCCAGAACCTGTTCAAGTTGATGGACTTCAGCCAAATTTGCCAGAGCTTAAGCCACCACAGGAAATCATGGAGATTGAACCTGTGGAAGTCAAGAGCAAGGGAGATACCACTAATAAAAATGCTAAAGAGGAAACCAAAATGGAAAGACATCAACCTGAAACCAAGGAAGAAGTGTTTACCAATCTCGCCACCACAACAAACACATCCAATAACCCAACTGAACCGTAGCCATGTGCTGAAATCAAAATCTCTCAGACTTTATAACTTAAAGTGTGTTTAAGTGAATTTTAAGTTGCATGCATTTCCGGAGCTCTTTTCAACTGGTTTTAATCAACATAGCAGCTTGGGACACAGTGAACACTTTGTGGGGAAAGGAGGGAGCTAGAAAGAAAGTGATGCATTTATCCTTTATTCTTACACTATGTAAAAGACATGTTTCAAAAATAAACCCTGTACATTAATTGCTTTTAGATAAGCTGAATGGAAAAGAAAAATGACTTCAGGGTTAATATTGATGCGTGTTGTTTAAGGTGTATTCTTTTGCAGGTGATTTTTGTAAAATCAGTGGCCTGCATTGTCAGAATACCAGTCCTCCTGCAAGTATAGCCACTCTTAACAGTAATGTTTTTACTTTTAATGTTCACAGTTGGGCACTTTAAGTAATGATGGATAGAAAGTGTGCAAGAAACTGTAGGGATATTTATATGTGTGCAGGACTTCAATGCTATATTTTAAGAGGGAAATAAAATAATATGGAAGCCTAATTTAGTCTTGTGATTTTATAAGCTGGAACTGTAAAGGCAGTAATTAGTTTTAAATACACTCTTGTGAACACAGAGATTTGTTAGTGCAGCATTATAGTTGAAGTCTGACAGCTGTTTTCTCATCAAGGCAAAACATGCCTTTCTCTATTCATGTCCTCCCTTCTGATGTTGTTGCTGTGTCACATCTATGGATTGAGAAAGGAATTTGGCTGAGCATTTCTGCCCCCTCACCCTGGAAGTCACCATTTGACAGAAATGTTCATAACATTGAGATCTGTGGTTGTCTTACAGAAATTTTCAGATCTTAACTTCTTCTGCAAAGTCACTATTGTTTTATTAACAAGTACAGGAATTTTGTATGCAGAAGTACACTTTTTTGTGTTTAGAAATACATTTTGTATTCATAGAGTCAGTAGGATTCCTCTCACTTTGTGAACAGTTTTAAGCAATGCTTTGTTCAAAGGATTAACAATTTGCACTTAAGCAAGAGAGATAAACCATTTTTCAGCTATACCCATGTGAAATGAAAGCAGCAGAGTCAATGCAGGGGAGGAAGGGGTCCTAAATGAAATACAGAAGTTACACTTGACTTGTTAATTTTACAAATGCAAATTTTCTTTCACCTGATAGCATGTTTGCAGCATAGAACCCCAAATTTATGAATGCTGAAACAAATCTGCTCGAGGCAATTGATCAATTACTGAACTACACTTAGAATCATAAGAGTGCATTTGAAAAAAGGTCTAAGCCCATCTGAAAATCTCTTCTTTTTAATAGGCATGTTGAGAGTGGTCATTGGAAACTGTCACTCTTTGTTTTAAGGTAACAATATAGCATGTAAATTATGCTGCAATATGTGTAGCATTTTGGCTGTGAACTGTCTACTTAGTTGCAGGTGGAAGGTTGATGCTTCTTTTTGTTTCATTTTCATAGTGAACAGCACCGTGTGAGAATACACAATGTCTTGTAACCTTTTGGCTGCTCCAGCTTTGGGAGCAGCATTTGAGGCATTCTAGAAGAAGAGGTGTGAAAGTTCAGCTGCCTGCATAATTCCTGCATGAACTCACTTCAGTGGCACATTGCTCGTGCAGGGTTACATTTCAGCTGAGGACAGAAATCTGACATCATGTAACAAAAATACTTAAATTGCGGAAAATCAGCTGCGGATTTCTAGAACTGAGCTCTCTGAGCAAAGTCTATGGGAGGTATAAGGCCCTGTCTTTTAATGGTTTCTCTTAGTAGACCACTAAAATAATCCAGATCAAAACTACCTCATTGACTGAGGTGGCACAGTGGAAATTAGGATTATGGTTTTAAAAACGTAGTTTTTACAGGGAGCTAAACAGGTGCTAGATTTCTAACATGTCATCTGCTGCTAATGGAGCCTGATTCATGTTATATTATTCAGTGTTGGTCAGAGTAGGTGGAGTCAAATTGAATTACAACTGAAGGGGTTCTTTTAAGAAGCAAAGCTGGAGGTAGAGCTGTGCTCTGCCAAGTGCTGCTTCTTAAAGTCAGTGGTACTACTGCAGAATTAGGTACAACTCAAAACAGTGAGGTTTCATGATGTGGCCTAATAAGGGAAAGTACATTTGGCTGCCCTGGAGCTGCCTAGCTGGAGACTGGTGCTCTGAGTCATAGTCTCTCTTTGTTTCCTCTCTTGCTCAAGACTAAACTGCGCCCAGTCCAGCTTATATGTCTGGACACATCAGCATAGCTACAAATCCTGCATACGGGCTGGGAGGAGGGAGTGGCCAAGGAGGAAGCAGCTGAAGATTCCCACTCATTCCCTGTGAGCTCCTGACCTACTCTGTGCAGAGCCTGTTTGCTGCCTTGACTTGGTACCAATGATGTGTGGAGCTGGCAGAGGAGAGGAAGAGGATTCCTCCTTCTCTTGCCTTTCTGCAGGATGGTGGTACCTGCTCTGTGCTTTGACCCTGGGTGACAGCTGGAGACTTGGCTTTGAAACTCAGGTAGAAAGCACTTAGGAGTTTAAAACCATCAGAATCATGTTACATTGCTTCTCAAATACAGCTGTGCACAACAGCAGCTGTGCTGTTGAATGCGAGGTTTTCAAATACATGGTGCATTTGCAGTAGCCATTTCAAAAAATTGAACAAATGTCAAGCAATGCAATTTATTCAAAAGCAAACGATCCCCTGTCAGTGAAAGGCACTGATTCAGCTCATTTGAAAGTAGCAGGAGGGATATGAAAAACCTGTACATGGAACCACAGTAAAAGCTTAGGCTATTTTCTGATTGCACTATCTTGTCCAGCTAGTGCTATTTTAAATGCCAGTAGTGGCCTGTTCTCTATATTTAAACCCTCACAGCAGCAAGGCATTGTGTTTCCTGTAATTATAGCACTTTGACTATTTATTTACAGACTGCCAAACCATGCCAGCCCTGAGGAAGGGGCAGCAGTTACATTGCCCCCAGGAGCAGGGTGAGACAGGAATTGGTGTCCAATTCCTCTCCACAGTGGGGAACAAACCCTTTATCTGGGATTTGTTTTGCTTTCAGCTTGATGTTGGCTCAGCTGTGTTTGCAGGCAAGGTGGGGAAGGGAAGGGGTACAAATCACACTCCACCCAGGAGGGTAAAGCAGCACAGTAATTTGTAGAGGCAGATTCTGCCCCTGCACCTCAGGTCAAGGTAAGTCGAAGAGAGCCTTGATCCAGTGTCCTCAGTGAGGGTCTCTCTTTTAAAAATAATTATAATAAAAAAACAGCTTCTGATGGCTGACACACAGCTGCTGAAGAAGACAAATCTCAGTCAAGGTATGCTTATGAGAAGGTTTTAATTTGCTACATTTTCAGTTTCCCTCCTTAAATGTGCATGTTTTGATCTTTTTAAATACTCAGGTAATAAAATAGAAGGCACTATATCATGAATTTAAAATGCACACAAACATGGGGGAAAATTGGCTTAGACTGAAGGTCTAGTAATGGGCAATAATTTCTGTGCTTTTGGTCCTGTTGTGTCCAAGAAATAAAATACAGATGTCTTAGAAACAAACCTTAGTGCTGTAAAAGTTGAATATCATAAAATTTTGGGTTTGTTACAAAAGACAGCAGTAAAACAGTTTTTCTGACAGAAACAAATCCAGCCCTTCTGGGCCACTTGGGTAAAGGAGGCCTTCAGGAAAAACTAATTTGAGCTCAGCACTCGCTGTGGAATACAGATTGAAGCCAGAAGTTAACCATACAAAATACCATTTCCTGGAGCCTTACTGTAAATATTAAAACTCCAAAGCCAAACTTCTGTGGATAGATACAGTACTGCCATTAATGAAATATGAACACAATCATTTTAGCATTTAGCAAGCAGTGGTTTTATTGGCACTTTCACCTATTTATGTGCAATGGTCCAGGAGAGCCAAATGAACAAGTGTGTTTAAACTATTTTTTTTCTTAAGATAAATCTTTTGCTTAAAGATAAATGGGTGGCACTGAGATCCATTGGCCTGGTTGCACAAAGAAGCAGCCTTTAAGACTGGATAATTTGGGTTCCTGAGCTCTGTCAAAGAACACATCCATAGGATTGTGCAGGGGATCAGTCCCTGAGCCTGTGAACCACCAAGGGACCCTGGATGGTCTGTGACACTAGAGACCAATGTAACTCAATGCCAGCCTCTGTAATCCAGAGAGGAGTTATTTTAAGATGGGCAAGAGGCTGCTTACAAAGCAGGGGAACTCACCAATTCTCAGTCAAACACCTTTCCAGGATCTATAAATAAGCAACTTAAAAAGAATAAAGAGGCTAGTTCACTTGTTCCTGCTGGAATTTCCACTCCAGAAGCTGGAAATCTGCACGAAAGGAAGGAACAGGTCCAGCCAGCCTTTAGCTTCTATATGTCCCTCCACAAGCAAATTGCAGGGCAAGCAGAAGTGGAGGATCTTACATTAAATTTCAGACTGTAAGAAGAAAAACTCACTTGCCACACATATTTCAGAAAATAATTCCAAAGGGCATTGATCTGTAAGGACCCACTTCATGTTTCAGAATTAAAAATGTAATCTGGTTTTCTTCATCCCTGGTTCTTTAGATTTGACATCTATTCAAGGACTGTGCGATGTTCTCTGACGTGTGCCACAACAAACACAGAAATCACCGATAGGGTTTGCACTAAAGGATAACCTTGTTGGAAGTCTTGGTAAAAAGGCTGGAGATACAACAGAGATGAAAATAATTAACTCATTCTAATGAAATATGGTGCCTATGTTAGGAATGAGGTGAGCAGGCAAGAAAATGTAACAAACTTTGAAATATTACTGCTTATATCTATTCAGTGGATCGATGATCTGTCTGCTGTTCATCTGACTTCACAAATATAATTTTTAAAAATGGGGGGGTTACCTGAGTTTTAAAACAGTAAAAGAAATACACTGAATTTAGCAACAATATGGAATTTAGCCTATTTTTTACTGCATTTTTGCAGCCCCTGACAGTGAACAGATGAGATTTGCAAAACCATCCACATGGGTTACTTGAAGCCCTGATTTATTGCTTTTCATCATTTTGTGAACTTTGTGTTCTCATCCATTTCTGTCTTGTCAGGAGAGCTCCGCTCCTTCCATTTGCAGAAATGAGCAGTGTCTGGAATAATTCCCTTGCGCGTTTCCCACAGGGTTGGCAGGCAGATAATGTGGTTTTTTCCTGCAGCCCATACTGATCTGTGGCAAAGAATAGGAGTTGTCAGCACTCTGTCTTGCCACTCCAAGTGCACTGCTCAGATTGTAAAATCTGTTAGTAAGAGCCATAATGTTTAACCCAGTGTGAGCTTTCCTATTTTATTTAAATCAGGATGAGATGAAAGCAAGGAAAACCTGAAGCAGTTTTGCCCGGCAGCCACACATGCAGAAATTTTTACTTCCAAAGGACTGATGAAATGATAACACACATCCCTAGCTGGGCATTTCAGTAGGTGTTGGTGAGTACTTGGTCCCCAGGACTTTCCCTCGTGTCACAATTGATGATGAGCTCCTGTCTCATCTCCATTCCTGCTCTCCCCAGCTGCCTTTCCACAACCATGAAATGTTTCTTTCCCTTGACCTATTGCCACCTAGAAAAAAGAGCAAGATAGAGCATGTAAAGATTTCTCTTAAAAATTTAAAGAGTTTGGTCAAAAAAATTGCTGAGAGTTCAACGCTAACCTCTCTCATCAATTAAAGGTCATCTTGACCTTGAGCCAATAATCTCAAAGGTTTATCAGAGTTTCTGCATGACTACATAGCCAGTATAAAGCCAGCTTTTTAGAAGGAACATGCCTGGAAGAATGAAAACAAGGATCAAGGTAACTGTAAATCAATCCAAATTGGGCTTCTCTCCACCCAAGAGTGAAATCATCCAATTTGCTTTAAAACTTTGGAAATTTGCACTGTGGCAGATGGAAGCATCTGCTGGTGCTGAAAGTGCACTGAAGCACTACCAAATTTTAAATGGCCTTGTTTGTTTCACGTAGTTCCTAAGATTGTTGAGTAGCACCCTGACAAAGATTAAATCTTGTACATCATAAATATCTTTTCATTCTAAAGAGTAGTTACTTCAGTATGCTACTCTGTGAGAAATAAAAGTATCAGGACTGAAGTTTAACTGTATGGATGTATTAGATTACACTGAATAAAGGATATAAGGTAGGCTTGGATAACAATATCATAAACAAATATTGCTGCCTAGAAACAGCAGGCATAGACACATTAAAATATTTAAGGTACCTTTAATATTAACTACCTAGCAACAAATCCCTGATTACTTCAAGGAAAATAGGCACTACTGGAGAAGGCAGGAATCATAGCAATTATTATTGTTATACCTTTTTTTCCCCTCTCAGTAACAATTAGACACGTAACTCTTGTTATACAATTACCTGCGTAGGGAATCCCTGCCTTAAATAGTTGGTGCTTGACTATGCTAAGAAACTGACATGGTTGTGAAATTAGAGGATGTGGATTTGATAGAGCTGAGAAACTGCATGGCTGAGTTCTGGTTCCTCCTGTGCCTGGGATTTAGGGTGTGATCCCAGCAGCCCCTCTGTGTGCTCATCCCTGTTTTGGGATTGCAGTCAGAATTGAATATATCCAGCTGTGGCACAGTGCAGCACAGGAACCTGAGGCACCTCATAGGTGTCATTTGACGAGAGAACAGGGCAGGGTGCGGGTCTTGATGCCTCAGGTTTTGGCTTTTCTATTTTTCAGATTCTGTGTTGCTTTAGTGTGAGGGTCTGGGCTTCATCTCAGGGGATGGTGAGCTCTGTGCACAGAGCAGAGAGACAAAACAATTCCTGCTCCAGCTGGGAACCAAAGACAAATGATCCAAATCTCAGGCCCAGGAGCACAAACACTGTGGGCTGAAGAGAGAAAAACAAGCAGGATGGGACTGCATGGGCTAAAGCTGGAATGGGACAATGAACTGCAAGGTGCAAATGGAGCAGAGCTGATCCCAGTGAGAGCCCCCGGGAGCGCTCGTGCATTTTGGGACCATTTTGGTTCATCTTGGGTGTGGCCCTGGCTGGGCTCTTGTGCTGCCCAAGGTGTGTCCATTGAGGCCTCCTAATAAATCCCTGCTTTATTCTGTAACTCTGTCCAGCCTCTGTTCTAGGTCAGCCTTCACAAGGCATCAGTCTCGCCTCCCGGGATGCTGCTGATGTCACCAAACCCTCCTGAGTGTCCCCACGAGGGGTCCCAGGGCGGCACTGCTGCCCCCCTGCACCAGAATTTCCTCCTGCCATGCTGGGAAAGCAGAAGGACTGCGATGGAAAATGGTTTCCTGTAATAGTGAAGAGAACTTTCTCACCTTGCATGTGCCCACCGTGCTGGCAGGATGGTCCCCAGCGGTGTGGGCAGGCTCTGGGGGATGCCTGCATTCTTAGGGTTTCTTTTCAAAGCTTATAAAAGGTGCCAGGTTTGCATTGGAGGCCTTGGGGCCCTGCAGTTCCAGTTTTAACAAACAACATTGACATATCCAGCATTTTAACAGGGGATACTTTGAGATTTGGCTTCCAAGCTGGGTTCTGTAGAACACTGCTTGCACGTGACACTCTTGATCTTCACAGAAAACCAATAAATATTTCCAGTCTGGGATCTACATGAAGATAATTACCCCAACACAGGCATTAGAGTTGCTTTCAGCTTATGAACCCAAAAGAAAGCCATTGGCTCATTTCTTCACCTCTTTATTCCATAACCACAACTCTAATCCTCATTCCAAATCTCAACATCACCAACAATCTGAATCCATCAGTCTCAAAAGAAATACAAGCCTGCAGATTCAGAAAGAACAAACCTGGAGTTTTCCCAGCAGCTCTTCTGGAGTGAACACAAGCAGCAGGTCTTAATTTCCTGAAGGCTTGAAACTGAGCACAACCTAACTGAGGGAAAGGATGTTAAACTGAAGTGGAAAAAACCCTGAGGAAGGTGTGGTTTCAAATACCTTGCTCTCACTGACACCTGCTTTTGAGATTAGTGGGCAGTCAGCATTGGGGTGACAGGCCTGGCTTTTCTGTAGGAGAGAATGAATCAGCCAGCTGCAAAACCAGGCCCTGTATCAATGCTCACCCAGAAAAAAGTTTGCTAATTTTACTTACTCACTTGAATTTGTGGTTTTTATCAAATGAGGAATGTAGAATTGAGACATACCTTTATTATTTGTGAGTGTGGATTGTACTTTCCTCTGATCAATCTGATAGAAGTTATTTCTTTACCATAAGTGATGCTTTCTTGGTTTAATTACATTAAAATCACACATATGTTCTCAGATTTTTACAGAGAGGCTGAAAGCACTTATAATTTAGTCACATTTTGTACCATCCAAGCTACATCACCAAGAGGGTGAAATTCTCTCAGTGTCACATGGTGATACTTTAATTATTGTCCCTCAGTTTTCCATTGGGAAGTCTGCATGAGTCTCTAGTTGTTGCTGGTGCAGCCTGATCCATCAGAGTAATCCCCTCCTGCTGCTTCTTTCCCTGTAACTCTCCTCTCAGGGGCAGGAGATTTAAGGAGCTTTTTGTGCTTACAATTTCCCCTGTCCTCCCTGGTGGATTTTCTGTCTCAAGGACTGGACAGCCAAAGCTTTTTTTGCTTCCAGAAGCTGGAACAGAGCCTGAATATATTTATGTAAATGACAGAGCAAGAAAAGACTCAATTTTTGTATTAGCTCAAATGGACATTTCCCGTGTGACTCAAGCAGGTCATCTGCAGAAGGCACATCTTGGCAAAACAAAACCCCAGGAGTCTGTCAAATTTAAAATCTAAGCTCAAGGAACTGAAGTTCCTTGGGCTTAATCTGAGACACTTGTTCCTAACGAATGTGTTTTGTTACATGATGCTCTGATAAAGGCAAAATCCACTCAGTGGAAGAACCCAACAGCGCCAGTGAGTGGTAATTAAACATTCATCACACAGATTTTGAGATGGGGACATTAAGGTTAGATACTAGGAGAAAATTTTTTCACTCTCTGGGTTCTCAGGCATTGGGAATTGGTTGCCCACGGAGATGGTGGAGCCACCATCCCTGGAGGTGTTCAAGAGGAGCTGGTGAAGCGATACGTGGAATAAATAAATAGACTCCACACCCTGGGGTAGTTATGAAGTGGGTCTGTATGTCAGCGCCCGGCACAGGTGAGAGAGCTCTCCAAAACTTGTGCCCCCAGCCTCAGTCTGACCCACACCTTTATTCCCAAAGGTGTTCCATATGCAATACATTGCACAACTTTTTCGTGCATATTCAACCCCTGGCCCCGCCTGTCCTCGCCTCTCATGCTAAATCAGTCCACGCCCTTCTGGGCATGCGTGGTTTGCTGTGGTGGTCGCTCGGGGGTCTCTCGGTGGTCCTGAGGCTGAAGATTGTGGTCTTCCTCATGGCTGAACTTTTGAACTTTTCCTCTCTGCGCGTGCGCTTTCGGTCCTTTGGTGCTTATCTGAGTAGGTCTGTCAGTCCTGATAGGCTTGGAGACAGAGGAGCTTCTTTATCTGGGTTCTTTGCCTCTTCTGGTATTGTTCTTTATGCAAGAAGCTTCAGAAATTTGCATTTTCCTATGCCCTTTGTACCAGGCAGAGGTTCCTTAAGTAAAAGGTTAAAATTCAATACATAACTCTACAAGCTAAAATATAAATGCTTAATTCATTTCGTTAACTTAAGTGAACTCCAAAAATCTCTGTTTCACTGGGTGATGCGGTCTGGGCTGTAGGGGTGGACAATGACGACCTCTGGAAGGTCTCTCCCGACCTTGACAATTCAGCGATTCCGTGGCTCCACGCAGGCGCACCAAGAAAATGGCCCGTTGGAGCTACAGCAGCACTGAACCCAGGAGGTGACAGTGACAAAGGCTTCCCCAGGGCCACCCCAGGCAGCGGCGCGGGGCCGGGGCCGCTCCCAGCCCGGCCACCGCGGCTATGACGTCAGAGCCCCGTGACGCAGCGCGGGCGGCGGCCGGCAGGGGGCAGCAGCGCCCCGCGGCAGAGCCGGGCCCGGCGGATTCACGGGAAAACGGGGATGACGTCAGAACCCCGCACCGGGCAGGCAGCGGCGCGGATGCGCGGAGAAGGAGGGCAACGCCCGTGTCCGTCTTACGGCACATAAACGTCATTGTTTGGATCAGCACATAAGCATCATTTTGGCTCGGGTGTGGCTCTCAGAGGTGCCTGAACGCTTCAAAACCTCAAATCCGCAAATTAAGAGTGGGGTTTAAGTGGTTCCAGTGTTTTGTATCAGTTGTTTTTCCTTATACAGACTTGGAAGATGTACTGTGAGGAGCAGCAAGAGATAAAATTGCAGCCCTGCTTTTAAATAAAGTGCTGCCTGAAGTGAAAGGTTAGGCTAACAATCTCCAGAGGTCTCTTCTGACCAGCATTGGTATTTTGAACTTTGATTTCTGAAAAACCCGTATTGAAAGGGCAAAATATTAAAATCACAATCAATCTATTCAGTAAATATTTCTTTTGTTGAGGGTGCTCTTGGTCAAAGCCAGGCTGGGTCAGAATTCATATAAGCCACTTTTTCCCTGAGAGGAGGTGATTGCATATCCTTCCAGAGTGACTTACGTCACCAATAAAAGCTGCCAAGGAGCCACAAACCTCTGACTCTAAGGATTGCTCCAGTTTTTATGATTTGATAGCTGAGACAGCCTTCCCTTGAACAAATTGGACTGTAAGAAGAGGACATGTAAAGCACAGAGCAAAAATTGGTCTTTGCATGATGGAGTAGTGTCAACATAAATGAATCCTATTATCACATTGTTGGGGATTATTTTTCACCTGATTTCCATCTCAGGGAACTTTGCATGCTCTTGTGTGTGCACTTATGCAGTCTTCTAATTACCTGATTCCAAAGTGCTTTCCAGTCATGAAATACTCCATGGGCATAGGTCATGTGCCCATTATTCCAGTTTACAAGTAGCACAGGGAATTATTTGAGTGTCAGTTATGTAACCCAGTGCTCCCAAATCCTTTCCCCATAGGCATTATAAAACTGTGGCAGGGCATATATTTTTCATTTTATCTTTCTTAAACTGAATCAAATATATTAAACAAAACTGATATTTAAAATTATATACTCTAAGCAAGAATCAATCCTATGACCACAGTTGGTTTTGTTAGTATTAAACTGCATTTGCTTTTGGATGCTGTATTTGATTAAGAGTAGGACAGGAGCTCCTATTTTTAGGATTGTTAGCAAATTTAACTGGAGTTTGTGTTTATTTTTTTTCACGGTAATTAACATTGCAGCTTGAGGCAAATCAAATCAGCCAGACAGAACAATTGCTTGTGTGATGCACCAGCTGGTCTCAGAAACCTCATTTCAAACTGGTTTAGTTGAGCAGGAAAGTTATTTGGGGACTTGCTCATGTTTGCTTTCTCATTTTTGGGGGTGTTTTTTTTTTTTTGCCCATTCAGGCTGCTTTTTCTGTAAAGAGGTAAGTATGTCTGAGGGGGGAGAAATGGAATGTCAGCCTTTTTTCTCTTTTTTTCCCTTTTTCCTTCCACAGCTTACAACAGCTGCCTAGGAAAAAATAAAAAAGCACTGATAAATGTCACAGAAAGAAACAAAACTCTTATGAAGCAGGCTTTCTTTTCTTAATTAAAACAATAAATTGAGAAGCTGTGGCCCAAATCTTCTGGTGAAGTATCTACAGCCTTAGGGGAAGTGCTGGAATCCATTGGCCTGAAATGTGACAATTTCTCAGGTGGCTCTGGATGCCCAAACTCAATTTGCACAATATTTATAACGAGGCAGTGACCTCACAAGAGCTGCACACAGGACATGACATGAAGCCCATTGTTCAGAAGGTTCAGAACCGAGCTGGAAGAGGCTCAGAAAGTAAAGAGGGTTGAGTTGAGGATGGATGTTGCAATTTCTTGCAGCTGGCAAGTATTCGCAGTTCTGTGGGATTGCTACAGAAACTTCTGCTGCTGCTTGACAGATTGGCAGAAACTTCTACTGCTGCTTGACAGATACATGCATAAGACAAGAAAGACAGGGAATGGGTGAAAAAAAGGTTGAAGAAATGCGGAAATGGGCAAAGAGACTGAGATTCATAAAAATTAAGGGTGCAGCAAAACCTTGTAGGTTGTGAATAGGAAGAGATCACATTACCTTGTTCCTGTCTTGCCTAACCTGTTCTTAAACAACACCAGTGGTGCATAGTGCCCAGATAATGTCACTGAGCAGACTATTCCCAGGCCTCTTTAGCCAAATGCTTTGTTTCTAACTCATTCTTTGTTTGTCTAACTCATTCTTCCTGTGGTTATGCTCAGTACTTGTATTTTCTGGAATAAGACTTGGGATTGTTTAGCCTCAAAATGAAAAGACTCAGGGTGGAACCTTTTCAATGTGTGTAAATGCCTGAAGGGAGGAAGAAAAGAAGTTGGGGCTAGACCCTTCTCATGGATATCCTGTGAAGGGACAGGAGGAAATGGCTGCAAACTGAAATACAGGAAATGTCACTTAGAGTTAAGAATTTTTATTTTGCTGTGAGGGTGGTCAAACAGTGGCACAGATTGCCCAGGATGGGGGTGGAGTCACTGTCTTTGGAGATACCCAAACCCCTCTGGACATGAATCTGGACAACCTTCCCTAGCTGATCCTGCTGTGAGCAGAGGGCTTGAACCACAGGTACCTTTCAGCCTCCACCATTCTATGGTTCAGTGACACTGGGCAAAGAAACCAGTTATTCTTGTGCTCTTTCCAGCAATTCTTGTGTGTTTCAAGACTGTTTTCCTGTTTCCAATGAGAAGCCGGTCCAAAAAGCCCCTGTTCTTCAAATAATAAATCACAGCTTTTAAAGTTCAGATTACCCTTGATTTCCTTTGGCCTGTTTTCTATAGATAATTCTTAAAATGGTTGTATCAAACTGAATATAGAATTCCCACTGAGGTCTGACTCAGGGCAGAGTAAAAGGATTGCTGCACAGGTCTTATGCATAATGCTCCTGTGTATTCATTGCAGTATAAATGGATTTCTTTTTCACTTTTTTGTTACTGGTTCCTGCATCAATTTATGATCTAGGATTACTCCTGATTAACCAACTGTTCCTGAGTTCCTGAGCTTGTATTTATACAGATGATTATTACTCATGAAATTTTTTCCTCTTGCCAGGCATTTAATTCATTTCAGGTGATTTATTCAGCTTGCCACAATAACCTCACAATGGAGCCCTGATACACAGCAGGCTTTCTGACCCTTCTAGCCTGATGAGTTCCCTAAGTACGTTATTTGGGCCATTGGCAAAGGTACAGGATAGTACCAAACTAGAATGTGAACCGTTAGTAACCACGCTCCAGGAGAAAATTCCCAAATGTTAGGACTGTGGAGGTGCCAGAAGTGGACCATATTTCCTTAGGTAGTTACAGGGAAATCACAAGGAACAGGATCAAAAGTCGTATTAAGACATAACTATTGCCCAGGACTGCTGGCTGTTATAAGAAAAAAGGATGTTGATTCAATCTCATGTTTATTATTTCAACTGTTCACACTTTGTTGTCTTGCAGGTACTTGAAAGTACATACTTTGGGGTTTTTTAATGTTCTTTCTTTTCATTTAAGAAAAGATTTAAAATTCTGTGACTCTTCCTTCTTTCTCTTTATTAAGGTCAAAATGGTGGCACAGATTCCTCAATATATAGAAAGTTATAACTGCCCAGTGGTTTCACAGACATTGGAAAACAACAGGAAATTAGAAACCTGAATACTTTCCTACTTTCTGGGGCCTCATCCTCTGTCAGTTTTCAAAGGTCAGCTCTTACTTCTCCAAGCTGATGGTGTTTCCACCTGGCCCTACCGGACTGATGACCTAGTGTAACTCCTGCAACAACAACACATGCTTGTCATTTTCCCTTCAGTAATCACTCGGGGATAGTTCTACTTCCTCCTACATCCTCTGTGGTGTAATGGTGTAGATGGCCTTAATAAATGAAAGGGTGCCTTGCAATTCCTCATGTGTCTCTTACTCCAAAGAGGCAATTGGCCATTTATATGCAGTTTCTAGGACATTTAAACATTTTGTTTAGGAATGCCTTTGACCATATCTCAGAAACATCAGGTGAAGCTGAGTCATTTGTGTAGCTCCATACCTGTCAAAGTGTTACAGCCCTCTGATTTATCACACATAGCCATTGAGCCAGGGTAAAAACCTATTACAGAAATACAGTATATAAATTGTTCAGATAGATAGATGTTGTAATATAATTAAAATATCAAAATGAAAAACACATTGCCAAGCGTTTCACGTAGCTCTTATTGCACTTTGCTCCACACCAATCTTGCTTCTCACTGGCAGTCCCCCCTGTAAATGAAGAACCCAACTCCAACAAAAATATAAAACTTCCCTGATTTGTTTGAGGTGTGACCATACATAAATTCTATTTTATTATTATCACCATAAAAGATAGACCCTGCTTTCATTTATCTGCATATAAATATGAATGTGACCTGTCACTACGACAATTTAAAACATTTTACACATATCAATATAGTCAGACTATAAGACTTTTGCATAGTAGGGAACAAAAGTTACCTTTAGTCATAAATGTAAAAGTGTGATGCAAAGAACCTGCTATGTGTTCAAGGACAAGGACTCACACTTTCTGATTTTCAGTCCTCTTTTTCAGTCTCATGTCTGTCTTCTTTCCCTCAGTTTGACAATGACCTACATAGCATTGCACAAGAAAAGCAAAGCCAGCAATAAACACTTTTAGCCTGTATATAGCAATGATCATCTCTCCCAGACACTCAAGTATAGAACATATAATCTCACAGGAAAATAAAGTTTTTTTAATCTTCTGGTTTCGTCCTTTGAGAGTCATAAGAATTCTAATTACCGGCACAGCACTTAACTGAGCATCAAGAGCTTGAGGATTGCAAGATCTACACAGGACTTTTTTATCCACATGCCACAGATGAAGGAAAAGCTGATAAGTATTTTTTGACCTAAATTGTTGCCTGGCAGCTAGAGATTCTGCTCTTGGGAGGAGACGGTTGAGCGTCACTTTCCGAACTTCACACATCCCTACTCCTCCTAAACACTGAGGTGTATCTGCAGTGTAAATACAGCATTATGTTGAGGCTGAGGTTCTCTAAATATGAATTCTCTTGGAGACCCATGGTGTCTCAGCGAGGTTTTTGATGGCTCCAAATTTCTGCCAGAGTAATTTTACTTACAGTGTTAAAAACAATCACCACCTCTCTCACCAGTGTTGGTGAATTTGTCTGAGATACAGCAAGGCTTCCAGAAGACCACTCTCACTGTTCCACCTCATGACATTTGGGAAAGGTGATGGTCCCTGAAAAAGCTCCTTTGGATGACATTCTCTGAGGCTCATCCCAGGGTTCTGCTTTCCATCCGTGAGCACATGAATTGAGTTCCTTAAGAGTTGCAACAGAAAACAGGAGAGGTAGAACTGCAGAGCTGCCTCTGACAGGCTCCAGCTGCTGAGGGGTCTGTAGGACAAAACTAGATCTAATCTTAAATGAAGCCCCTGGAGTGTGCATAGTTCAGAAGCTGGATCCTCAGCAGCAGCTGTTTAGGTCTCCAAATCCTTTCCAATTCTATGGCACTGCTTCCTAACGTAGGCACGGTTGGCGTTAACGTATCCATCCCACAGACACGATCTGATTCAGTTCAGTGGGACACTGGCACTGGCTGAGTGACACTAAGGTAAGTCCTGGCCGCACAAAATCAGGCTCCTTCTGCTCAGTAAGGCCAGGTAAGTGTGTTCTAACCCCAGTTACTGGGATATCCAGTTTCATAAATAGTATTTAATAGGTTATTGTGCATCTGCAAATCCAGCTGACAATATGCTGCACAAATGCTTGTGGCTATCCAGCGCAGGCATGGGACAGGAATAGAAACACACAGCTGGGAAGGAGGAAAGGATTATTGAAGCTGGCTTTAGCAGCATTCACTATTGCTGCTGAATGTCACAGTGTGTCAGACCTTACTCTGCAAAGTTCCCTCTGGAACAACTTCTGGGGTGAGGAAAGGAGAGTTTGACCCCAAGTTAATTTGTTGCATAGGCTTTTGCTGTGCTGTACAAATACATGTGCTATTTTGAAAGCATGTTATTCTCAATATAGAGAATGGAGTCCACTAGAGTGATATAAATATTTAGTGTTAAAACTTTATTAATTGAATGGAGTAATAAAGTAATTTTCCATCACAACTCGGTAATGCTTGAATCCTGGAATGCTGAGACCACTGCCTTCCAAGCCGATGAAAAATGCCTCATCACCTTATGTTCATCCCTTAAACATCTCGTTCTGTTATTGACCTTGCCTTTTGTAATGGCTCTGAATCCCTGGAATCTGAGCAGACGTTGCTGGCTCTGCACAGCACCTCGCACAGTGGGGATCCTCATCAGAACTGGAGCTCCTGGGCATGACACGAATGTAAACAACGCATAATAATTCATAAATATTGTATAAATACTGAGTGCCAGGAGAACAGGGAGCAAGAGGAACGTGAGTCAACCCCCCTCCCACTTTTCCTGCATTTATTTCCATCACATATGACTGACAGATTTTTTGCACTGAATAGCTAATACATTTCCTTTTCCTAGGGCAGCCAAACCCAGGGAAAAGTGACAAAAAGACATGTATAACACTTCAGCAGTTGGCAACTACTGTGTTCTTCAGGTGTCATTTGATGCTTGGCCTCCACAGTATTCACAGTCACGCAAAAATAAAAGTAATGCAAAAATATAGTTATGCAAAAATGGAATATATATATATATATTCAATTGAATATATATATATTCCATTAAAAATATATAGTTATGTTTGCTGTTTTACTGTCTAATCTACTGATACATCTTGTGGAAGAAGCTAGATTCAGTAGACACCAGTAACATTACAAAGATGAGGATTTTTTTTGTTCCTATAATATTAAAATAGAAAAAAAACCCTAGGGAAATGAAAGCAACTTCCAAGAAAGCTAATTGCAAAATTAATTCAAATTGGCTAAATGGTATCAGAAAAAAAAAAAACCCTTTTAAAAATCTTTTTTTTTTTAAAGACAAATTCTGAAATTTTACTTTGTACCCTTTCTAAAGGCAGAATTTTTGTAACGTGAGCTATTTTGCTCTTTAGAAAAACCCCTGCCCAAATTAAAAGTAAAGAAAGGCAGATAAGTTCTTCCAAAGGGTAGTAAAACCATAAACTTCTTCAGACTGAGGAAAAGCAGGTAGAATCTGTTTTAAATGAGATGCAAATTTGATTGCAATGGGCATGAAGGACAGCCTGCTGTTTACTTTGGAGAAATTATGAATTAAATGTGGCCTTGGTCTAATATAAACCGTATTTTAACTGAGGAAGGCAGCCCAACAACACAGTAAGGAATCTTTTCATGTGCACCAGCTTGGTAGTTGGCAAAGTGCAATTTGCAATTCCAGAATAAAAGAATCGTAGGCAAACAAAACATTCCCATTTATTTTTGAAAATGGTCCCATTGATTTGCTCTTAAGAGCCAGTGCAACAGAGGGAAATCAATGCACTGTCCATAAGCCATAGAGTATATTGCAGATATTAACCACACACACATTGCTTTGAAGGGAGAAGGTTGTTCTCTTCCTAGTGCTCACTGAAATAGAAATATTCCCATTGCAAGTAAGAGATTTTCATGGCGAAGGAGGAAATACCAGAGTTCCTCTTCCTTTAGAGATAACTACAGCTGCCACAAAAAGCTTCTTTGGTGAAAAGAAAGCTAAAAATAAATTCAGGCAAAAATTCTTATGCAGAACTGCTTTCCCTGGGTTTTGAGAGTTTTCATTTTCTTGCCAAAAAGCTAATGTTCATGCCAGTGGTTTTGTATTTTTCTGTTATAAAATAAAACACACAACTACTTTTCAGTAGCACATTTACAGGCACTGTAGAAAATGTTCTAGTCCCAAACAAATCTCTTTTATCCACTATATTGCCTGCCAGGAGACCCTCTCGTGTTACTCTTGTTCTGAGGAGGTTCCTTCTCAAAGCAGACTCTTCAGTCTGTTTAATGCATAGCAGACCCTCTCTAAAAAACACATAAAAGCCTTCTCAAAAACATATTTCAGAGGAGGAAAGAAACCTCACTAAGAGAACCTCCCTAAGCTCCAAAGGAAAACAGAAGCACATGGAAGTGGGCAGGGAATGCCAGGGAGGAATATAGAGGTGTTGCCTTGGACACACAGGGATGAAAATAGGAAAGACAAAGAACAGTTGGATTAAAAACTAGCAAGGAGCATGAAGGGTAACAAGAAAGGCTTCTGTAGTTACCTTGGCATCAAAAAAAGGTGGCCCAAGATTTTTCTAATGTTTCTCTGGAAGCTGCCAGGAGCATTGAGGCCAAACAAACAAACAAACAAACAAATTTCACAACTTTTTAATGACTGACATTTAGAAATAAAGTTCCTCCCACTGTCTACAGTGCCATTTCCAAATCTGGTACCCTTCAGCTCAGGAAGAGTGATATATTTGTCCAATCTATCCAGCCAATTGTACTTCCAAGTGTGGAGTATTACTAAATCACATCCCTTTCCTTTAACCAACATTTAAACTTGAACTCAAGCTGCTGGCAATCAGGTAATACTGAGAGAGTGCATGACTAATTGTCAGCCTACGCATTTCCTTACCGTCAGCTAGTGACAATGAATTGCAAAAATGCAAAATTAATCTTTCAGTTTTTTCCCCCCATGCTAACTAAAGCTGAAAGGCTCATAAAAACAGCACCCAGCTGTGAATCTATGGAAAACCACTGAATGCAAACAGAAAACTACCCACGGGGAAATAAAAAGCTCTGATCAAAGTGTGAAAAAGGGCAAAACAAGTGTCCTTGAAATCCCTGCAAGCATTTTAATGGTGACCCTATGCACTGTGCTACAACACTGAACTATTTGGGAAACGCAAGCAGAATAGAGATGATATTGCAAGAGAGAAATATTGAGTGAATGATAGTGCAGACTAAAGACATGGGAGCAAACTAATGTTTTGACCCACTGAGAAGCTCAGTTCCTAGTCCCAAAGCAGAAAAGTTCTGAAGTGCACGCTTATCTTACAAGATGTTAATGTTCAATTAAACCTATTTAAATTATACATCTAAAGTCATGCCTGCACTTAAATGCATTTTTAGACTGGCTGCTCAGTGTGTCCCAAAAGCAAGCTCTTCCCTGGCTCTTGAATGTTCACATTTAATAATGAGATTTCTCCTTTCTTAATGTCCTTTAGTCGCTTAGTGTTTTGTAGCATCACTAATGTAGATCAATGGAGAAAAATAGTATGAGAGAAACCGATCTTTTCAAAGAGTGGTTTGAAAGTAGTGTTTTTCTCCTACTGTAGGTGGTTTAAGAATAATTGGTAAATCTCTTAATTTGTGAATTGAAGCAGCCAGCAGCCCTTCACTGGCTCCAGAGCTGCTCCATCACTCCCCTGGCTGCATGCAGGACAGGATGCTTTCTGTCTGAGTCCATCTCTTCCTCAATTTCACAGGGAGTGGGACTTCAGCTTCTGTAGTCAAACAAAAGCTCTGGAAGCTTGTGAACAAGCCCTCGGTAAGGCTGGGATTGGTCTGTAGCAGTGACAAGTTTGCAGGTACATTTTCCAGTGTTGCTTGCAGAGGAGACAGAGGGAATGATTTGCCCTTTCATCAGGAGGTGCCGCCTTCTGGATCAATATCTAGAATAAAGATGATCCCTGTGCTGAGCCTGAGCCTCCTTCCACCACGAGTTATACCGTGTATCACCTTCTGAGGGCTTAGCGGAGCTGAACTGAGGGGAGAGGGGATGAGAAGATCCGGACTGAGGGGAGCGGGGCTGAGGGGAAAGGGCTCAGGCGAGCCGATCTGAGGGAAGCCGGGCTGAGGGGAAGGGGCTAAGGGGAAAGGGCTGAGGGGAAAGGGCTGAGGGGAGCCGATGGGAGGGAAGCCGGGCTGAGGGGAAGGGGCTAAGGGGAAAGGGCTGAGGGGAGCCGATCTGAGGGAAGCCGGGCTGAGGAGAGGGGGCTGAGGGGAAGCGGCCTCACGACCTCCGGGGGCCGCCGGGCAGGGTCGGGGCTCAGCCCCGCCCCTCACAGGCCCCGCCTCCACCACAGACCCCGCCCCCCGGGCCCCGCCCCCTGCTCTGCCCCTTTAAGCGCGCGCGGGGCGGGGCCGCGCGCTGTCACGTGCGGCGGCGGGAGCGGAACCCGAGCTCGCGCCCGCTCGCGCTCCGGCTCCGGGGCAGCGCCCGCGCGCGCGCGCGCCCGCGCGCGGCCGCTCGGGAGCGCGCGCCCCCGTGCCGGCCATTCCCCCTTCCGCCCCGGGGCCGCGCGCGGCGGCGGGAGCGGCGGGAGCGCCCCTTCCTCCCCTTCCTCCCCTGCCGCCCTCCGTCCCTCGCTCCCGGCGGCTCCCGGCGTGCGAGCATGGAGCTGTTCCAAGCCAAGGACCACTACATCCTGCAGAGCGGGGAGCGGGCGCTGTGGTGCAGCCGGAGGGACGGCAGCCTGCAGCTGCGAGCCGGTGAGACCCCCCGCGGCCGCGCCCGCCGCCTTGCGCGGGGAAGGGGCGGGCCGGGGCCCGCCCGAGCGCCGGGGCCGGGCGGGGGGCGGCGGGGCCGGCGCGGTGTCCCCGGCCGTGCCGCGGAGGTTCGGTAGCGCTGCCCATCGCCCCGCCGCTCGCAGGAGCTGCCCCGGGCCGCGGGAGGTCACGCGTGTCCCGGTGTCCCGGCTGGCGCTGCCGTGCCTCTCCGTGCGGCTGCTTCCCCGCAAATAAAGCAGCGGGGAGAGGCTCCGCGCCCGCTGTGACCCCGGTAGGTGCCGGCGGCCAAAGGCAGCCGGTCATCCCCGGGGAGCACCGCTGCGCTGAGGGGCCGTGTGGGGCTGGTGTCAGCCTTATGTAAGGGATGCTCCCGGTGCGCGGGCATCGCGTCTTGGGGCAGATGCGTCCCGGGGTCGCCTCGTCCAGGAGAAATTGAACAGGTGGCTGCACTGGGTAGGGACTGGGTGATCTGTAGGGTCCATTCCAACCCTTTGACGTTCTGTGATTCTGTGGCTTCTGAAGTGCTTCTGAATTCTTCAGTGCAAGTGGCAGTCGCACAGAGCGCCGCTGTGTATTAATGTAAGACTGAAGGGAAGGCAGCGTGAACAAAAATTGAGCTGGAGTTGTGTAAAAGCGAATTTTGAAAGAATGGTAATTATCCTGTCCTACCTAGGAGTAAAGGTGTCTCTAAAATAAAACGCCACCCTTGCTTTGTGTGTAATGTGTGCTCCCTGCCCGTGGCAGGAGGTTGGAACGAGATGGTCTCTAAGCTCCCTTTCAAGCCAGACCATTCTAAGAGTTTTCGTCGTCCTCTGTGATTCTAATATGTAGCTTTGATGTAAAGGATCACGCTGACCCTGCTTGTATGAGAAAGAAACTCTGAGTAGCTGGGTGTTTCACCGAATGTGTGGTAGGCTGCACAGATGTTACAGCTTTCTAAAACTGGGATCTGTCTTATGCCAAAAACGGTGGCTAAATGTGTGTATGACCAGGTTGGCTATCTGAGCACAGCAGACTTTATGAGCTTCTGTGAAAGGCTGGACAAGCTTTAAACATAAACATCAAATACCGTTGTTATCTGTGTTTTTTTCAAATAACTGTTTTTCATACTGCACTTTCTTGTTATGTTTTCATCCTTGAGTTGTGTCTTCCCAGCACAATCTGTTTGTGTCTCTTAGATAAAATTGCAATCTGTGTCAAGTTAGCGTGACTAATTCTTGTCCATCAACTTCACAGCAATACTTTGATTTGCAAGTGACCTTACAAAATAATTGGTGTTAAGCTAGCAGACAGTACTGCTAGTCAGTGAAAAGTGTGCTTTCACAGGGGAGAAAACCTCTCAGGTCTAGGTTTGTGATGGTTATAGCCATCTGCCTGGGCTGAAAGCTCTTCCTTGACCCACAGTAATTAAAACACCAACTAGTGACCTGTAGTTCTGGAGATTAGTGTTTGATAACTTTAAGTTTTAAAAGCATCAATGCCTTGCTTTCATGCAGCCATTGCTGTGTTTTTTCTTGGTGTCCCTTAACCTCCTGGAGGCTTTGCCAGTGCCCAGCAGTTTGTCTGCCTGCTGTTCCAGCAGCATTTTGTCCTTTGCCTGCCTCTGCATTTTCAGGCAGTTTCCGTGTGATCCCTATTGTGTGTGACCTGCAGATTAATGAAAGGTAATGTGATATTGAAATCCCCTGGCCTGCTTGAAACTTTCAATTGTTAGCAGTGCTTTCCCATTTCCATGTGTTTGCAGCTTTGTTTTTCCAGCCCTTTCTGTGGATCATCTTCTTGACAGTGGACTCCAGGTCTGTGAAATGAAATACCTTAGCAGGTTGAAAGTAAGCCCAAGAAAGAAACAGTTCTCTCACAGGAAGTGTTTCTTGGATCAATAGCTCTTTCTTGTATTAAGACAAAACTGCATATGCTCAAGTTTGCAATTTTATTACATTTGACCATTTATTATTGAGGCCAATTTCATTCCCGGAAATGAGTAAATGGATTTCTGTGTGATGAGTCACTGCCGTGTTAAAAAAAAACAACAAAGTCATAACTTGTGTTCATTGACATGTTTAATAAGCTGTCAAAAGGCTGTGATCTGGCTGTGTGTCTCTGCTTGGTTTTGGAGGCCTTGGTTTTAAAAATTCTGTCTCACAGAGGCTGCTCTGAATTAATCTTTGCTCATTCATGGGTTGAAATAGATAATACTGGTAAATGTTGCAAATCATTACTTGAGAGGGTAGGTCTGAATCTAAAGAACTGATGCTAAGCTTTAAAGTACTGTCCTCCCTCAACTATAAAGGCATTGTTCAGAAATATGCCAATATTGAGAGCTGTATTTCTGACCTCTTTGAATCATGGAGATAACAGCTTGAATAAAAAAAAAAAAGGCAAATAATCTTGGTAAATATTTGCCATAAGCAAAGGCTGAGGTTGGCCCTCGTTTGAAGGATGTCAGCCTGTGTTTACAAGATGTTTCTGTTTTTTTTATTCTCTAAAGTGAAAGCACTAATGAGTCACCTGCAGGAAATCCATGAATCATTTTGGCATCACAGACTTTTTTTTTAATAATTTGGCTATTGAGAATGTACATTTTTCAGTGTAGTGAAAAAACATGTGCTGTTCAACCACGCCTTAAATGCCTTACATCAGGTCTTGGTCAGGATTTCACTCTTGGAATACTTTGTTTATGCTTTGTGTGGCTGCTCCTGACTAGTAACTATACACAGATTAGAAATATTCCTTTATTAATGGTGTTTGTATAAATTGTGTTTATATTTGCGTATGTATACACATATATGTGTGTGTAAAGGATAAAAAGTGTTGAAGACCCTGAATTCTTCTCACCATTTTTTAAAAGCAGTAGAAGGAGTGAGACTGTTATGGTGTAAACCTTCTATTATCATTGTGCTGGCCTTGATAATACTCCAGGCAGTAATGTCAAATAAGATTGGGAACAGTTGCTACTAAAACTATTTCTTGTAATTGTGCTGATTCCCATTGCTCTAGAGAAAAAAAAAACAAAAAACCTACAAAATCTTTTGAGGGATACACAGATTGGGATTAATCTAACCCAGTTTTTGGGGATGTCATGCTCAAAGACTCCATTGCCTCTGCAAGAGTAAGATGGGTTAAGCTGTGTTTTACCTCTGGAACTGTAAACTAGAGGCAGATGAGCATTTGTTTGTTTCAAACAAACATTTTAGGAATTTATTGTTACAGTGTTCATTTTCATCTGTTGAAAATGATTGTGAGTCAGCGACTGAAGCAATGCACTTTAAATACTTTCAGTGAGGGATGTGTTACCAAACAGTATTTTCAGAGTAGCAGGGGACACATTTCAGGTTAGGTGTCTTAGTCTGATAGTGTGACATCATCTCTGAATCACAAATCATAAGGCCATCTAATATTCCAAGTGCTTGCCTTACTCCTCAAAGGCATTGCAGGAGTCATGTAGAAATGACTTGTCAGAATTCCTGAGCTGCTCTTCATGGCTCTAGACTGGAGGAGGAAGAGCAGTTCCTTTGTGGAAGCCTGGAAGTGCTCAAGTGGAGGCTTTGAGCTAATGAATGGTGTAAGGAGTGATGCCACTGCCACCAAAACCTGTATTGCTAAGTTGAAGTCTGCAGAGCAGTCCTAGACATGGCTCTGAGGGGTGACAGCCTGAGTGTGAAGTCATGCTGCTGAGTTATTTCATACAAAACTGCCTTCCTGAACTTCAGTAGTATGTCTTGGAAACTGCCTATCTATTCTGGGAAATGAATTCCACAGGAGGCTGGAGCTTTAGGATTTCAAGTTACTTCAGAAGGAACCTCAAGCTGTTTTTTGACACCTTTTGAGCTGCAGTGGGTACTGCACTGTTTCTCACCCTTGCTTGCTCATTCTGTTCCTCTGTTCCCTCCTCTCTCTTGGTTGTCAGCACCACGTACTTGTGACAAACCAGATGTCAGACCTGATCTGCATTAGCTGCAACCCAGCGAGGATGTAGGCTGAAAAAATCTGCAGCACTTGGGTCCCTGTGGCTGCTTTTGTCTTCTTGTGAAAGAGAACAGAGGGGACCAGGGGAGTGGGCTGGGCTGCTCTATGTCCTTCCTCTGATTAAACATTGCATACATTAGTCACTGTTTTAGCTCCTGACTCTGAGGTGAGATCTTCCTATATATTTATCAGAGAGAAATTATTTTCTACCTTTTATAAGTAAAATCTACTTTGTAATTCCATCCATGGTTCTTTTTATAAGACATAGTAAACCTAAAACTGAGGCTTAAGTGGGTTGATAGTGTGTTAAAGCCTAGCCTGGTGAGAATTAAATACATCTTGAGGTGAGGTGTTTCTTTATTTTCCTGTTGAGTCTTAGCAGGTGATTAGTTGAATATGACAAGGGTGTTCCCCTCTCTTTTTTTTTTTTTTTTTTTTTCCTCCTTTTCGTTCTGTGAAGAGTTCTAAAAATGCCAAACTTGTCCTAACTTAGATGTGTATATTTCTTGGAATTCCTGTCCATGCTGAAATGACCTGAGGTTTTAAATACAGGAAAAACTCCTAATGTTTTTATCTTGATATTTTGGTGTTGCTGGTTCTTTTTTTTTTTTTTTTTTTTTCCTGGAATTAAAATAAATCTAATTCAAGTGGATTTCTGTGGCTTGTAGTTTGCTGGCAGAGGTGACTCATCTTTGATCTCATGAGTTAGTATTAACTAAATATTGAATAGGAAATTGCAGACTAACTGTAGCTAAAATATTTAGAACAGATTTCAATTTTTCAATATTTAGATACTGATAATTTCAATATTTAGAACTGATTTCAATTAAGAAAGATCTGCATCTGTACCAAGGGCTTGTGGTTTTTTCATGAGAACACTGTTCTTCTTGTTAGGTTGTTTTACAGTTTAATGGTGTGGGTGATATTTCAGCTCTATGTGTAAGGAAACATGAAAACTTTTGTGATTTTAAGTTTTAAACTCTGAACTGCAGGACAAGGCAGCCACTTGTTTGATGTGCTGCTTGTGTTCTTTCAAAACAACTGTTGCAGATTGGAATGGGATAGAAAATAAAGTAATGGGAGTGGAGTATCAAGAAGAGGAGAAATTATTGGTTGTGTATCTAGAGGAAGAATTTGGAAATAGTGCAGAAACTGTTTTTTATTAAAGCTTGGCTTTGGTAAACAGGAATATTAATACTTAATCATCAGTTGTATTTTCTTGCTCCACACATCTTCCCCAATAAAAACTGGGAGAGGACTTTTTTCCTGAAAAGCTGAACCCAAATGAATGAAATAGCACTTGAACACTGAGGTTTTCCTTTTAAGGCAGAAATCTTACTTGAATAGAGCCCTGGAGCTGTATTTGCTGAGTCTCTGAAACACTGAGAACAAGGCCCTTGAACATGCTTTGAACTGGAAAACAGAATTCTAAGCCAAATTTAAAAGTAAATGACCTTGCCCAAGATGTAAATGGCAGATATGCTGGTCTGTCATTAATTGCTATATTTTAGGTTTTTTTCTTGTCTGTTTCTCAGTTAAGGGAAAACAGCAACTTTTGCACATATGGATGATGGTTAAGAGTTTCCCTATATTTGCATGCCTTCCAGTAACATTTAAATAATATGTTGCTGCTTGTTGTCTGAGTAGTCAAATTGTCCCCAGCGGTTTAAAAAAAAAAAAAAAGGGAGTAATATTGGAGGGAGAGGTAATGTAATGGCTGGAAATCCTGTCTGTTCCTGAAACACATGCCAAATTTTTGAGTATAAGCCCCCATATTTAGTGTTAGAAATGGTTGTTTCCAATCCATAACTCTTCTTGTGCTTTGAGACTGATTATTGGACACTCAGAGAGGAAGGTTAATTATGGCATCAGAAGAACAGGTGACAGTGAGGGAAAACTTTACCTTGCTTCAACTTGGCTCACACTGTAATTCTCTCATGGCTCTTAAGGAGCATTAGCATAAGTCAGCTCAGTGATTAGTAAAACAAACTGATTTCCATAATTGTGAAATCCTTTTGCTCAGTAAATGTTTATATTTTAATTTTTTGAGCGTAGAATAGCTTTCTTGTGCTCTTCTTTCTGTATAGCTGTAGCTGAGCAAACTTTTAATAGACAGTCTTCAGAATGAGTGAACATAGTGTTTAAGCTGTCAGTTTTGTAAGTAGGTTTGAATAAAATCTTTCTCCTGCCTGATTGATAGTTTCCTTCTTGCAGAGTAAATAGGATTTAAAAAATGCAGACAACCTACTGCTTTCTTAGCTTTAAGGATATATCCTCAAACAACTTGAGCTTTGTTGAAATACCAGCTAAAAATGGGGATAAATGTGTGTTGGTGTGGAATAATATTAATTAGTGCAGAGTTGTTGCTTTTGGAAGGATAAAAGAGATTTTTTCCTTTTCTGTTTTACTTCTGAGAAAATATGTTTGCTAACAGAGTTCAGCAATGTGAAGAATAAAAGGAAGATCTAAAGTTAAAAAGAAAAAAAAAAAAAAAGCCAAACCAACCAAGCAAAAAACCAGCCCTCTGAGCTCCAGTGGCTTGGCACTTATTTGCATTTTAAGAGTCCCTGCTGGGTGGTTTTCTGAGTGGTATTTACAGGTTTGTGGAAGGGATGTGAGGAGCTGATTCTTATCTCCAGGGGTTGAGATGAACATCACAGCTTGTTGCAGATATTTAGCCATCAGTGGTCTCTGCAGTGGGGTGCACACAGCTTGTGGGTGCTCAAGGCAGTCCACTGGGGGTGCAGGAAGAAAATACTTTGTACCATTAATAAAAATAAACACTGTTTTAAAATAACGTGTATTTCGCCCATTAAAAACCTCTTATAATTTGTATGTTTTATTATACATGCAATAAAAATTATTTACTGTTCTGCTGGACAAATAAATATACATATTTGGGATATGTGCTAATTTTGTTTTTCTTGGTGTGGCATTTGATAAAAAAGTTTGCAGGCCCCTGATGCACAGGGTCAGACTCTGTTTGGAGCAAACACTGGTGACAGCAGTTTGTTTCCACTTCCAGCACAGGGGTTCCTTGTGCAATTCCATGTAACACTGGACGCTCTCCAGACAACTGAACATTTTCCATATGTTTTCCAGTTTCCCAAGCAATGCCTGGTGACTCAAGGGATTTTCTGACTGCACCAGAATACAAAGAAGTATTTCTTTATCAAGATGAGTAGTAGGGATTCATTTTTGTTAGTTGCTTTCTCTGGGACTTGCATCCTGCTTTGGCAGCAGCACTATAAATGTCTATTATTGTGTGCTGCCATCCCCACTGCTTTAAATCTGTCACTAAATTGTACTTGACCCATTTGTGTTCATCTCTTTTAATGCTGAGATACTGAAGGGAAGTGTCCCAATGAAACAGGTGATTACCTGAAGGGATAACTTATTTAAAATTTGGAGGAGAACATATAAGTAAATTAACACTTCACAACAATTAAGAGCTTGTAATACTCAATGTCTTAATGCTTCATCTTTCTGCAAGTAGCTTAAATACAGTTTTAGAAATCAGTGTTGAAAAGAAAACTCAATTAGCCTAAGTTTTATTTGTGTAAGTAGTACTTTATTTCCTCCAAGAGAAAGAAGTTCAACTTTATATTCTTAAGTCTTCCCAGTTAATTTGTAATCTCTTAATCCTGACTAAAATTCCAGAACACTATTCAAAGATGAACTGGAACTTGGAAGCAGACTTCTTTTGAAAAGCCACAGGAGGTCATAAAGGTCAAATAATGCTAATAATAAAGTCTTGCAGTTGTTTTTGATCTAAAGCAGATGCAATTTAAAGGGAAAAAAACCCCTGAAATCTATTTTAAAATATTGAAGCTTCTTCCTGAAAATTAACACCTCTGGTGTTAAAATTTACATTAGCAGAGCTGCATGATTTATTTTGGCTGTACATAGTGAGTCATTCTGCTTTTATTTTTTCTATATAAATATCTATGGCTTGTGTTGAGTGGTGAAAATGAGAATTAGTGCTCTGTCAGACTCCAGGAAGATTTTTTGAGAATTGACACATGCATGTCCATGCTGGTACACTTAGGTGTAACCTGAAGGCAATCCAGTGAGGATGTGTATGTTTTGTATTGAGTACACTGTCAGGAAACTCTTCCTAGCTGAGGTTCACTCCCAAATGCCAGCAGCGAGGGAGATGAGAGGTGTGTGTCTGCCCTCTGAACTGCAGCAGGGTTGGAAGAGAAACAATTACAGCTACTCAATGGATTGAACCAGGCAGTAGGGGCTGGCTTCAGGTGATAACAAATTAAATCTTCTTTTCTTCCTGCCTTCTCCAGAGGAAGCTGCCAGCCTGCCTCCCCAGCCTTGCCTCCAGCCGTTCTGTGTTGAGCAAGTGGTTTATCCCAAAGCAATGGTTTGTTTTCTTACCAGAGTTTGTGCCTGACCTTGGATCAGTTCAGCTGGTGGTAGACTGCAGGAAGAGCCAGAAAGCAGTTTTGGGTTTTGATGCTCTTCCAAGTTGTTTTTGTATCACCTTTATCAGGGTTGTGTTTGTGTAAACATAAAGAATTAAAGAGACTTTATCTGGTGCTGCATGGCTCTGCATCACTGCTGGTGAGCTCTGAGGGTGGTGCTGGTGGTGGTGGTGGTGGAAGTCACATCAAAGCTGGTTTTGTTCTGAAATTGTGACAGAACTTCTGCTGCAACTGAATGCTGATACAATCACTGTGAATGGTAAATGCAATGCAGTGGTCATTTATCTCTGACAGGAATCAGCAAAAAAACCCAACATTTGTTTCAATAGCTTGAATTTATTTAGTAGGGTAAGGGAAGGAATGAGCAATTTTGTACTTCAGGATGGAAACTTGGTGAGCAAGTGTATACATCAGAGTGTTAAGGCCTGTCAAACACTGGCAGTTCTCTCAAATTTAAACACACTGAGGACAGCAGAGAATTCCTCAAGTCAGGGAAGATCTTCCATGGGACTCATCTCATGCTCACAGTGATTCTTTCTGGACACAGCTTCTGACTTTCTACTTTCAGGGACAATGACTGTTTTGACACTGCTTTTTTATCATCAGCACAATGCTGTAAGAAGTTTGTTTCAACATCACTGTGTTGCAGTTTAAAGCTGATAAGTCTTTATTCCTGGCTCTGTGAGGTTTAAAGGAGGATTAGTATGACATTTATAGGAAGTGAAGTTTGTGTGGGGAAACAAGTGACTATTGATAAGTTGTATTTCACATTATATCTCAAAACATTGTCTGTTTTGTCTGTAAGGAAAGTTCACAGTTTCCTTTGACGGAGCCTTGTGGTGGCTAATTCTTACTGATAGGCATTTCTTTAAAAAATAAAAAAGAATCAAGTTTGTCATGAGTCCTTTCAGCATTCAGCAGTCAAATGTGGCCAGGTCTCATGTATGCTACCTGTAAAACTTCGAATGGAACATTTTCACTTTTGTTTTGTATGGTTATTGTTATGACTTCAAAAGGATGTGGATAACTTCTGTAGCATGTAGCACTGTCTACCATCTTAGACTACCTCATAAATTATGTAAAATATAATACAGTTAAATACTTATATCTGCAGGCTTGCAGTTATCATTCTTGGATCTCTGAATCTTTGCTTATGTAATGATTTTAAATATAGAGTGGTTATAATTTTCAAGATAGTGACTGGAGATTGCTGCTGCCAGTTTTCCCAAATGGCTGCAAGGAAACAATCTTGATCAATTTTAGTGTTAGACAAAAGTTGGAGGCAACAGCATGAAAGCCCATCTTTAGGGATGGGGGGGGGAAATGATATTTAAACCTTTATTTTGTTTGGTTCATCCATTTCTTACTTCCAGAGTGCAGTTAGCAGGAGCAAGAGATTCATATTGGTGTTTACTGTAATGATATTTATTCAGCATGATTGGGTGTTGGCTCTGAGCTATGGTTGTCACACAGGAAACTGAATTTTAACCAATAACAAAGTTCCAATCAGGTTGGAACCAGATATGCTTTATTTAGTTTAAAAAAACTGCCTTGCCTCTGTGCTGTCACACATACTTTCCTATAGAATATTCTCTAGAAATAGTGTAAGAAACCCAAATTTAGTGATGCTGTCACCAAAAGGAAGTCAGTGTGATTCCACCACTGATGTTTTTTCACAGTCTACAAGCATTTCTCCTGTAAGGCTTCTTTGCATCACTGAAAAAAACATGGTAATCCCCTCATATATTGCTAAATATGTCTTTTTTTCCCACATGCCCTGCCTTCCCCATGGAAAATTTTCTTCAAGCAGTCAGCCTTTTACCATGGGTAGCTTGATAATCACACTGACAGTGCTGCCCAGCTGATGGATCTGTATTTGCTGCCTTTAAATTCTGAAAGTGCAATATGCATTTGATTCCAAATGCATTCTCTTCTTTTCCAAAGCTTGTCTGTACTTAAAGTTTAGAGCCATTTCTCATTGTGTCTCTGCTGCTGGGGTAGTAGGATTCCTGTAGAAGGCTTGGATTTTTTTGGTGCTGCCTCTCTCAGAGGAACCCACAAGAGTAATAAAACATCTGTGTAAGATGTTCTGTTTTCTTATGTCCTTTTACAGGCAGGTCTAAAATGTTGTTTCCTTATTCCTCTAATTAAAACAAAATCTTGTTTACTCATTTTTTTCATCTCTTGTAAACTCCTAGAGGAAGGCTCTGGATAGCAAGTGAGGTTTTCTTGCTAATACTTTATCAGAGCAGGAAATCAGAGTTTTAGAAAGACATAGAATATCTTCTAGATTACTAGGCTTATGGTTTGGTTCATTGATTTGGTTCTTTAAATTCCTCCTGTGTCTGGATTTGTTTGCTACTTGATATCACTGGCTGGTGGAAATAGGAATTTAAGGCTAAATTCAAATTTCAAATTCAAAGATAAATTCAAAGATGGCAATAAGTAGATGAAGTGTGAGACAATGCAGCTGTAGAAGGGTCCCAGGGTTTAGACAAAACTGGGAAAGAAGGTGGAAGGTTTGGGAGTGAGGGAGGCTGCCTACACTGCTCTTTGCTGCTAGTGCAGATTTCCCACTCGGCACTGAGATTCTCCTGTGCATTATTTGAAGTGAAACTGAGCTCAGGCTGTTCTAGAACTTGTTTTGTATGAGCACAAATGTGCCAGAGGATCCAAGATGTGTTCAGGTGCTTCAGCAGGGATTGAGGGCACATCAAACCTCTCATACCCACTGTCACTGATTTCCTGGTGCTCAGCTGTGTTAGTCTCCCAGGGAAGTTCATTTGATTCTGCCATGATTCACATGAGGTTCTGTGCAGCTCAAGTCACTGTCCAGAGGAAGGAAGAAACAGGAATTTGGTCCAGCATGGTTACACACATTAATTGCAGCCCTGCATGCTGCTGCAAACATTGCTTTAAATT